>NC_136498.1:126512700-126515200 GCF_053919585.1 Euprymna scolopes | reverse complement strand
TACTTGGCTTGGTTATGACCCAACGGATCACGTGAACGTCTAGTTTATATAAATAAAACTGTCATTTTAGCTGTGTCACACTGTGATATGAGCCTCCTAATTATTGAAGCCTTGTTAATCCGTATTAAAAAAACAACCATTGTTCAAACTCAATATGAATCGGATGGCACGCTCAAATTCTTTTAAGTATTTTAAACGATTTTAAACGATTTTAATCGTCTTTCCCTTTCAATTCATTTCCTTTTTTTAAAATTATTTTTCATCACTCGCTTGAGAACGACTTATGGAGATCGAAAACGTTCACGAATATGGCAATTTTCTTTTTTATACTCGAACAGAATGTTCGGAAAGTAGTCCGTCAAAGAAAAAAAATGGATTGTCTGAGAAACAAACAAGAGTTGTCTCTGATCTTCAATAATAATAATGGCAAGCAAGCTACGAAAGATTAATGCAAGCAACATTAAACGTAGTCACTAGCTTTGTCTTCTCTGCGCCCGCTTCTCGAAGCAAAGGTTCTCAAGTCCTTCGCCACCCTTACTGAAGGCACGCCTCCATGCTGCTCTATCTTCGGCTAGCTCCTCCCACACATTCACATCGATGCCAAGAGCGATCAGATCCAATTTGGCCACGTCCTTAAAGCGCAACACCGAGCGACTGCGTCTTCTTGTTCCATTTGCCAGTTCGCTGTAGAGGATATCCTTGGGGAGACGGCCATCGGGCATTCTGCGCAGGTGTCCAAGCCAACTCGATCGTCAGATCTTGAGTGTCTGGAACAAGGAGCGGCTACCGGCACGTCTTAGCACCTCTTCGTTGGTGATTCTATCCCACCAATTGATGCCCATGATATGTCGCAAACGTCGGAGATGGTAGACGTTCAGTCTTTTCTCGTGATGAGCATACGTGGTCCAAGTCTCTGCTCCATACAGTAGGGTACTCATAACACAACATTGAAAAATTGAAAGTGATTTTATCCCTAATTTTTTGTCTAAACTTTCTTGTAATCTGGCACGTTTAAACAAGAAATATCATGAAATTTGGAAAGATTCGGTTGGCAGTTTGTCGTTTTTTTGACAAAATTAGATTTTCTAGATATATTGCAATAATTTACGAACGTAGCCTTTCTAGGTTATCATTAAAAAATCAAAAGAATTCGCAACATTTGATCTTCAAAAAAATATTGTTGCTCGACGAACCCTATTGTTACTCAGAACATTTTAAATCTCTCTTCTGCGCAGTTGTCTGAGCTTGAACTTAATATTCTTTCGCATGGCTTGGACTTCTGCATTCCTCCCATACCCCCAAAGCGTGAAGAGATATATGCTGAATTTGAAGGGTTTTATTTTTTTTTGCTCAATTAAAAAGACTTTCTGTTTCCGACTCTACTGTCAGTGACATTAAGGCGAAACTTTATGACGTCGCACATTCTTATGTGGGCACACCCATTTCATTTTGTGAAGCAAAATGGTGAAGTGAACATTATCGTATAAAGCACTTCACCATAATAAATCTTTAGTCATCACAAAACCCGATAAAGGTTCTGGCGTTGTCATTATGGATCACCAGGATTTTGTCAATAAAATGTTGACTATTCTGGGGGACACCTCTAAATTTGTTAAATTGGATCCGGTAGATACTCATGATTCTACTGTTTCTATCGAGACCAAGTTCCAAAAACAACTTGTCAAATGGGTCAAAAGTGGTGTTCTTCCCACTTTAATTTCTGATTTTATTCGTCCTACTGGTCCTATTCGCCCTCGTTTGTATGGTTTGCCTAAGACCCATAAAGAGGGGTGTACCGTTGAGACCCATATTATCTATGATAGGGTCTTGTCAACATAAGCTAGCAAAATGGTTGACAATTATTTTATAACCTGTTTTGGAACTTTATAGTTCATATTTTATTAAAGCTTTGCTAACTTTATACAAAATTATACTCATTCACAGAAATTTATGTGTTCCTTCGATATTTCCAGTCATTTTACTTGTATCCCATTGTTAGAGACTATTAATATTTGTGCTGACGCTTTATATCGGAGTAAACTTCCGACTCCCCCAATACCAGAAAATATTTTTGTAGAATTGATGAAATTTTCCACCACGTCGGTAAAATTCAGTTTCAACGATATTATGTACTGACAGACGGATGGTGTGGCCATGGGTTCCCCATTGGGACCAGCGTTGGCTAATATCTTTGTGGGTTTTCATAAAGAGGGTCTATTGTCTGGTTTATTTATTTTTGTTACGTTGACGACACTTTCTGCTTATTTGACAACGAGACGAATGCGGATGCTTATCCAGCCCTTAAGTTTACGGTAGACAAGGAAACGAATTATACTCTTCCGTTTTTGGATGTTTTTGTGTCCAAGACATCCTCGTGTTTTCTTACTTCTTTATATTGTAAACCAACTTTTACGGATCTCTATACGCGTTGGGACTCTTTTTGCCCTATAAACTAAAAATATAATTTAATCAAAACTTTAGCACATAGGGCCTTGATGAT
>NC_136498.1:126482700-126507700 GCF_053919585.1 Euprymna scolopes | reverse complement strand
GCAATCTACAGTTGATTTTACGGGTTAACCGTTTATGATCGTGAGGTGATAAAACTTCTCAAATGCACTTGCGGTGTTAGGCTGTATAAAAGTGTTAACTTTGGTCAAAATCGGACTTCATTCTTTAATCAGATTTTTTTGATTATCGATTTTTGATACTTATCGAAGGCATTCCAATACAAAATCTACGTAGGAGGACTTTCAGACACATAATGCGCCTTTGTGTGAAATTTCAAAACGTGCAAAAAAATAAATAAATAAATAAATAAATAAAGAAGAAAAATCGGCCCAGTCATTTCCGAGTCCATAGAGAACAAACTGACACACACAGAGACAAAGTTCATTATATATTGAAATTATGCATCCATGCATTGAAATTATGCATATCTACTCTCATTGAAATGGATTATTTTAAATATGAAGTCGACCGCTAGAAAAAAAAAAAAAAAACCCGAATTGTTAATCATGTGTCACTTCAAATGCTTCGCAGTCGATAAAAGACGCACTCACCTCCCAACTGGGAAATATTTCAGCCATGAAATTGTCTTGATTTCAGATTACGTATTGCTCCTATTTCTTTTCAGCCTAATTGCCATTACTCAGTTTTTAATTTAATTCATGCCTGGCCAAGTAAATGTTGTTAAATCTAAATGTGACGGCGTTTCAAAATCTATTCAAAATATATAAGCAGAATATTGGTTTCTTTCCGTCTCCTTCTCCTTAAAAAAGAAGAGGATAGTCCACTGGACGACCTCAAATGCAAAGTGAGCCCCCCCCCCCCCCACTCCAATGACCTGGGATAGAAAGGGTAGAATTCCTTAGCGTCATTTGAACGGTGGACGAAGTATCGACACCTCGAAGATGAAACCTTAAGCTAAGTACATTTTTATGCTCACTTTTTTTTAAAAGTCAATCAAATGACAGAAGAATTTTATTTAAGTATGATACTTAATATTAACAGCCATGGTGAGATGCAAAAAAAAACAAAAACAAACATATATATATATAAAACATTTAAAAAATTAGAAAATTAAAAATAAGTGCCCCCAATTAAACTTTCACATATTCGTAACTGAAATATGCAGTATCTTAGCTGTGATACTAGGACTATTTTTACTGAATGGATGCTATGCTCTGTGCCTGACCTTCTGGCTATAAATACAGAATACGAATTCCGAATCACCATGAACTAGTTCCTGTAAATGGAAAAAAAAACACCCAACGGCTAGCTACGAAATCCCAATATACATCTTACCTTACATCTATTCACCTACTCACACTTAAATGTCATCCTAGACCAAAGCCAACATGAATAAAATAAAAAAATATATAAAAGGAAAGCCGCAAACCACATTATCTCCTTTCTAACAAGCCTTCTTACAATCATAGCTGCTTACACTCCATAACTCTACTCACCCCCTGTATCCAGTAACAATGAAATAGCAATGCCCCTAATCCACTTTGAGGAGTGTAACTATTCAGCAGATATATAACCTCTACAAACTAACCCAGTAACATTAACTAACAACACGGGGTCACAGAAATACCTGGATTAGAATCCAGGCGCGGAGCAAACCCTTTCAGTGCTGACGGATCCAGTGGATCTTCCCAGATCATTCATCTAGGAGAAGGAAAACTCTGAAACTAAACCAAAGGGGAGGGAGGCCTCTTCAGTCCCGGATGACAACCTTCCTAGAGCTGGTGACTCAAACAAATTACCGGTTTGCAAACCTAATTTACTTAAGGAGTAGATAGGTTCTGTCTATCGCCCGGCTTCCATACTCCTTCTTTGCCTATTAGTCAGGCGCAGAGACACTATCACAGTGATTCGACAGAAACACCCAGTGGTAGATCACAAAAACTAGGAACTCGTGACTTCTGGAAAATCTATAACAGTGTAGTAAATAATGGGCAATCAACAATTCCCCCACTAACCAAAAATCACGAGGTTGTTTGCTCAGCAACCGACAAGGCTAACATGCTTGCTAGTCGATTTGCCTCAAACTCCACACTGGACCCTTCCAACCACCCCCTACCCGAATTTCCTATGCGGACAGACGCCACGCTAGACGATCTACAAATTACCCCTGCTCAAGTACATGTTATCATAAAAAATCTTGACACTTCAAAAGCATGTGGACCCGACCTCATCCCAGCTGTGCTATTAAAAAAGTGCTCAGCTGAAGTAGCTCCAGTTCTCTCCAAACTCTACAACAAATGCCTTAATGAATCTTGCTTTCCGGGCTGTTGGAAAACTGCTTCTGTGGTACCAGTATTCAAGAATTCTGGCGAAAGAACTGACCCATTAAATTATCGCCCCATTAGCCTCCTCCCACTTTTTGCCAAAATATTTGAGACCTTAATAAACCATGCTCTAGTCCGTCACCTTACAGATGCTAAGCTTCTGACTGACAAACAATATGGATTTAGACAAGCCCGTTCCACAGCAGACATTCTAACTGTAATCTCTGAACGGATATACCATTCACTGGACAAAGCGGGGGCGGGCAGAGCGGTAGCTCTAGATATATCTAAGGCTTTTTACAGGGTATGGCATGAGAGTCTCCTCAGGAAGATTAGATCATACGGTATTACTGGTAGAATACTTAACATAATTAAATCCTTCTTAGATAAGAGAAAAATCCAGGTTGTCCTCGACGGTCGTACATCTAAACAATATGATATAAATGCGGGAGTGCCCTAGGGGTCTATCCTTGGACCTCTGCTGTTCCTGATATTCATAAATGACCTCCCCGATAAAATTTCCTCTGAGATGGGTATATATGCTGATGACACCACACTCTATAATAGACACGATAGGAAAACAAATGAACACATATCTTTTTTTTTTTACACAGTGATCACCACTTATCAAGGCCCGGAAGCCACTCAGGGATAAGGGTTATATCTAAAGAAATGGCAGAAACTCTAGAAGATGACCTCCAATCTGTAGTGGAATGGGGACAAAAATGGATGGTCACGTTCAATGCCGCCAAGACTAAACTAGTTTCATTCAATAATTACAAGAAACCTTTTCTACCACCTATAGCAATGACCAACGACTCTTTATCCGAGAGCGCGTCTTTCAAGCTCCTTGGTCTAACGTTCACAGGAAACATGAGTTGGAACAATTACATCGAGGGCATTGCCAGGGCCGCTGCAAGGAAGGTGGGTTCTCTCTACCGTGCTAGAAAACTACTAACACCCGAAAGTATCCTGTACCTCTATAAGGCAACTATTCGCCCATGTATGGAGTATTGCTGTCATATTTGGGCTGGTGCATCGGCTACTAGTCTCTCGCTCCTTGACAAGGTTCAAAAGAGAGTCGCAAACCTGATAGGCCCTGAACTGGCATCTAAGCTTCAGCCTCTGTCCCATAGACGAAACGTTGCATCCCTCTGCCTGTTCTACAAGTATTATAATGGTGAATACTCTGACGAACTGCAAGCACTTGTGCCCCCACGACATGAACACCCACGACAGACCCGACAGGCTGCAAAATCCCACCCCCACATTGTAGAAGTCCCTAGATGTAAAAGATCTTTCTACTCCAGTAGTTTCTTCCCCAGAACCGCTAGACTTTGGAATTCCATTCCAGGTCCCTGCTTCCCCAACTGTACTGACGTTCAGAAGTTCAAGTGCAACGTAAACCAACATCTTGCTGCCCAAATCCCCACATAGTACCCCAGTAGTTGTTGCCCCTGTTAGTAGCCCTCTACACCAAAGTGGCAATGTGCCATGTATGGGGTGAAAATGTAATAATATATATATATATATATGTATATATATATATATATATATATATGTGTGTGTGTGTGTGTGTGTGTGTCTGTCTGTCTGTCTGTGTGTCTGCCTGTGTACATTTCCCTACGCAATAACTCCCTACGCAATTTTAAGTCTACAGACTCTAAATTTGATATACCGGGTACTGAGGTTTGGGAAAATCGATGTGATCGGTTTTCGGCCTAAAATTAGGCGATTAAGGGGTCAAAGTTTAACGAGTTGACATTTGAGAACTCTACCAAACTCCTCCGACAATTTTCGGTCTAAACACTTGAAATTTTAGATATAAGTTTCTTTGGACATGGATCTAACTTAATAACTTGATTTGAGCCCAAAACAATGAATTTTAAGGGGTCATAATAGGGGTCCAAGTTAAAAAAATTGACCACTTTTTGTTTTTTTGCTCAACTTTCGTCTCCAAATACCCAGGTAACGCCGGGCACCCATGCTAGTATATATATATATATATATATATATATATATATATATATATATATATATATATATATACTCTACAAGAGTATTGAGCACTTTCTTCATGTTTTTATTAATTACCATTTCTACTAATTATATATATATATATATATATATATATATATATATATAATCTGATATTATTGTTTTCCAGAGGTTAAGTAACCAATGAAGTTTAACGAGGTTTGTACAAGAGTACTCAATACTGAAATAGAGCAAGGTACACCCTTTACTTGTTTTTGCATAAGCATTAATATGCTGCTACACAGTCATGAGCATGTTTCGGTCAACTAGTTACTAGTAACTAGATACCTGTTCAGACATTACAGCTTATACGAAAGCAAAAGTTGCAAACTTCTCTTTCGTATAACATGTATCGCCTATATATATATATATATATATATATATATATATATATATATATATATATATATATATATATATATGTGTGTGTGTGTGTGTGTGTGTGTGTGTGTGTGTGTGTGTGTGTAACTCTTGGTTCGTTCGCAATTAATAGTCTAAAAAACCACTGGACGGATATATATATATGTGTAATTCTTGGTTCGTTCGCAATTAATAGTCTAAAAAACCACTGGACGGATGGCTTCCACGTTTTGGTATAATATGTTTACTATATCCATGTGTGTTTTTATATATTTCTTTTTAATTATAACATTATACTTAATTTTTCTATGATAAATAGGTGTTTTTCTTTGTACCGACAGGCCATTTTTTTATTTAGGGACAAGTATTTATTACCGCTTCCTGTCACGTGTCCAGTGTTACAATTTAGCGGTTTTCCTGCTAGATCTGGAGATTTCGTTTGCAATCTAGCGGGGAATTCTAGAAAATCTGGAGATATTTGGCACCCACACACCCGCAATTTTAGAGTAAAAAATAAAGAAAAACGCTTGAAAATACTTTAAAACATAAAATAAACTCATTCATGTAAGTAAAAAAAAAAGTAGCATTTATTGCCTTTGGTAACAATTATTTATTGATTATTTGTTTTGTTTTTCACCTTTTTTCGGCTAACCATTCTTAAATCTCGCTATAAAATCGATTTTTCCAAGTACATATTAGGTGGGGGGGCATTCCAACCTCCCAAGTTTAGTTTAAAATACGATCTAAGCAAGCCTGCTTTATTTAGAAGTATTTAGTCGAAAATTGTAAAAAGCAAGAAACAACAGCAAAAAAACAAAACAAAAATAAAAAAATAAAACCAATACAGTAGAATTTAATTATCTACCAACCTAAATACTTTTAATATGCTAAAACAAAGTTTTTTTTTTTTTTCTAATTTCAAAATATGTTCCACCATTATTGTGATGTTTAATTTGAATGATATTTCAATTTAACTTTTATTATAAAACGTTTCAGTTTATGATTTCTTTCCTGCAAAAAAAAAAAAAAATACCCTCTCTGAAAAAAAAAAAACAGGCAAAACTAGCTGATAAAATATGTAAGCCTTCTGGGGAGCTAACCGCTTCAATATAATTCCAGAAACATATAGTGAGAAAACATGGAACATTTTATATATTGGATATACTATATTTATAATTTTTTTATGGTAGAAAGTTAAAATATGGAGTTTTGGGGGGGGGGAGTTAGCGATTTTTGAAAATTTTAGACGATAAAAGTTAAAAATCTAGCGATTTTCTGGACATTTCTTTCTCCTGATCTCGAAGGTTTTCTTAAATCTCAGTTGCCAACATTGCATCACTAAAAAAACACTACAGGCTTAATGTAAACAGAATGTGTTTACAATATCGGTAAATTTTCAATGGGTTTAATCACATGATTATTGATAATGTAACCATGTGATTGAAATTTAATTTAAATTAACAACTCGTGGTCGCTTTCCTATCAAATATTCATCGAAAAATGGTAGGTATACACAAAATGAATGCCGACGCTCAAAGTGTATAAACATTTTGACTCCTTTCTTTACTTAAAAATTCACCAAAAATCAGAAAATTAACGAATTTTAATGAAAATCGCAGTATTTTTCAAATAATAATCGCAGAATATAATGAACTAATTATTTTTACTTAACTCTTAGTGAAAATGTTTTATTTTGTTTAAACAAAAAAAACTTTACTAAAGTTATGGTTTTCAGTAGTAAATAAAAAACGCAAGAATTTATTTTTGCTTTTTTTATATAAATAAAGCATCGCAATTTGTAACAATAAAAAATAATTTTTATAGTAACATTACGAAAAAAGCCCCTAAAGTCCGTATTAATGAATTCGATATAACTCGAAGAAAAATGAATTCTCGCATACTATTCAGGAAATTAAAGATTCAATTAGATTCCTATTTCAGTCACCTAAATTATTTAGGGTGAAATGAGTTTAGGAATTTATAGCCAAACCTAAATATATATTTTTTTGCTTAAAAAAATAGCATTAATACAGTAAGTTAGGTAAAATTTGCATAGAATGCTCTGCTTTACGGTTGTAAAAATGGAACGGAAATTTGAATTTCGTTCCCTTTTAAATTCGGTACATTTTTACATTACGTCCAACTCATCGTTCACATTCGACACGTCAACTTTTATAGCTTTTCGGGTATTCTGGCAAGGTTAGGGGTGTCTATTCCGAAAGTCGTTCTTAACATGGGTAGATTGGTAGGTGTGTCAGAAATTTCGTGAAAAATAGTGAATAATTCCACCCCGTTTTTCCAAGCTTATAACTCCTCGAAAAATGTAACTCAAGCCCTAATTTTTTTCCAATTAAAGGAGCAAGGACCAAGGTTTCATTAAAAAAAAAAGAACAACAACAAAAACATGTTTTAAAAAAGGTTTTAACTTCGGACTTTACAGGTAAATTTCTAAAAAAACACTACTTTTAAAACAACATTAATAGTTTATTTTGGAAGTATAATCCATAAAGAAAATAAACAACCCACTTTTAAAAGAGAAATTACGAGATTTTTATATTTTATTCGCAGTTTCGTGATAGGGGTGTAAAAAAATCCTACAAAAATTCTGATACATCTCCTAGATTGGAGTGTTTATTCGTTGTAAACGTACCCGATAACCTATAAATGTCGACATTTCCAATATGAATGGTAAGCTGGACTTATGTAAAAAATAACTAAAAGATATACCAAACTGAGTTTTTCGTTTAAAAATGGAATTATTTCCCTTTCGTTATTAACTTTTTTTTAATAATTTTTTTTTTAATAAATATTTTGTGTTTTATATACATAAAGTACAATTGTTGAATGTTACTGTTTTGATTATATTCGTTTTGGGGGGGAGCACAATAAAAAAATTAAGAAGACTAAAACGAAGCGAAATTTAAGTTTCCGTTCCATTTTAACAACAACCGTAAAACAGCGCATTCTCAGCAAGTTTTATCGTAATTTATAAGCATAATATTGAAACACTAAATCAACATTTTATTTCATTTTATTTTTGCATAATTAATGCTGGAAGTATTTTTCTGCTTATTTTCTTAACATCTGTTAAAAAAATAAATAATTTGTACATTCTCTTGAAAAAAAGAATCAAACTTTTCTCTACTTTCACATGTGTTCCATTTTAACAAACTGAGCCACAGCAACGCCTGGCCGGGTACAGCTAGTATATATATATATATATATATATATATATATATATATATATATATATATATATATATATATATATATATATATATCACAGGTAAGGAAGACATTTTTTTATAACATGAATAGGCTAGCTAAATTAATTAAGAGTAGGAAACTAGATCTAATATCTGTAACATTTTTTATTCTTGTGATCAAGGGGGGTGGTGTTTGATCAACACTGCTAGAGAACCATGATTTAATATACTGTTTTGTTTTTTAAATCCCCGAAAGAGTGTTTCCTTGTAAACAACTGATGATCCCTTAAATCGATATTAGCACTATAGTGAATTTGAGAAAGCAAGTTGATGCATCGATTGCAAGTATTAAATGACTTATTGACTAAATTGTTTTCTAACGAATGAAAAAATTATAAAAATTCAAGTTAAGTTTTTCTTATATAGTTTTAAAGGTTAAAAAACTTCCAAGACTATATATATATATATATATATATATATATATATATATATATATATATATATATATATATATATATATATATATACTAGCATTTCGGCCCGGCATTGCCCTGGTGTTTGGAGGTGTATGCTGAGCAAAATAACAAAACAAAAAAAAAACGGTCAATATTTTGAAACTTTGACCCCTGTTATGACCCCTTTACATTTATTGTTTTGGGTTCAAATCAAGTTATTAAGTTAGGTCCATGTCCAAGGAATCTATATCTAACATTTCAAGTGTTTAGACGCAAAATTATGGGAGGAGTTTGGTAGAGTTCTCAAATGTCAAATCGTTGAACTTTGAACCCTTAACAGCCAAAATTCTCGTCAAAAACCGATCACATCGTTTTTCTCAAATCTCCGTACCCTGTATATCAAATTTCGAGTCTGTAGACTAAAAGTTGACAGAGTTATTGCGTAGGGAAATTTACACAGACACACACACAGACAAACACACAGACACGTTCACTTATATATATATATATATATATATATATATATATATATATATATATATATGTATATATATACGTTATATCATCGGTGACAAGGATGAGGGTTCGATCTATCGAATTAGGCTATAGCCCAGACTACCCTTCTATTTTACTATTATATATAAATACAAAAAACTTTTATAAAATAATTAAATCAATAAAAAAATGTCTTACCTTTATAGCACCACCAAAACTTATTTCTTGTTTTCAAGTTTCTTATGTAAGCTGAAAGATAAACAAATTCAAGAGTTTCCTGGATCGATATAGCGCTGGCCAAAATTTACATGTATGCACAGCGTGAAAAAAAAAAGAAGAAATTCACCGTGATGCATTCAATAGAAATAGTCTGATCGAACACTTGAAAAAGGCGTCACGTAAAGATCGCAAGAAAAATACTATATACAACACGACAGATGTAAGTGTGTATATATAGCTATACATTAATACTTAGTTTCTTTGAGTTACTTATCAGCCTGAAAATGATTCTTATTTAAATAGAAAAGAAAAAGAAAGGGAGAGAGAGAGAGAGAGAGCGAAGGGGGGGGGGGAGAAAGTGAGAGAGAGAGAGATGCGAATAAAAAAAGAATTATCAAACAGCTAGGATCGATAAGGGGTGGGGGTGGGAGCGTGTGTGAGATCATAGAGTTGGAGAGTTGGGTGGGCGAGTCGAGTCGGTACAGTCGGTATTATTATGAATGAACTGACATAAAAAAAAATAAAGATGTTCGGCGATTTCGTCGCAACACAATACACACACGCACAAACACATATATCCACTCACATACACAGACGCACACACAAGTACACGCACGCACACATATACAGCAACTCATATACACACACGCATACACGCACACACACAGCCGCTTACATACACACACGCGTACACAAGTACACACACATACAGTCACTCGCATACACACATGCATGCACGAGTACACACACGCACACTCATACAACTATTTAATACACACACGCATACACAAGTACTCACAAGCACACACATACAGCCACTCACATACGCACACGCAGCACACACATACAGCCACTCACATACGCACACGCACACACAAGTACACAGACGTACAGTCATACAGCTACTTACATACACACACGCATACACAAGTACACACACGTACACAATATAGCCACTCACTTATAGCCACTCACATACACACACGCACACACCCCCATACGTTTGAGTAAGATAATCGGTGATAGAACAAGCTTATCTCTTTTGTGTTTTTGTTGTAAGTACGAACTCCTCACTTCCCGGTTTTTTTTATGTTTTACGAAATACATCTATTTCTTTGTTAAAGAAATAGAAAATGTATATTTTTATGGTACGAAGCACGAACGAATTACTTTCATTTGTGTTAGCTAATCGCTCCACTTGGTATTGACAGCTTATATTTGACTTTATTTGAAAAAAAAAAAAAAAAAAAAAAAGAATATCACTTACTTTGTCGTATTTTAATATAGACTCGCAGAACCCGTGGAAATTCCACGGAAGTTGAACATTTTTAAAATACATAATATTTAATATTTTGATTGTAGAAATTTCCCTCTGGTCCAAATTACTGTAGGTTAGCAACAGATGCCACATACAAATTTAATATATCTAAACTATTATCCACCGTCTTATGTAACTTTAGAACGTCATTTTAGACACATTTATTAGTTATAATAAATTCCTACATTTCATCCTAAGGGAAACATCATCACGATCGCAAACCTCTTTAGAAGTAGTAGTTCGTATTTTTCCCTGTATATCTACAGTCCTCATATCGCCCTAAGTCAACTCCGGGAAGATATATACACATTATTACTATGTTTTCAAGGCACCGTTTTTAACTGGATCATATACTCATAGACATGCCATTATTTTTCATTTCCCTCTCCAAAATTAATGATTTCTCTCTCTAGAAATTCCAGCAATTCTCATTTACTGAGCTATGTATATTCTCATATTACGGACTTCTATTCTTCAAACGAACAGTTCTTAAAATAAAAATAGTGTCACAATTTTTGGTCTAAACACTTGAAATTTTAGATATAGGTTCCTTGGACATGGATCTAACTTAATAACTTGATTTGAACCAAAAACTGTAAAATGTTAAGGGGTGATAATAGGGGTCAAAGTTAAAAAAAAATTTCCGATTTATTTTTTTTTTGCTTTTTGCTTAGCATACATCTCCAAACACCCGGGCAACGCCGGGCACCCATGCTAGGATATATATATATATATATATATATATATATATATATATATATATATATATATATATATAGTAAGTTATAAAATGTATATGGCGATTAAGCTACACTGAATATTCCGCGTTTCATCCACTCTAAGACTCTTCAGGCTTACCTACCTACGTATTGAGCACTTTTGAAGTAAATACTTAAAGTTTACGCATAAATCTATACTTTCGTATATTAATTTTATGTGAGTAAATTAAGTATATATATATATATATATATATATATATATATATATATATATATATATATATATATATATGATTAGTTTTTTTTTGGAAAAAGAATTTCAGCAGAGTGCTCAATTAAAATGAAAATCCAAATTTTAAGAGCGTATTTATACTTTGTTTTAAGAGCGTATATATATTTTGAATATTGGCTGAAGAGAGCTTGATAAGGATACCCCTTAAACGGGCCTTATTATCGGCTTGAAACCGACGGTACCAATGATCTGTCTCAACTTGCTGTACACAATATATATATATATATATATATATATATATATATATATATATATATATATCTTGGACTATTTAGGCGAGCACCTGTTGTTGTTCATTTACCTGCTACTAATAACCTCCATTACACTGGACATTTTCTTTATATACGGTTGTTGTTTTTTTCTTAATGTTGAACTCTGAATGAACTGTTCGCATAAACTATTTTCCATATTTATATTTTTATGTATTTTAAGTTTTGTGACTAAAACTCATAAAACTTTTAGTTTCATCCTATGCAATAACCAGTAAATACATAGAAATGCTAAATGTTTACGTGACTATCTGATTAGTTTGCTCTGATGAGAAGAATTAGCATTCTTTGAAACTCTGTGCATAAAGGATTTCCTAGCACACCCGTTTTGGAGTATTCTGCCGAGTAATAAAAACTATTCGTAAATGTCTACTTTACAGCTTTGTTCTTACTATTATATATATACAGGGTGTTCCAAAAGAAACAGTGCAGTAGGAATATGCTAATAGCCCAAAGAAACACAACTCACAGAAACATACTATTTATTGCAAATACTCACAAATCCACTACCTTATCAACTAAAGTACGATTGAGGATTGGCTCGTGCAGTAAGATATGATCTACAATAACTGTTGAAAGTGTGCGCCATTCACCTGCAGACATAAACGAGCGCGACGCTGCATGTTTTGAAAAACACACTCAAGTTCATCAGGTTTGATGTTTTGAATAACACTTGTTATTCTCTGCTTCAGTTCATCCGTAGTTCGAGGATTGTCTGCATACACTGAGCCTTTCAATTTGCCCCACAAATAAAAGTCAGGAGGTGTTAAATCCGGTGATCGAGGTGGTCACAAACCACGAGAGATCACACGATCCCCAAAGACATCACCAACTGCAGCCATACTGACACGAGCCGTATGTGCAGTTGCACCATCTTGCTGGAACCAGCCCTGTTGCTTTTCTTATCCTTTCTTGTGTTCAGTGCACTGTTTCTTTTGGAACACCCTATATATATATATATATATATATATATATATATATATATATATATATATATATATATATATAATATTTTTAAAATGTAATTATCCACTGACACATGTGTTGTCGTTTACGACTCATCAGAGTGGCTGTATCTAGCGAGATTCGAAATCGGGACCCAACGGTAATAAGCCTAAACCCTAACCCCTGGACCATCTCGCCAACTGTCTGGATATATCGCGATTTACTTAAATGTTTTTTGTTTTGGTTTTAGCGATATGTTTTGAATGCATTCAATTATTTACGAAAGTGCATTTTTACTTATATGCGAGTTGGGATATATATAACTCAAATGACCTTGTAACGGGTATTGTAACCCAACATCCGGTTTACCACTTCCGGTTGCGCATGCGTACATAACATAAACCCATAATAGCGTAATCAAATACACACAAATCGCTGGATAGTTTTCGTTCGAACAAACGGACGTTCTTAGAAAAGCAAATATCTTAAATTTATTAAATAAAAAACTTCAAGATATGGGAAGCAAATGCAAAACGTGATTACAAATAATGCGTATAATCATCGACCTGTTTCATATATACGATATATATTATACTAAATAATCAACGCGACAATAAAACGTATTGTTTTACTGTGTACGTTTTCAGCGTCCCATTTTTTTCGCGTTTAAATTATCCAAATAAACAATTGTTAATACTTTCTGCTTTTTTTACACGTTCACAACCGTTAGAGCATTTTACAACGGCGATTTACCCACCGCCTCCTTTTTTTTTTAAATTTATTGCCCATTTTTTAATACACATTTCTTACAAAACATTCATACATTTTCTTCTACACTACCAACATAAATAAATAATCCTGAAAATATGTTTTTTTTTAAATTGCGTTACAAATGAATAATCAACACGACAATAAAACGTATTGTTTTACTGTGTACGTTTTCAGCGTCCCAATTGTTTGTTTTTCGCGTTTAAATTAAAAGATATATCAAAATTTGAATTTAACTTTAAGTATTATCTTATCTATTTAGTGCACATTTACCTATAAGTATTGCAAACCACTTATAATTCAATGATTGTAAGTTTGTTTGTTTTTTTTTCAAAAATAAACACTTATAAACCGAAAGACTCATAGAAATCTATATATATTCTTTTGTCATTTTAATATACTTTCATAGAAACTTTTCTGTTATGTCACAAAAAACTACTTTCCTTATGTCAAAAGAGCCACGCTCATAAATTAATTCCATAGCTAATATAACATACTGACCCAACGAGTCACGTGTTATCTAGTGTGTGGGTATATATATATATATATATATATATATATATATATATATATATATATATATATATATATATATGAATAAAAAGGAAAAACCTAAAAGAGTAAAAACAAAAATAAAATCAACGTTTCGTCCCTATTTCAGGGGACATCATCAGGATTTCTAGGCGGGGATGTACAGGAAGACGGTCATATATCACATTCGAAAGAGGAGAAGTTCAGTTCTCTTTCTGTTCTGGAGAGAAAAATTTCATGATGAAAAGAGAATTTATATCTAGTGTGTGTGGAGGGGGGGTCGGGTTATATACATATATGCATTATTTTCTTACGTGCCCTTAGAATCTGCAGCCCTCAATATCTCGAAAATGAAATCACACATATTACCGAATCACTAAAACTTTTACAATACCCAACGCACCTTATCTCTAAAACAAAGAAAAAAGCCATCAAAATATACTCGAACATAGACAAACAAAAGCAGAACACACCAGATACACCACTACTAAATAGACATCTTCTTATACCTACCCACACTAACAACGACACAATTTGAAATACTCTTAATAATCTAGGCATACAAACAGTACAAACCACTTCCTTAACTATAAAACGAACTTTAAAAACTAGCAAGCATTCCGCTGAAATCTCCACATCCAAAGCCGGTATTTACTCCATCCTATGTAATGACTGCAAAAAATCATACATAGGTGAGACACAGCGAAATTTGGAAATCAGACTAAGCGAACATAAAAGGGACATAAGAAATACCAACCCCTTAAATGCACTCTTTTCCCACTGTGTCGAACATGGCCACTCTTTCGGCTTTAGACGTGCAAAAATCTTAAAATCCATCCCAGATAGAGCAAAACGGAGACTTATTGAATCTGCTTTAATTTCAAACATTAACACAATCAAACAAAGAAAAGGATTTTATAATGTAGCCCCAATCATAGGTAATATAATAATAAATGAACAAAACGTTAATTTAGATCCTGGTTGACAAAAAAAAAAACAAAAAAAAATGCATATATGTATATAACCCGACCCCCCTCCACACACACTAGATATAAATTCTCTTTTCATCATGAAATTTTTTCTCTCCAGAACAGAAAGAGAACTGAACTTCTCCTCTTTAAGAGTAGGTAGTAGTTTGCTTGAAGCATTGTTGGTAAAGAAATATATATTTGTTTTTTTTTTAAAGCCAAAAACAATGGAGAGGAAGATCGGTCTTCCTTCGCATTGTTTTTGGCTTAAAAACACACACACACACACACACACACACACACACACACACACACACACATATATATATACACACACATATATATATATATACATATATATATAATAAATTCCACAGCCAAACAACGTCGCAGCCCACAAGAGCCATGACAGTCAACGAACCGGTTCGTTGACTGTCATGGCTCTTGTGGGCTGCGACGTTTTTGGGCTGTGGAATTTATTATATACAATCTCTCACATTCTGAAAATCACACACACACACACACACACACACACACACACACACACACACACACACACACACACACACACACACACACACACACACATATATATATATTCGTCGACCGGTTGGCATGTTGTATATTATGGCGCCCAATAGTTGTTGTTCACTCATATTCTTCTCAAGCGCTTTCTATCATTACATCTGATCGTCGTTTTCATTTTCTTTATTAACCAGATCTCATTTGATACCGAGACAAATATACTGACTGCATTACATAACTATCAATATAAACTAAATAAATAAATAAAATATAAAATAAGGAAATTAAAATTAAAAATAAACATAATTCACATCCGCGTGCACCTAAAAAAACTAAAAAAAATACACATAATACACATCCTGCACGCACTAAAACAACAACAAAAAACCCCCCCAAAAAACTAACAATAAATATACCAAGCTTCAAAGCAAAAAAGAAAAGAAAACGACAACAACAATCGCCCCTGACGACGAACGTTTGTACCGATTGAAAGCGCTTGAGAAGAATATGGCTGAACAAAATTGGAAAAAAAAGAACTCTGTCATATATATATATATATATACTAGCAAAAGTACCCGTTGTTGACTGGGTTATAAAACAGTCTACAGAAAATGAACTCTGATGTATGAAAGTATGATAGGTTATGAAAAGGACGGGTTGTAAAGAGATAGCTTCGAATTTGGGGGTATCAAAACCAAAGCAAAATATGATGAAAGTAAAAATAAAATAGATAAACCCTATAATTTATTATGTCATACCTGTTCACACTGAAACACTTATCACAATATTCTGTGGATCTATATTACAAAATCTTGTTAAACTTTGTGACATATTTCCATTCTATGGATGTCAGGCGCGAACGAACACCCCACAATTTTATTATACCATATTTCTTCAAACTGAAACATAATTATCAAAGTATACTTACGCAGATAGATATGAAAAGTCTTTATTAAAGTGTGTGCCTATTTCCATTCTATGGAGACCAAGCGCGAACGCAGACCCCACAATTTTATTATACCATCCCTATTTAAGTAAAAAACATACTTATCAAAGTATTCTTATGTACATCTATATTAAAAACACTTGTAAAAGTTTTTTTGTAATTAAATTTTTTATTTCCATACTTTGTGTACCAGGCGCGAACGCAGACCCCACAATTTTAATGAACCACCGTTCTGCCAGATCAAACATACCCATTTCTGTGTCTTGATACATCTTCTATCGTTATATGTAATCAGTTTTTTAAAAATAGTCAACCATATAGGAGCCTATTCGTGACCACACACACACACACACACACACACACAGCTTTATATCATATATATATATATATATATATATATATATATATATATATATATATATATATATAAATTACAATTAAATTTACCAAAAGATCCAAGATGGTAAAACTAAAGTATATTATAAATATTAAAGAATTAATATTTATAAATTAATCTCAACCAGATGTAAAAGCTCGATAAAACCAAATATGAGATAGAGCTTATAATACGAGCAAACAGTTAATAAAACATGTTAAAAACACTTTGAAAAAGAGTTAAAAACATATTTAATCTGAAAAGGAAACACTTAATAAGTGGATAGTCCTTAATCCGCGAAGTTTCGAAGAAATACTTTCCTTCTCATCAGAGGGTAGGAATTAGCAAAATGCGGGATCGGATTTTGCATACAAAAGTATTTGATGAAACTGCAAGTAAGTCATAGATCTTACTTGATAACAAAAAGTGAAGCAGAGGGAATAGGGCGAAGAAAAAGGTGATTTCACATGAATGGATAGTCTGGTGAAAGGTACAGTATCCAATGACGGTAAAATCCAAAAAATGTTTTTCCTTTTCAGATTTAATGTTTGAAATTCTTTTTCAAATTTTTTTAAAGCATGTTTTATTAACTATTTGCTCTTATATATACATACCTACATACATATCTGATGATTGCAACGTCTTGTCAGACGAGTGCCACTCCCTCAGACACTTAAAGTCCATGAGCCCAAATGCCTGAGGGAGTATCTATACAAAGATGATGTTACAGAGTCTTAGCTTTGTACGACAGCTAAATATCTCTCTCGGTTCCAAATGTTGAATTCCAGCAACAAGCAAGAGCAAGATAGCCAGCAACAAATTAACCTGCAGACCAGCTTAATGCGGGTACTGGTCTTCCGCTTTATGGTTTTTTAAATCAGAGATTTGCTTCTCCTAGAAAGGTTGCCTTCACCACGGCTTACGGGAGCCCTCTCTACCCCAATACACATATACACACACAAATATACACGGTGCTAGTTGTCCGTTGACCCAGAAAAGAGTTCATTCGCTCTTTGGAAGGTCTTGTTTTTAATCCTTCAGGGAGACTAGCCGCCCTCCTCACCAAACAAGTCTGGTGGGGGAACCAGTCTAGTCACCGGTGACCCGACCATGAGGCAGGTAGTACTGGGTTACATGGTACCAGTAGCATATGACATGGCATGACCTGACCACAACATACATACCTACCTACATATATAGATATATATATATATATATCACAATATCCCAATGAATGGATTGCCGATGATACTTACGGGCTTTAAAGGCGGACGATTAAAAGATATGTCTGCCTTACTTAAAAACTGCTAGTTTATTTTTGGTGTCTTTAAACCCCCACCCCACTGATGAGGATACTTTGTTTTATAAAATCAAATGATAAAACTATTGTCGAAGACGTATTGTCTGTCTCAATGAAAACATCGTTTCCGAAACGATCGTACAATTTATTGATTTTGTTTGTTCTTCCTTTTGAAATCGATTTTTAATTTTTAATTTTCATTATAAATTTTGAATCATTTTATTTAATATTAAAATAGTTCTAGGATATCTATGCCCATCGATCTTATTATATATCTACATTACATCTGTTTTCTTTTAATTGTATTAATGCATTTACTAATACATTAAAGTAAACTCTGCTCTTTAGACTGTTGTTCTAATCCCCTTAATATATATATATATATATATATATATATATATATATATATATATATATATATATATATATATATATATAGTCTTGGAAGTTTTTAACCTTTAAAACTATACAAAAATATTTTTTATCATTCGTTAGAAAACCATCTAGTCAGTAAGTCATTTAATCACCTGCAATCACTGCATCAACTCGCTCTCGAATTTACTATAATACCAATAATTTATTTTTCAAAGGATCATCAGTTGTTTACCATGAAACACTGTTTCGGGGATTTAAAAACAAAACAGTATATTACATCATGGCTCCCCAGCAGTGTTGATCAAACACCACCACCCTTAATCTTAGGAAGAAGACATGTTTCAAACATTTGATCCAGTTTTCTATTCTTAATTGCAATTACTAACCTTTTCATAAAAATGAATTTCTTACCTGTGCGATTCATCAATTTCCACATTTAAAATGGATACATTTTTTAATTTTTTAATTTATCAGTCTTGTATTTATAAGATTACGGATTAATCCATTTAACCACTTATCACCCCCACTATAATTAGTATTTAGTATATTTACATTCTTATTTAAAATTAGATATATAAAGGTTAAAAATATTTTTACATATATACATTTTTTTTTTTTTATAAATTTATTATATGTAATTATAAATACATTTTATACATTGCTAATATAGTTTTTGATTTCCTTTATTAATATAGTCTGGTTTATCTTAAACGATTCAAAAGCATCAGGATGACGAACAAATGCTTTATTTAACTGTTTTAATATTTTATTTTTATCCCCACCTTGTTTTATCATCCTTATTACTAAACTAGAAACTAGTGGTATAAAGTCTGTTAGTTTTAAAGTAACGCGAGCTATTCTCAAAAACTCTGACATAATGGTTCCATAAAACATAAAAAACAGGGCAGGTGCTCTCTTTATGGGGGCATACGTACTATTTTAAAGGGGAAAGATTTCTTTTATCAAATATTTTATAAAGAAAAATCCCTTCATATAATTAATTAAATTTATTTATATGTAAAAAAAAAACCTAATATGTATTAAAATCAAAAATTAAAAAAAGTTTTTTTCTTTAACTACCATTATTAAACATTGGAAAATTCACCAAAATCTTTTTTTTCATTTTCATAGATAAAGTTAGAAGTCATTAAAAAAATGATCGATCGTTCCTTAACTTTTGGACGCTACTGTATATATATATATATATATATATATATATATATATATATATATATATATATATATATATATATATATATATAAGTTTGGTGGTTAAATTTTTAATTCTGAAAAAAAAACAACATATAGACACATATATTCGAATTAAGAATTTATTGTTTGACAAAAGGAATATATAGAATAGGTTATTTTAATTTCCTTAATCCATGGATTTTCAATAATGGCTCATATTAGAGCAAATTAAATGCGGTTAGCAAAATGTTCAGCTGTGAATGGAGGCTTATTTTGTTTTTCAGCACAATTATTGAAAATCCATGGATTAAGGAAATTAACACAACACCTTCTATATATTCCTTTTGTCAAACAATAAATTCTTAATTCGAATATATGTGTCTATATGTTGTTTTTTCAGAATTTAAAATTTAAACATCGAACTTATATATTGCTCTATTCTTAAATATTGAGCTTTTCCTTTTTGGTATTACTTCAAGTAATATATATAAGGATTTTTCATCTGATTTCTATCAGTGTCTAATCTCGCTTATATATAGTCTTTGAAGTTTTTAACCTTTAAAACTATACAAAAATATTTTTTATCATTATATATATATATATTTATATATATATATAAGACAATATATATATATGTATATATATAAAATATAAGACAAAATTCTGTATATAAAATTTCAACATGTGGATGATCTTACAATTTATTCCTTTTAGTAGGGTGACATGCACAATTCTTGACAGCACCTGCTTCGTAGCGCATAATTATTCATTTAATTATTATATCAATCAACGAATTTATTCTACTCTTAACTCCCCAGAAGAAAAAGTGCTTACCAAACTATTAAAACGAAAATAAATGAATATAAGCATGATTACAAACCCCGACAATTGGAAGAAAAGTGACAATTGTTTTTTATTTGTGTATTACGCCATGCGAATGTATGCGTTCGTGTGTGTGTGTGTGTGTGTGTGTGTGTGTGTGTGTGTGTGTGTGTGTGTGTGTGTGGGTGTGTGAATACAGTTAAAGCTGCTATCCTACTTAAAGGAATAAGTATTAAGCGATGTATGTTATATCCCGTATTAATTCTCCCACAAACTTTGTTAATGTTGTTTACTCTCAATAGAAATATTCTAAAATATACTTGCTATCTGAATTACTCATCTATGCTGGGTTTTCCACTTTTTAAACTGTATAGGCAACATTAGAAGTTAAGACTCTCTATTAAATAGTTTTCATTCATTTTTAATGAAATAGAAAAATTATTCAGGTTTATGGCGATGATTGTTATCGGCTAGGAAATAATATGTAATATACAGCCAATGTTGTATATTACAGTGAACTAACAAGAAACAACGTAACACCAAGTTTATTACCTTGTTTTCTTTGTTTAAATGAAAAACTCTTTATCACGGAATTTAAAAATAAACTCTTAAATAAGAAACAGGAAATATGAATAAATTGTAGGCATTACAAATCACACCCCGTTAGTTACTTACGTACTTCTCCCCCTTAAGTCCTTATCAGACACGCTTCTAAGACTACCTACATTAATATCCCACAGAAATGCAACTTTTCACCTGAATCTCCATAAAATGTAATATTAGCTAAATTCATAACTAACCCATCTTTGTCAGCACCATATAACTTTAGCCATTACTTGGAAAAAATTGATCCACATACTTCAAATATTCATCTGTTTCCCTCAATTCATTCAAAGATTGGTGCTTGACATATGCATGTATGTTATTGTCCGTATTGATCCCCCTAGAACTTTGGTAATGATGTTTACTCGTAATAGAAATATTAAACAAAATTAAATTTATATGTATGCGTGTTGTTGTTCATGCCTTAACTCTTCCGTCTGCCTGTCCAACGTTAACAAATTCCTAATGAACCGCCCTCTTAAGTAAACACTTCATCAAATCTCCACACTAACATACTGTATTTGCAATAACCCTTATCCCTGAGTGGGTTCCGGGATTTGATAAGTGGTGACTACCGTGTAAAACCCCCCCAAAAAAACTCTCATACTAAATAATTGCTATCATATTTAGTACGACTTAACCCAAACAATAAAAGTGTTATCACATTCTTTACGACTTAACCCAAACAATAAAAGTGTTATCACATTTTTTATGACTTAACCCAAATAATAAAAGTGTTATCACATTTTTTACGACTTAACCCAAACAATAAAAGTGTTATCACATTTTTTACGACTTAACCCAAACAATAAAAGTGTTATCACATTTTTTACGACTTAACCTAAACAATAAAAGTGTTATCACATTTTTTACGACTTAACCCAAACAATAAAAGTGTTATCACATTTTTTACGACTTAACCCAAACAATAAAAGTGTTATAACATTTTTTACGACTTAACCCAAACAATAAAAGTGTTATCACATTTTTTACGACTTAACCCAAACAATAAAAATGTTATCACATTTTCTACGACTTAACCCAAACAATAAAAGTGTTATCACATTTTTACGACTTAACCCAAACAATAAAAGTGTTATCACATTTTTTACGACTTAACCCAAACAATAAAAGTGTTATCACATTTTTTATGACTTTACAACAAATAATTAAGTGTTATCACATTTCTACGACTTAACCCAAACAATAAAAGTGTTATCACATTTTTTACGACTTAACCCAAACAATAAAAGTGTTATCACATTTTTTACGACTTAACCCAAACAATAAAAATGTTATCACATTTTCTACGACTTAACCCAAACAATAAAAATGTTATCACATTTTCTACGACTTAACCCAAACAATAAAAGTGTTATCACATTTTTTATGACTTAACCCAAACAATAAAAGTGTTATCACATTTTTTACGACTTAACCCAAACAATAAAAATGTTATCACATTTTCTACGACTTAACCCAAACAATAAAAAGTGTTATCACATTTTCTACAACTTAACCCAAACAATAAAAGTGTTATCACATTTTCTACGACTTAACCCAAACAATAAAAATGTTATCACATTTTCTACAACTTAACCCAAACAATAAAAGTGTTATCACATTTTTACGACTTAACCCAAACAATAAAAGAAGACAATAAAAAATTAGCCTAAACTTAAACTTTAATTCTTACCTTTTGTTCTGTTTCGTGATGACAGCTTCCCTTTCAATTTGATAATGTTTTCTAAAAGAGAGTGTTCTGTCCAGAGTTACCCCCAGGTAGACTGGGAAAGGTTCATGTGTAAGCATGCTGTCATTCCACAGCCTTCTCAGTAAGCTTGCCACCAGCAATTGGAGTGCCAACCCCAAAACACTAAGGCAAACAGCTCTCACACTGTGCCATTCCACAGCGGAGTATTGTGCCCCAGTATGGGCAAGATCATGCCTTGCCCATAAAATTGATGTAGAGCTGAACAAGGCATACTGGACCATAACTGGTGCCCTAAGACCAACTCCCCTGCCAGCTCTATACTGCCTAACTGGTATTCCACCACCACATATCAGGCGAGAAGTCATCACCAGAATAGAACGGTACAAACAGCTTAACGACCACAGGCACTCACTGTTTGGCCACCAATCAGTGAGACAAACACTAAAATCTCGCAGTAGCTTCATCAATATAGAGGAAATCGATTTCAGGCAAGCTGCCTCCTATAGGATGGAACGATGGCGAGACTATAACAGCAGGAATAAAAATGAAGCCCTACCAAACCCAAAAGAAACACCCCCCAGGGTTCAAAAACAGAGCCAAAGTAGGCAAAACAAAAGACAATCTCCACAAGTGGGGCCTAGACACCTCACCTTTATGTCCATGTGGAGAGGTACAAACGATGAACCGCCTTAGGGGAAAATTACCCAAGCGAAGACCTTAAGGAGGCAAACAGCACCGCCATTCGATGGGTTGATTTCTATTGCGATAAGATATGGATGACCTTTTGTTCTAATTGAAATCAATATTTTTTTTCTACTTAATTAAACCAGAACTTCTAAATCGCCAACTTTAACCTTTCACAACTATCAAGTACATTATAAATTTGAACAGTCAAGAATATGCACCGTTATATAACAAGCAAGGCAAATATATAATAAGAAAAATATAACCTCAGTAATAAATAATAAGAAAAATATAACCTCAGTAATAAATAACGAACAAAATATAAACTTCGTAATAAATAAGCAAAATATAACCTTAGTAATAAATAATAACTAAAATAAAACCTTAGCAATAAATAATAAGTCAAATATAACATCAGTAATAAGTAATAAGCAAAATATAACCTTAGTTATAAATGATAAGTTTAAAAGAAACTCAGTAATAATAATAACCTCAGTAATAAATAACGAACAACATATAAACAAAGTAATAATTAATAACCTCAGTAATAAATAACGAACAAAATATAAACACAGTAATAATTAATAACCTCAGTAATAAACAACGAACAAAATATAAACACAGTAATAATTAATAACCTCAGTAATAAATAACGAACAAAATATAAACACAGTAATAATTAATAACCTCAGTAATAAATAACGAACAAAATATAAATACAGTAATAATTGATAACCTCAGTAATAAATAACGAACAAAATAAAAACACAGTAATAATTAATAACCTCAGTAACAAATAACGAACAAAATATAAACACAGTAATAATTAATAACCTCAGTAATAAATAACGAACAAAATATAAAAACAGTAATAATTAATAACCTCAGTAATAAATAACGAACAAAATATAAACACAGTAATAATTAATAACCTCAGTAATAAATAACGAACAAAATATAAACACAGTAATAATTAATAACCTCAGTAATAAATAACGAACAAAATATAAATACAGTAATAATTAATAACCTCAGTAATAAATAACGAACAAAATATAAATGCAGTAATAATTAATAACCTCAGTAATAAATAACGAACAAAATATAAACACAGTAATAATTAATAACCTCAGTAATAAATAACGAACAAAATATAAAAACAGTAATAATTAATAACCTCAGTAATAAATAACGAACAAAATATAAATGCAGTAATAATTCATAACCTCAGTAATAAATAACGAACAAAATAAAACCATAGTAATAATTAATAACCTCAGTAATAAATAACGAACAAAATATAAAAACAGTAATACTTAATAACCTCAGTAATAAATAACGAACAAAATATAAAAACAGTAATAATTAATAACCTCAGTAATAAATAACGAACAAAATAAAAACACAGTAATAATTATTAACCTCAGTAATAAATAACGAACAAAATATAAACACAGTAATAATTAATAACCTCAGTAATAAATAACGAACAAAATATAAAAAAAATAATACTTAATAACCTCAGTAATAAATAACGAACAAAATATAAATACAGTAATAATTAATAACCTCAGTAATAAATAACGAACAAAATATAAACACAGTAATAATTAATAACCTCAGTAATAAATAACGAAC
>NC_136498.1:126470200-126477700 GCF_053919585.1 Euprymna scolopes | reverse complement strand
GAAGCATTGTTCATGGAATCCACGTTCGAATTTAGGCACAGATAAGGAGTGTGGGAAATTGTTGATAGTGGTTTCAGATAAACGAGTGTTGTTCATGAAAGTTTGTAAAGCTGGAACCATAGATTGAACCTTGGACGGCAACATGCCATAGAAACGATAGAGCAGAGACAGGCTAGCATTTTTTTTTTCTTGCCTGGAAACAAGACAAATGGAGAGTAAAAAAAGCACTTGCGGATGCATTTTCGGCAGGCATGCAACTCTTGCTTCCTCTTCTTTGTCCTCCCATTTTTTTTACTAGCGATGTTGCCAAAAAAGAGCGACGAAATTGCCGCCCTTTCGATTCTCTTTCTTTCTATCTCTACCATCTCTATTCGTATCCCTGTCGCCACGTCACTAATAAGGGTGTTTGAGGTAAACGTCTTAACTGGGTTGGCGTTATCCGCCCGATAGTTATGGGTCCGAATCTTTGAGCAATTCCTAAGGAGGCTGTCATATCAGCAGGTGCAAAGTACTGAAACATTTGGTGAATGGAGTCTAGATCATGTAGTCGTCTCTGGTGGGGCCTCATCAGTTCCATATTAGTAGGAACTATCACAGTTTTCTCTTCCTCCAAAATGAACGTCACTTTCCTCTTTCTCTTACTTTTTTCCATACTTTTCTCCCGACAATTTTGCTGACTTCAACTTGGGGTGAAAATGCAATTAAAAAAAAACGAGAAGCTTAAAATCCAGGCCACGAACTGTTGTGCAAAAGGTGGTGCCGTTTTGTTACCACGAGTCAAAGTTTAGGGGTCCGAATCTTTGAGCAATTCCTAAGGAGGCTGTCCTATCAGCAGGTGCAAAGTACTGAAACATTTGGTTAATGGAGTCTAGATCATGCAGTCGTCTCTGGTTCACCATCGTTAGAAAACAAATATGAAACCTTTTCCGACTCTCCGTTACTTCAACCAAAAGTGACCCGCCATCAATTAATCAACTGCATATATAACTATAAATACAACATACTTATATTCAACACATTATTCAGCTCTCAATTAAAACTTAATCCTCCCAACTTCACTAGTTATAACCACGACGTTATAAAGTAGATTTATGTAACAAAAAACAAACAAAAACAAACAACAAAAAAAACAAAAACAAAAAAAAAACAAAAACAAAAAAAACAAAACAAAAAAAAAACAAAAACAAAAAAAACAAAAAAAAAATTAAAAGTAAAATAGTAATGACTACATACACAGAATAAAATTTAATTTGATATTACAATAAGTGGTTTCGTTTGGTTGTTTTGTTTTACGGCGTATCAACCCTTTTCAGGTTATTTAATGCCGAATACAGTTATTTTTGAAATAGTATTCATATTGCATCCAGTTATTTTGTAGAAGGGTTTTATTTTTCAAGTTTTTTGTATCTTCAATCGATAGTTTGTAGTGTTTGATTTATTTGATTTATAGTGGATTTTAACGTTTTTGTTCTCTGCCCTGCAGAACATGAATGAGTTTTGCAATGGGAGAGGGAAAAGGGTTACAGTATTAAGGGTTACAGTATTAATGTTTTGTACATTTTAAGTTAGGAAACCAGTCAGGAAGTTGGGGAGATAGAAAGAGAAAGGGGAAATTGGAAGAAGGAAAAAAAAGGGAAAAGGTGGGTTGTTTTCGTTTTTGTCTTTGGTTTTGCAGAACATAAAGTTTTGCAAAAAGAAGTAGAAAAACAAAAAACATCATGTAATGTGCATTTCGTCTCAACATCTTCAGACAGCCTGATCTGATAGCACCAGATTACAATACATAAGACACAAAGTAAAATAATTAAATACAAACAAAAAAAAACCCAAACAATCCAATCCCTGAAAGAGAAATATAAAAAATACTACAAGCACGCACGTGGTAAAATAAGGTCACCTATTAATTGGATATATTCACACAAAAAAGTGAGTCACTCATATACTCATAGAACAAAAGAAGGGGAAATAAAAACAGCCGAGTCTTTGTTTGAGAGAAGTCCTACCATTCGTTAATGAAAACATTGATCCGTGGGAGGGAATAAAAATGAATATTATTTGTTAGCAAGCTAGACCAAACATAACATATATCAAACCCCTTAAAAATATTTAAGGATGTGCAGTTATAACTTAGGCAATTAACTAGCGTCTATGCAATGTTGACGACTTCGGCTTGTGCGAATACTTTAGATTACCTAATGTACACGTCCGAATTCGACGATTAATAGTGGCTATTGCTTGGAGGCCCTGAGGTAGTTGCTCAGTTAATGGAACAGAAAGTGGTATTGTGGCTGAGTTCGAATTCGAATCTCATGGCCGTCAGGAATTGTTACTGATGATTGCGCAAGCAAGAAACACTATTGTCTGCAGGTAAAAATGAATAATTATCTATCTATCTATCTATCTATCTATCTATCTATCTATCTATCTATCTATCTATCTATATTTCCCCCAAACATATAATAGTGGTCATTTTAAAGGATTTTTTTGGCATCTTTTTCAATGTTTCAATCATAGTCATTTGTTTTGCTAGTTTTGCAGAGAATATGGATGGGGTGTCTAACTCGCGTGGATATTTGGTTGCCGCATGTCTCGATAGCAATAGGGTGGGGTGGAGGTGTCTGACCGATAGATATTCAAAATAAAATTAAAGGAGAGGGGGGATGGCCACTTCTGCATTATGTCCTGTTTTCTTGTGACAATATATGTTAAAAAGTTTGAGTCATGTCCAAGGAACCTACATCTAAAATTTCAAATGTGACATCTTAGCAGCCATATTTTCGCCCCACAACTGATTAAAAAGCTTGCTGCATGTTTGAATACCCTTTATGTAAAATGTAAGCTGAATCCACTGTGAAAAATTTCCCCCACTCTATATCTGTGCCTAAATCAAAACGCGGATTCCATGAACAAAGCTTCTTTCTTAGAACTGCACGTCTGTGGAACTCTGTTCCGTCTGGCTGCTTCCCACCGGACAACAACTTGGATGTCTTAAAGTCCAATGTTAACAAATTCCTAATGAACCGCCCCCTTAAGTAAACACTTCATCAAATCTCCACACTAACGTAATGTACTTGCAATAACCCTTATCCCTGAGTGGCTTCCGGGCCTTGATAAGTGGTGATCACTGCTAGAAACTGTAATGATAAAGTCTTTTTAACTTTGACCCCTTGGAAGCCAATTTTTCGGCCAAAAGCTGATTAAAAAGTTGTCCTATGTCTGAATAAACTTTATATAAATTTCAAATGTGTAGATAAAAAATAATAATGCACATATACACATACATATACATACATACATACATACATACACATATACACATGCATACATACACATATATGTGCATGCATACACATAAACACATATATGCATATACACACATACATGCTTACAAACATATATAAATGTATATACATACACACATATATATACACACATACACGTATACATACATATACACATAGATATAAATACATACACACATGTACATATATAAATATATATACACATATACATACATATATACATAGATACATATAATGATGGCAGATCAATTGTTACATGCATCCAGCATTTCAGGCCTACACACGTCAAAGCTTTTTTTTTTTTATCGCCACAGGACTTTTTTTTAATAGAAAAATTCCTGAGGGAGCATCTATACAAAGATGATGTTACAGAGTTTTAGCTTTGTACGGCAGCCAAATCTCTCTCTCGGTTTAAAATGTTGACATCCAGCAACAAGCAAGAGCAATATAGCCAGCAACAAGTAAAACTGCAGACCATCTTAATGCGGGTATTGGTCTCCCGCTTTGTGTTGTTTTTAAATCAAGGATTATCTTCTCCTAGATATATATGATGATTGCAATGTCTTGTCAGACGAGTGCCACTCCCTCAGACACTTAAAGTCCATGAGTCCATAAATGACTTCCATCGCCACAGGACCATTTTAATAGGGAGTATCTATACACAGATGATGTTACAGAGTCTTAGCTTTGTACGACAGCTAAGTCTTCTCTCGGTTCAAAATGTTAAGATCCAGCAATAAGCAAGAGCAAGATAGCCAGCAACAAGTTAAAATGCAGACCAGCTTAATGCGGGTACTGTTCTCCCGCTTTATGGTTTTTTAAATCAGAGATTTTATTCTCTTAGAAAGGTTGCCTTCACCACGACTAACGGGGGCCCTCTCCACCCTAACACACACATACATACAGACAAACACACAAGTGCTAGTTGGCCGTTGACCCCGAAAATTCATTCATATATGTTTTATTTTTTATACAGTTTTATCTGTTCGGTTACATATGTTTCAGATGTTGGACCATGTTTACGATCTAACAGCCTCGTCAGACCTTACAGAAGTGGTTGTTAGTATTAGGAAGAAGTGTTTTAGAAGAAATACGAAAAAAAAATGGAGAGAGAAAGCGGGGGAGGTTGAGGTAGGAGATAATAAGGGAGAGGGAGACGGGTATTGACTATATTACAGTTTTGAGGGTTAAGATTCATTAGATTGTATTGTGTGTGGGGGTAGCAGATTCAGGTAGGCGTGGGTGGAGATATATGGATATAGGGGGATGTGAAGAGAGGATGGGAAAGAAAAGAAAAAGGTGCGGGAGGTAGGAGGAGAAGGGGGAAGTTTCAGTTTTAAATTTTAACTGTCTTTTGATTGTTCAGTAAGGTATATTAAATAGGTGAGATAGAGAGAGAGGGAGAGCGAGAGGGGAAGAGAGGGAGAGAGAGGGAGAGAGAGAGAGAGAGAGAGAGAGAGGGAAAGGTTTAGTGTAGATGTCATATTTTTGAAAGGCACAGAGTTCATTCAAAATTTTCGTAGTCGCTATACGTCGACATGTCCATATCGGTTTACTATGGGTTATTTTTTTTATAATGCATACGTTGCACGCGCAAATACGCATATATACATATATATATATGTACACCTCCACACATCCACATACAGACACATACGCACACACATATATATATATAAACAATGTATATGCAGACATACATGGATCCATATGCAGCCATACACACACATACACACAGCTCTTATACACATATATACACACGCAAATATATATAGATACATATAGATAAATATATACACACACCTATATACATATATGTGGAGATATAGATCTCCAGTAAGAAGTAGATGTACATATATATATATATATATATATATATATATATATATATATATATATATATATATATATATATATACATGCGTACACGCACCTACCCTGATACAAGTATATACAATTACATAAATATAGATATTAATAAAAGTATAAACATACAGACATATATAGACATATACACATATACACATATGTATATAGATGTATATATATATATATATATATATATATATATATATATATAGACATATACACAGACCTGTATATATTTTTATACTAAGTAAACAGGGTAAAGTTAGGATTGAGTAATGATAAATAAATAAATAACATGGGTGTAGTTAATAATACGAGGGTAGATGGACGTATCGTTAAGTAGAATAAAGCACTCTCTTCAGTTTTTTACAAATTACCAGTTTTACCATATATATATATATATATATATCCCTCAAAAAATATATATATTTATGAGGTATATATATATATATATACATATATATATATATATATATATATATATATATATATATGAGGGATATATATATATTTATGAGGGATATATATATATTTATGAGGGATATATATATATTTTACGGATATATATATATATATATATATATATATATATATATATATATATATATCCCTCATAATGAATGACGGAACGAGAGCATTTTGTCTACATGAATTAAATAAAGGGTTTCGTGTTCGAAATTCCGTGTAAGTTCCCGGGTGCGACAGGAAGATTGTCGAGTTACGTTGACAGAAACATTGTTAAAATAACACTAAAGATGAGAACAGAAGAACTGAAAGAACAATAAATCCTCATCTCCAAATTTTTGAATGAAAAAAGTCACCTTCTATTAATCAATATTAAGCCAAAGATGATTTTAAATGGCAGAAACGATCGTATGAATACAAAACATTTTAAAAATACATTCGAACCTTATCTTATGTGAATGTATATATATATATATATATATATATATAATATTGGAAGTTTTTAACCTTTAAAACTATACAAAAAATTATTTTTATCATTCGTTAGAAAACTATTTAGTTAGTAAGTCATTCAATCACCTTCAATCACTACATCAGCCTGCTCTCTCGAATTCCCTATAGTACCACTAATTATTTATTTTAAGGGATCATCAGTTGTTTACCATGAAACACTGTTTCGGGGATTTAAAAACAAAACAGTATATTACATCATGGCTCCCCAGCAGTTTTGATCAAACACCACCTCCCTTAATCTTAGGGGAAAAAACATGTTACAAACATTAGATCTAGTTTCCTATTCTTAATTACTTTATCTAACCTATTCATGTTATAAAATAAATTTCTTACATGTGAGATTCATCTGTTTCCAAATTCCAAATAGACATATTTTTCAATTTACCAGTCTTGTATTTATAAGATTAGGATTAATCCATTTGACTATGATTAGTATTTTGTATATTTACATTCTTATTTATTGAAAATTATATATATATAAAGGTTAAAAATATTTATAAATATATACATTTTTTATAAATACATTTTATACACTACTAATAAAGTTTTGGATTTCCTTTATTAATATATTCTGGTTAATTTTAAACGATTCAAAAGCATCAGGATAATGAACAAATGCTTTATTTAACTGTTTAAATATTTTAGTTTTATCCTCACCTTGTTTTACCATCCTTATTACTAAGCTAGAAACGGGTGGTATAAAATCTATTGAAAGTAACATGAACTATTCTAAAAAATTCTGACATAATGTTTCCATAAAACATAAAAACAGAGCAGGTACTATCTTTATGCGGCATTTGAAAGGGGAAATAGTTTCTTTTCTCAAATATTTTATAAAGAAAAATCCCATCCTCAATTTTTATATCTAAATTCAGAAATGTAGCCTGTTGTCCTCTATGTTCACAATTCAATTCTAACTCCTTTGGATATATAAGATGTTTATTTTTTCGAATTCATCATTATCGTTTATACATATAAGGTAATCTATAAATCTCCTACACCCATGAAAGTTATATGTTTTAGATATATCTGTTTTTAATAGTGATGACATATATATATATATATACTCGAGTCTATGTAAATACAAATTTGCCCAAAATGGTCCAGGATCCAATCCCATTGGGATACCTATCGTTTGGAGTAATATTTTATTTCCTATTTGAAAATAGCATTCTTTAATAAGATGACTTACAAGTATTTTTAAAATACCTTTAGAAACACTAGTTTTGCTATTTTTATTTTTACACCAGACAGCTTTAGAGTTTGAAAAGTCTTTATATTTATCTTTGCCACCTTCAAAAGTTAAATCTACAGTATCATTTAATTCTTTTATAAGTTTTTTCGTGCGGAA
>NC_136498.1:126420200-126460200 GCF_053919585.1 Euprymna scolopes | reverse complement strand
GAGATTGCAGGGACGAGAAAAGGGCATTACCTATTAGGTTTCGAGTACTAGCAACAGTACTCCATTTTAGGGACTACTTGGCTCTTATACAGATAGAGGATTGCACCGGCAGGGAAATACCTTCTGGAGCGGTAGAATGATCCAACCATTTTTCCAGCAATATTGGAAACAGATTTGATGTATGTGTTCAATTTCAGGTTAGGAGTGAAGTTCAGACCTAGAAGCTTGACAAGACATAGAGCTTCCCCAAAACGAGAGCCATTCATAGGGCGTGATGGGGGGGGTCAAGCGATTATGATGAAAGGAAAGAAGCTTGATTTTAACTACATTAAAATTAACCAGCCACCTTTTTCCCCATTGCACCACGTGCTCAAGATCAGAAAAGACAGAATCAGAAAGATCTTGGTCATTGCTGGCCTTTGAAGTGTTGCCATAGATTGTGGTGTCATTCGCATAAATGCCCACGAATGATCTAAGAATGCAATTTGGGGGATCATTGGTGAAATCATTGGTGAAGAGAGGATAGAACCTTGAGGGACGCTAGCGTTAATACTATGAGTTTCTGACGATCTTGTGAAGTAGATATTTATCAAAAATGTATGTATTTCCTTACGATTTATTTTAAAAATTACTTCGTCCGGCCCAGATGACTGCTAGTATTAAGTAAATTTTAGCAAATGTAAAATTATAAGTTAATAATATTACCGATTATTTTAATAGTTACAATATTTTCATAAAGTGAAAACAGTTACCGGATATGTTATTTTAATTTTGGTTAAACATATATAAATATTAAGTTATAATCAGTTCTAATTGACAGACTTTTGTAAGTTCAATCCTTAGTACAAGCAAAATTCCACCCCTTCACAGTGGAAATCCTTAAATGCACGGAAGCCTTTTACTCTAATAGTTTCTTCCCCAGAACTGCTAGATTAACCCTTATCCTAGAGTGGCCTCCATGCTTTGATAAGTGGTGATTTTTGTAAAAACAAAAATGTGCGCCTGACATACAATAATCCTTGTACAAATTGTAATAGAGTGAAAAACGAAAAGAGAGCCAGATATATGGAAAGCAACAGGGAGGCGAGAAAGAAACACGACGACGGGTAGAGTATCAAAATATATATGATGACCGCGGAAGATATATACATATATATATATATATATATATATATATATATATATATATATATATATATATATAAATGTGAGACAATAGAAAGTGTGTAAAAAAGATGAACGCCGAACGCCAGGGGGAATGTCAATAAGGCGTGTCTCTTGACCGTACACGCGAACTTTGGTGCGAAATAGTCAAGGATATGTGAAAATGACGAAAGAAGGTTTTTCATTGTTGAGGGATAGAGAGAACACTTTAAGCTATTTCGGCAACTTACTGTTTTGCATATCCAAGTAATCTAGAAAGGATTCTGAAAGTTAGCAGCGATATGGCGAAAACGTTCAGTGGAAAAGACGATTTAATGGTCTGGTTGGCAAAAATGAAGTCGGTTGCATAGCTGCTAAAAATTCAGGACCTTGAAATTTTATGTCCTTGTGGACGCCTTAGCGTTATCTCCAGTTAACGGAAGTGGATCAGTGGGATGCAGAGATGCGGATTTTACTGAATTTAATTTTCTCTGCATATGCAAAACGGGGGTGGAGATGCGGTCGACCGGTGAGGCAGTAGATACATATGCAACCAATGTACAAAGATTGGCGAAACTGGTGGTATTCGAGGGAACAGGATGAGAGCAAGTCGTGAGAATCACTTTTGTTAATGGTTTCCCGGAAAATAGTTAAAATATTTAAATTTATAAATGTCAAAAATTAATCTTTGGAATAAACCACATATTTGTATAATAAAACTATTTTGCAATTCAGAAGCATAGATGACTCTAAGCGTAACGATACCGGTGTCAGTTGAAAACCTAGAGTCGATGTGAAAACGTTTCGATTACCAAATCGGATTTCCAGTTTTAAATAAGTAAATTTGACATGATAGAAAATATGTGAAACATTTGAACGCGTTTTATTTTTTAAATATACTAGCAGTCATACCCGGCTTTGTTCGGACCCCGTAAGAGTGTTACTTGAGACCGGCTGTGATCAATGTGATGGCTTGGTTTAACGCGCACTTTACATTCAGCTTATGTTGCTTAAGCGTTCTTCATATAACCGCTCGAAATTTCCGACAAATTGTCACCACGAATCCGTACACGCATTCAATTTTTATGGACGTTTATAGATTAATCCTGCTAACAAACACGCTTAAATAATCTCTATCGATTATTTCATGATATTGTACCCAATGTATAGGTGGGATTTAAAAAAAAAAAAGAAAAAGTATTTTGGTGCCATCAGATAGAAGCGAAATCGAAAGCAAAACTAACATTTAAAGCTAGTGACGTTACCACTGCACGAGCGTTACATGCATATGGATTGATTAAAAATAAACTAAGGTGAATATGCAAAATATATAACGATTTTTTTTTTAAATTTTGATCCCCTTTTTGACCTCTTAATGAATATTTTAACCGGTTAAAACCCCATAAAAGAACCGTCCATAAAAATCCAATCATTTGAGACCCTTAGAGCCGCTCTTGACTTTTAGATTCGAAAGAGATAGGATTTGAAAATATGGAGACAGACAGAAACACAAGTTTTTTTTTTTATTATTATATTTTACAGATTTATTTTAAACTAAATCCGAAAGTCCGGATTCGTAATCAGAACATTTTCACATCGAGGCTAGGTTTTCACATCGAGGCTAGGTTTTCACATCGAGGTTAGGTTTTCACATCGAGGCTAGGTTTTCACATCGAGGCTAGGTTTTCACATCGAGGCTAGGTTTTCACATCGAGGTTAGGTTTTCACATCGAGGCTAGGTTTTCACCTAACACCCGGTACAGTCGCACTTAGAACGGTGCATACTTCTGAATTGCTAAATATTTTTCTGTGATTTATTTTAATTTTAAGTTCACTTTCTTTAAAAAGACATCGTAAATATCTGTATTTTGATTAAATTAACCTTTTTTTAAATTGTAAATAAAAGAGAAGACTATAAAAAATGGCCCATTTTCTGTTTATCTTTAAAATACGTTTATGGACATTTGGAAGGCTTGGCCTTTGCTTGTGTTCATGGGCTTTGTTCTCGGTATACGAAGAAACGTTTTTGCGTTACTTGTTCTTTTGATTGGGGAAATATCTTACATGATCAGGTGGAGTCTCTATGGGCGGAGATCATTGCGAGTTAGTTTGATTGTGTGTCCTCGGCCATAAAACATGATGACTAAAATATATTGATCTTGTTTTTAAAGCAAATAATGTTATAGCCGCAGTTAGAGTGTTTTAATAGTTATGTTGTTTTCTTCTGGAGAGACTAGAAACTTTCGCGGTGTTCTGATTGCTGGGTTCATACCTTTCATCGTGAAGAATAGGCGGAGCTCCTTTATGGGCAAAAACCTTCAGTTCGTAGCTTAGGCGAATTTAGGTAAAATGGCACCGGTAAAAATGGCACCGGAAAAATGACACCGGTAAAAATGGCACCGGTAAAAATGGCAAATGTGAAGAACTATTTTGAGGTATTCCAGCATATTTCTTGAGACATTTCCACCCTCCCAAAGTCTTTTAAAATGAGGACTATTATAGGTTTTCGGTGATGCTGATAACGAAAATAACGTTTAAAATTCCAGAAAACAAGCAGTTTTCAAGATATGAAGAAATTATAGTTTCAAAAAGTGGAGGAAAATATCTTACATGATCGGGTGGATCCTCTGTGGGTGGAGATCATAAAACATATGGAGGAAAAAGTGGAGCTGTGATAAAATGTAATTTTTTCACAACCAAATAATCGTAATTGCTAATTGGAGAAAAACAAATCATAAACAAACAAAAACAAAACAATAGCACCGATACTTTCATAAATATTAGCAAACCATAAAAGTACCCGATTCAAATTTAGCAGCAAACGGTGTTTTATCAGATTTAGTCCCTGATATTAAACTTTATCAATAATATAACTTCTGGTGAGAGTATCAATTTCCCATCCAAAGTTTATTTATTTATTTATTAAATTGTTAGGTGAAAGTACAAAATAGTTAAGAAACTCTCGTTTCAGCTTCTGTTATTTCCATGCAGGTGCTCGCCTGAACTCCAATCTCTGGTCTCCCCTCGCCAATCTTTCACGAAAAACACCCGTCTAGCTGAATCCACTGTGAAAAAATTTCCCCACTCTTTATCTGTGCCTAAATCAAAACGTAGATTCCATGAACAAAGCTTCTTTCTTAGAACTGCACGCCTGTGGAACTCTGTTCCGTCTGCCTGCTTTCCACCTGACTACAACCTGGATGTCTTCAAGTCCAACGTAAACAAATTCCTAATGAACCGCCACCTCAAGTAAACACTTCAATAAATCTCCACACTAACGTACTGTACTTGCAATAACCCTTATCCCTGAGTGGCTCCCGGGCCTTGATAAGTGGTGACCACCGTGTAAAAAAAAAGAAGATTATTTAGAAAACCATCCTTAACCTAGAAGCTCAATTATAGCTTAAAAATAAAAACTTTCTCGCTAGCAACGTTGGTCGTCACTGAAATTTGGGTAACAATAAGCTTCCCCAAGGTTCATGCCCTTTTTGCACCCATTCAGCGGAGGTCTTGCTGGTGCTTTCTCTCCTTGATCTTTCCATCCTCCTAGACCCTCCTCATTTATTTGGTGTAGTGCTAGTTTATGGTGACATACACACAAACAAAGAAGGGGACAGGAGCGCAGGGGTGGGGTTAACTTACAATTATACAGTTTCAGTTTTATTGGTTTCGTGTGAGGTTCATTTGTGTTTTATGTCTGTAGTAGTTTCTGTATATTTGGCTTGTGTTGTAGCTCATGTGTGTTAGTGTCCACATTCCAGGGGGTTCCCTTAATATTTTAGCCGATTTCATTATTGTTATCCGTTGTATCTTCTCCGCCATTCCTCTGATTGCAATCTCTCCCATTCTTTTTTCAAAGTTTTTCAGTATTGTTCCTAGTGCTTTTACTATTAGTCATGTTATCTTAACTTTCTTCGTATTCAATATCCCTTTCAGCTCTCCAGCCATTTCCGTGTATATGCTGCTCCTCTTTGTCTCATTTATCTTCACTCTGTGGTCTGCTGGAACGGCAAAGTCTACAATCTTCTCCTTCCTCTTAACTATTATGGTATTGGGTCTTATTGTTTGGATATATTTACCCATTTGTACATTCATGCCCATAGGATTTTGTGACTTTCATTTTCAAGTATTGCTGCCGGTTTGTGTTTGTGCCATTTGTCTGGGAATTCAAGATTCAGTTGTCTGCAGAATTCCCAGTGAACTGTCATCCTCAATTGAGAACATTCTTTTTGGGCTAGTTTGCTGCATTCGCTTATTATATAGTTTATTGTCTCGTCCATTTATCCACAGAGTATGCATTTGCTGTTTCCTTGTGTCTTGTCGATCCTTGCTTTGATGTTGTTGGTTCTAACTGTGTTATCTTGTGCGGCTGTTATTAGAGATTCAGTTTTTCTGTTTAGGTTTCCTTTTTAAGCCATGTCAAAGTGTGTTTATTAGTCTCAGCTTTTGTCATCCTTATAAATTGTTCATGTAGCTGTTTCTCTTCTCATTTTTCTTTTCTCGTCTTATATTTTTCCTCTCTTTTTTTTGGTATTATTTGATTTTTCAGTGTCTCTTGCTGTGGTAATTATTCTTTCGGTGTTCTACATTATATATTTTTTAAATTCTTTTTTGTGTCATTTACACATTCTTCGTTTTTCCTTTTCACATAGAGTCAGTCAGCATTATTCATTATGCATAGTCATGAGTTTCTTAGTCTTGTCAATTTGTCTCAGTTCTTCTTTGGCCCAACCTATAAACGGTATAGAGTATCTTACCAATGATACTGTCCATATCTTTATACTTTTAATTAGATTTTTACTATACAGTTTAGTTTCGAGGAGTTTTATTTTTCTTCTATTTTCTCTTTCATTCTGTTGCTTTGATAGTGTCTGCTTCCAGACCCCATCATCTCAGTTTGGTTGGGTAGTTCTATGCGTTCTGTTGCTTCCAGTTTTCCCCTTTCTTATGATCAGAAGCGCATACTTTTCCATCTCAAATTCCATTTGGATATCCTGGCTGAAGATTCTGATTTTGTTTATTGGTATCTCTAGTTCCTTCTTGGTTTTTGCCAACAGTTTCAGGTTGTCCATGTACATTAAGTGGTTCATTCTTTCATCTCTATGAGTTAACCTGTATTCGCCTTGCATTTTCAAGTATATTGTTAAGGGGTATCATGGCTATAATGAACAGTAGTGATGATACGAATCACCTTGGAAATACTTCTTTGTATTTTAATCTCAGTTATGTATTTCCATCAACTGTCTTCATGTTCTCATTGCATTTTCTATCGAATTGATTATCTTACTTGATATTTTTTACATTATCAGACATTGTATTATCTATGCTTGCTGGATCGCTATCATACGCTTTCTTGTAGTCGATCCATGCCATGACTAAATTATTTTTCCTACATTTTACCTTCTTCAAGACCTTGTGGTCTATGTAGAATAGTTCACGTGTTCCTCTTTTTCCATTCTGTTCCTCGGGAAGTAGAATAGTAGATTTGTTCCCTCAGGTGTGCTGCTAATATTTTCCACATTGTAGCTAAACATTTTATAGGTCTGTACTTACTGGTGATGGTTTCTTTTACCGTGTCTTTTTTTTTACATCAGTATGGTTCTACCTTTGGTCACTCACTCGGTACATCTACTTCATGGATATATCTTTTCAGGTTCTGAATTAACCTTTCATGTAGTCTTGTAATTTTTTAACCAGTATGCGTGTATTCCCTCGTAACCCGATGCTCTATAGTTTGCCATTTTTCGTAGGATTGTCGTCAGGGTTTCCTTACTGATTTCATTCTCTTTTCCCTTTGCGATTTGCTGCGACTCTTCTTTCATGTACACTGCGTGTCAAATTATTAACGCGATAACGTTTTTTTTTTACCAGTTTCAGAAACTTAGCAGTAGTTTCGTATCAAAAGCTTCGGAAACGTTGGCAATACTGAGCTGCGCGTACTATGAACTTTTCGTACTGTTCCGGCAATGTAAACAACTTGCCATCGTAATTGCTGAACCCTCGGTATTGTAGCTGTGTCAAATTATTAACAAGGCAGTTTGTTTTGTCAATGAAATGAGTCACTAAGATGGGTTGATTAGTTCTGAAAAGCGTACTATTACAAAACAGCTAGCAAAAGGTAAAACTACCATCGAAATATCGAAAATGATAGGAAGGTACCATTAAACTGTGAAGAACTTTTTTCAAGAACCCTAAAAAGGTAGGTAAGAGAGTTGATAAAGGTAAATCTAGAGTTTTTTCACGCCGTTCTCTACTCCAAATTGACTAAGCCGGATTGAAGAATGTCTCAAAAACTACTCGATATTGCCTTCTGAAGCCTGTCACAAAGCCCCCAATAATGCAACATCACATACAAAACCGATAGAAATGGACAAAAGACAACATGAAAACGGATTTTTCCAAAGCTTTGTTCACGGATGAAGTGCGTATAACTCTTGATGGCCCAGATGACTGGAGCAAGGATGGTTCCTAGCTGGGCGACATTGTCATCAGCGTTTAAGGCGCCAACAAGATGGTGGGGGATAATGATTTGGGCTGGGATTATCGGAGGTACTTTAGTTGGCACATGGAGAGTCCCAGAAGGCGTAAAAATGACGTCAATTGCTTACATAGTTTTTCTGAAGGAGCACTTTGAACCATGGCTAAAGAAGCAAAGATTGACGTTCAGAAGACCATTATTTTTATGCAGGAAAATGCTCCCTTGCTTGCAACAAACAAAAGCAAAGAGTATTTACACCAATAATTTAATTATTTTAATAAAATAATAAAATAAATAAATAAATAAATAAAATAAATAATAAAATAAATAAATAAATAAAATAATAAATAAAAATAAAATAAATAAATAATAAAATAAAATAAATAATAAAATAAATAAATAAAATAAATAATAAAATAAATAAATAAAATAAATAATAAATAAAAATAAAATAAATAAATAATAAAATAAAATAAAAATAAATAAAATAAATAAAAAATAAAATAAATAAAAAATAAAATAAATAATAAAATAAAATAAATAATAAAATAAATAATAAAATAAATAAAAAATAAAATAAATAAATAATAAAATAAATAAATAAAAAATAAAAAATAAAAAATGAAATAAATAAATAATAAAATAAAATAAATAATAAATTAAATAAATAATAAAATAAAATAAATAAAAAATAAAATAAATAAATAATAAAATAAAATAAATAATAAAATAAAATAAAAGAAAATAAATAAATAAATAATAAAATAAAATAAATAAATGGTAATAAAATAAATAATTAGAAAAATAAAGCCAACCTAACCTTTCCTATATATCCATCGTCCTCGCCTGGCAACGAGAATGTTGGCTGGCCTCAGAGGTCTATCTTATAAGCAACTTTTAAGGGTTCTAAATCTTTTTGCCCTTGAGCGTAGGCGGCTTCGAGGCGACCTCATCCTCGCCTACAACATCTTCCACCTCTGCCCTGAACTGAGAACTCCGTGGGCACGCGAAAAAGGTCTACCTCCGACGGTTTCGGAAGGTTCCCGATCAGGTCGTAAACCAGCCCAGACTATAGGGCTTCAAGGCGGCCTTGGACAGACGCTGGTCGGACCTCCACGGTTTCCCCCTGTATGGTTTCTCTTTGTACATAGCCACCCAAATTCGCACTGAATTTTTCTCTTGTATCTATTTACAATGCCTCCCCACGGGACAGATTTAGACACCAGAGTCGTTTTTTAACGTGGAGAAAAGGTACAAAAATAAAAATTGTCTCAGTCGTGAAGGATTTCTCCCCCACTGAAAGAGAACAAGAAATGGAAGTGCCGCATCTGAAGAACAGATACTACACTTTGAGGTATTTATTTGCTCCCCCACTGAGCAAATTAGGCACAAGGCCGATTTTTAAAGTAAGGAGTGAAGAGGAAATGGGGACCAACTCCCTGGGGAGTAGGGGAGCTGGATAGTGACAATTGGTATGAAGGGTTGCCCCTACATTGACTAAGGTCTTATGTGTGGGGTCGCCCCCACATATGGTCTTTGCTTGCAGTATCTGCCGGAACAGATACTACACTTTGATCTTTATATGTAATTTATTTTGTGAAAATGAAAATTACAATCAAAATAATTCAATGTAAAATTAAAATAAATTAAAAGCAAAATTCAAATTTACAAAACAAATTTAGGCACAAGGCCCTTTAAGATCTGGGTGGGGGAGTGTTGCAGGGTCTTTGTTACTACAGTGAAAATGGAGTCTTTGGCGACTTTACTCTTGACTGGCAACATTTACCACAATACCTCATTCACTCTGTGGACTCTAAACTAACTAATGAAAACCCCAGCGTTTTTGCAAAAAAGAATATATTTACAATTAGTTTGTGTGTGTGTGTGTGTGTAAAATTTTTTTTTTTTAAATTAAAATGTGTGTGTGTGTGCGTGTGAAAAAAGTTCAATTCATTGGAAAATAAGTTCTTGAATTTTGGAAGAAAAAACAGTTCGTGTTGGGTAGTTGGGAATCTAGAAAAATATGCAAAAAATAAAATTGCCTAGTGCATTGTTAGTAAGGTCCCTCCCTGAGCTAATCTAGGAAGTTAGATCACCTACTGTTTTCTGGGGCACTGAAAACAAGCGGGAAGATCCCTAGTGGGGATTGGGAAGGATTCTTATCGGGTGTAGGGAGGAAAAATAAATAATTGTCAAAAACAAAAAAGGGGAAGATGGGGGGGGAGTACGCGGCGACCTTCGAGTAGGGGTTGACCAGGGTGAGATAAAACAAAGAAATAGGGGGGGGGGAGTGGTAGGTTAGCCTCAGAAGGTTCTCTAGTGTCAAAAAACAAAAATCGGGGGACAGGATCTCATTTGTACCACCAGTCAAGAGTCTCTTTACTTTTTATTTGTCTAACCTAGCGGGATGGGCTCTGTAGGACCCAGTACCGCGTTGCCATGCTTATGGTGGTAACACAAATTCAAACTTGGCGCCTCGTCGGATGCACAAGCTAGCGTCATGCACCCACCTCTTGTCAAAGGCCACTCAAGGCAACCACTTCCAATCGCATCTGATCTTTACTTTAAGCAGATGTTTAAAGTAGACGATCAGATCCCGATCCGGAACAGATATCCCTTCGCGGACTCGCTTGAGGCGTGTGATACATACGACCATCCTCGCTACTGCTAGTATCGCTAGAAAAACCATTCTTTTCTCCCTAGGCAGCGGCGGATTAATGTTCTCCACACATTATGATTCGTCGAGTTCAAGCCAGCGCTTGGCATCGATGCGAGCCGTTACCTCATTGACGTACCCTAGGAGGGTCTTGAGCCGGCTGCAGCGGAAAAAGGCATGACCGGCTGTTTCCCTCATGTCCTCGTTGCAGCGCAGGCAGTAGACCCGGGTTTCTTCATTGTACAGGTTAAGTTCTTCAAGGAGGGGCAGTGCGTTCCGGACAAGTCGCCAGGTAAGGGAAAATTCCGAGTTTGTAAGAAAGTCCCGTCCCGGCGCCCAACTCCACTGGGAGAAGACCTCCTCTAATAACATCCCCGTCCGTTTCACTAGCTGTTCCTTTGTGCTATGCCCCACTCGCTCCCGATAAAGCCTGTTCCTAGACTGTTCGAGGACACTGATCCCCGACATTTGGCGTAGAATGTTTGTCCCCTCATCGGTTTCCACTGAGCTTCGACCGAGGGGTCAGGTGTGAGATTAGAAAACGAGCTTCCAACCGCAGCGAACCATGGAACATCTATGTACCATGAACGGCTCAGGAAGGCCAACCTTTCTGTGTGCTTGTGACACCGGAGATCAGGCAGTCCTAAGCTTCTCTTGCTCAGATTTCGAACATAATGCTTACCCTCATTCCACAAGAGTGTGTCGAGGTGCTCCTGTAAGCTGATTCGGCGTTTTGCAGGGAGGGGAAGTACAGACAGACGGTAAAGGATGAGTGGAAAGACGTATGTAGCACACGCCTCTGCCCGACGCTTCAAGGACAATTTTCTTTGAACCCAAGTCCTAACAGAGGATTCGACCTTGGCCTCCACTTCCGACCAGTTTTTCTTCAGCTGGAGACCCGGTCCGAACCACACACCAAGAATCTGGACCGGGTCGTCGGTCCAACTGAAGATGCCTGGAAGCGAATTTACTCTGGTCCAGGCACCCAACCGCAGACCCACCGACTTACTGCGATTGAAGACAGCCCCCGTAACTTCTTCATATCGAGTGAGCGCCTCGGTGACCACTTGAATGTCCATGGTGCAAGACACGAACACGGTGACGTCATCGGCAAACGCGGAAACCCTGGCTCGTGTGCCTCCAGGAAGAGCTATCCCGTGCAGGACTGGTGTAGTCGCCTCGTCCCTTAACTTGCGAAGGAGAGGTTCCAATGTCAGGACGTACAAGAGAGGTGTCAGCAGACAACCCTGTCGCACCGACCGGGAGACAGCAAAAGACTCCGACAGCTTACCGTTGATCTGCACTGCTGCCGTCGGTCTGTCATACAGTACAGAGATCCACTTGGTGGCCTCCAACACAGATCCCAGGAACCTATGGTCCACCCTATCGAAAGCCTTGGACTGATCCAAACTGATCAGCGCGGCCTCTGCGTCGTCTTCTGTCCCCTCTATCATCATGCGTATCAGATGAAGATTATCCTGAATCGATCTCCCCTTCATAGCATAGGTCTGGTCTGGTTCGATCAAGTCAGTGATGACAACCTGCAACCAATTTGCAAGAACCTTGGCCAAAATCTTTAACTCTGTGTTTAGCAGAGTCAAGAGCCTGAAATCGTCTAAATCTTCCTCCCCACCATGCCGTTGACCTTTCCTCAGCAATATGATCACTCCCTTGGTCACCTGCCCAGGGATGGAGCCCTGAACAAACCGATGGTTGAACATATCCTTCAGAATAGGGACCAACATGGGCGACAGACTCAAGTAAAATTTGTAGGGTAGACCATCAAGCCCTGGAGACTTGTTGCAGCCGACCTGCTTCAATGCAGTAATGATCTCATGTTCCGCGACAAGACCATCACAGCTAGCTGCTCGAGCTGCCATGGGGCCAGGCGAGTCGGCCAAATAGCTGCCAAACTCTTCGACCCTGAGTCTGGGTAGTTGGGTGAAGCGCTCCAATAGATGCTTTCAAAACCCCGCGTCGACACAAGGGCGTGCCCTTCTAGGTCGTTTACCTTTCGAATGTACCTGTCCGAGCCGCGGCTTAGAGCAGCCTTACGCTCAACAGCGTCTACATTAACAGCCTCGTTCGAGACTTTCATTAGCCTAGCCCTAACTATCTGGCCCTCGTACCGCTCGCTAGCCAAGTGGTTGAGGTCTTGTTTAGCTAGTGCTATCTCTAGGGGGCCCCCCTCCACCGCCCGGGTCAGCCTATTCTCTATACACTTCTTGGCCTTAGCCTTATCTAGCGCGAAGCGTTGGTTGTACTGGACCGAGAAGCGTCTAATCTTAGCCTTGAGACTAACCTACCACTTACTCCCGGTAACCGCCCCCACTAATGCCCGTTGGATTATCTCTGTAACCTTCAACCGGTAATCCTCCAGCTCCAACAAGGTGTTGTTGAACTTCCAGTATCCGGCCAGTTTAGGCCTAGAGCTCAAATTCAGGCGAGCCATAACTAGTTTATGGTCCGAGTGTCCTAAAAAGTGGACAATCGCTTGTGCGTTTATTCTTTGCGAATTGAATGAATGAAGGGATGAATAACTTACAAACATAAGTCAAAGCACATTATTTATTTAATTAATTTTATTTTTACAAAGGAGTTCCGTTCTTTATTTACATAACGTTATCCTCTTAGGTTTTGATGGTCTGAAAATTGTTCCCATGAATACAAGCAATTTGTACAGATCTTCCCATTCTTCACCGATTTGTTTTTGTTGGTTCTGTGACTTTAAATGCGTTTGTATTCGCTGACGTGTATTGTTTACATAACTATGCTGAAAGTTTTAAGGTGAGACCGTTATTTTACGGTAAGCGTGTGACGGAGAGAGAGAGAGAGAGAGAGAGAGAGAGAGAAAGAGAGAGAGAGAGAAGGCGTCTAAAAGAAATACAAATATCATATATATCATATATACATATATATATGTGTGTGTGGGGGAGAGTGAGAGAGAAAGAAAAAGGAGATATAAAAAGTATGGTATAGGGAGAGAAATAAGAGTATGACAACAGAGAGATAGAGAAAGAGAGCGAGAGAGAGAGAGAGAGAGAGAGAGAGAGAGAGAGAGAGAGAGCGAACGAGATAGCGAGAAAAACAGAGAGGGAGAGACGCATAAATATCAAGAAAATTGGAGAGAGAGAGAGAGAGAGAGAGAGAGAGAGAGAGAGAGAGAGAGAGAGAGATGTAAAAAAGGAATACGCCAGAAAAGGAGGGTTTAGACGAATAAGATTATGACAAAAGAGAAAGAATGTTGAAAAAAAAAAGCCGGAGAGACATAAATAAACAATAGGGTTCAATCCTCGGCTTGGGGAGAGGTGCTAGTCTAGCAGCACAGATGAGTTGTGATACAACGAAACAGGACTCTATGTCGATGATTACAAATATATATATTAAGCCCTCCTGTTTGGGTAGAGCACTGTCGTAAATAATCTCACCCGCTACTTAATTGGCTGAAAAATGCGAGGCTCGCTGTTTGTTTATAAATAAGCGGTTTGAGCACTATAAAAGTGGTGGATGAATGTTTGTTTAAAATAGACATCTGTTAAGGTTATTTGCGGGCACCGCTTCCGTGGGTCGATCGGTGGAACTGCTAACTATCAACGTGATGATTCTAGGTTCAATCCTCGGCTTGGGAAGAGGTGATAGTCTAGCGGCACTGATGAGTTGTGATACAACGAAACAGGACTGTATGTCGCTGAGCACACACACACACACACACACACACACACACACACACACACACACACACACACACACACGCACGCACGCACGCGCGCGCACACACACACACATATATATATATATATAACTACTTAATTTACTCACAGAAAATTTATATACGAAAGTATAGATTTATGCGTAAACTTTAAGTATTTACTTCAAAAGTGCTCAATACGTAGGTAGAGCTAGTTAGTAATTTATAAAATATATATGGCTAAGAAACTAAATAGAGCACACACAAAGGAACAGGTCAACCAGAGGCCAAATAGGCCTTTGTCCGATAAATACATGCCCATTGGCTGATAGGAAGGGCGCGGTGGATACTAGAAAGCTGATTGGCTAACTAAAATCTCAATAGAAGAGGAGCATATAAAAACGATAAACCACAGAATTCGCGCATAAAGAGTCCTAGAGTGGATGAAACGCGGAATATTCAGTGCAGCTTAATCGCCATATATATTTTATAAATTACTATATATATATATATATATATATATATATATATATATATATATATATATATATATATATATAGTGAATCAATGACAAAAGTCTATATTCCAAAGTTCACAATGTTGACTATCTTACAATTTATTCCTTTAATTCAGTTGGAATTTAAAATCCTTGACAGTATCTGTTTCGTAGCACAAAATCAAAAACTTAATAATTAGTTTTGCCCATAACTCATCAGACGAAATGGCAACAATCAAGCCATCAAGCATATAAGGTATTTGCAGCTTATTTCCCATTTTTCGGATTTTAACTTTGCACAAACACATTTTATTTCCTTTTGATAGTGTAGCTTAATCGCCATATATATTTTATAAATTACTATATATATATATATATATATATATATATATATATATATATATATATGCTTTTTAAGTTTTGTTACTAAAACCCATAAAACATTTAGTTTCCTCCTATATACTCTGAGGAGTTAAGGGCAAAATAGATTCAATAGTTGATATAATAATTAAGTGATTGATTTTGTGCTACGAAACTGATACTCTCAAGAACTGTAAATATAAACTTAATTAAAGGAATAAATTGTAAGATGGTCAACATCATGAAATTTAGAATATACAACTTTGTCATTCATTTACTATATATATATATATATATATATATATATATATATATATATATATATATATATATGATGAAAATAATGGAAATAGTATTCCGATAAAATAGAGAAAATAAAAAGGAACAAACCGTATTATGTGTTCATCAACGTTTCGTCTTTATTTCGAGACTTCCTCTGGATTAATGAGATTAAGAAACCAAAAAATATACCAGTACAAAATATTTGAAAATGTTTCACGTGCACAGTGTGACGCAGTTCTATTTCAGAATATGAAATATATATACATATATATAATATACATATATATTATGTCCTTTTTGAATTTCCAACATCAATTTTCCGTTTCTCTGAAATAGAACTGCGTCACACTGTGCACGTGAAACATTTTCAAATATTTTGTACTGGTATATTTTTTGGTTTCTTAATCTAATTCATCCAGAGGAAGTCTCGAAATAAAGACGAAACGTTGATGAACACATAATACGGTTTGTTCCTTTTTATTCTCTCTCTCTCTCTCTCTCTCTCTCTCTATATATATATATATATATATATATATATATATATATATATATATATAATCTTATCTTGTGTTTCCTTTTTTAAAATTAAATATGTCTTTAACTCTTTTTCAAGATGTCTTTTAACATGTTTTATTAATCATTTGTTCATATATATATATATATATATATATATATATATATATATATTAATGGCCTGGTAAGGCCACAGGAGAAGCAACCCAAGCAGCAAAACCAAAAAATGTAGGGGAGACAACCGAAGCAGCAAAACTGAAACTAGCTGATTGCCAGGACATTATATATACAAATGTAGGCAAATTTGGGCACACTTTATTGGTTTGAAAATATAGTGTTTTTTTTACCAATTATCATAAAATGTTAGCCATAGAATAGTATTATGATCTTCAAAAAGCATGCAAATTTCCATGTAGTTTCGTTCCATAGAACCAAAGATATGAGCATTTCAATATTCAATTTGGCTACGAGTATATATATATATATATATATATATATATATATATATATATATATATATATATATATATATATATATATACATATATATATACATATATATATAAATATATATATATATTTATATATAAATATATATATATATATTTATATATATATATATATATATATATATATATATATATTTTAAAGGATTTTTTATCGGTGGAAAAATACTGCACTTTTACCAATGTTTCAATCATAGGCATTTGTTTTCTGTTTTGCGTATGAATTACAAAATATCTGATATTTCCCCAAAACCTCTGGCCTCGATTGAGGGGAGACTAAACTTGCTGCTGTGGTTTCAAATGATCTGAAATAACAGCAAGAGGAGACTTGATTCCATATATATATATATATATATATATATATATAGAGAGAGAGAGAGAGAGAGAGAGGGAGAGAGAGAGTGGGAGAGAGAGAGAAAGACAGAAAGACGAGGGGAGAGAAGGGTATGTGATTAGAGTTTTAGTGAATAGTTTTAATTTATGGCTATTGAAACGTTAACAATGGAATTGTCCGGAGAATGCTATCTTATCCGTTTCAATTTGTGCATTTAAATAGACCAGCAGACAAAGCCTCACATTGAAATTGAAAAATAATTGCATACTTGACATTAGTCTTCTAAAACTAAACTTCTCTCTTTTCACAACCTACGCTCGGATTTTTGTTATACTCCAGTTGAAGCGAAATGCTATATCTTTGTTTTAATAAACTCCAACGATTGACTTCAACTCCAGATTTTAACTGGTGGAAAACTTCTTATAACATCTTAACGCTTGAGTGGCTTCCCGGACCTTATAATTGGTAACGTTTAAGCAAAATAAATAAATAAATAAATAAAATAAAATAAATTAAATAAAGGACGTATAAAAAAACTGGTGCTATGACCGTTGGGAAAACAGTATGATTATTTTACTGGTTGGAAAATATATGACTCCTTCAACCTATCCAGTGCCGTAACAGAGATTGAACTCACTACACAAGTGTGTAGTGTAATTCAAATTTTGTCGGTAGCTGAATACTTGATGCTTCGCCAGGGCTATCAAGGGTATTTTTTTATCGTGATGAAATCACTAGATGGATTGCCTACCACGGCTTAAGAGAGTCTCATATACCCCTGAGAGAAGGATAGACCGCGCCAGTTTCTCAACCAGATATTTTACCTCGCGGTACATACAGCACCTCGCCTCCTCAAATGGTCACCCATCTGGGACTGGCCAGGGTCAGCGTTGCTTAACTTGGGTGATCTGACGATAACCGGTGTGTCAACGTGATTGTGCTGTATTAACCTATATAAGCGCCATAAATGGAGTATCTGGGGCGGTGTCTCTCAAGCGGGTTGAACCGGCTTACTCCAAAGGTGAAAGTTTCATGGGAGTATGAAATTTACAAGTGGTCCCTAGTGTCATGTACCTATTTACTATGCCTCCCCACGGGGCAGAGTTAGACACTAGGGTCGTTTTTTAACGTGGAGAAAAGGTACAAAAATAAAAATTGTCTCAGTCGTGAAGGATTTCTCCTCCACCGAAAGAGAACAAGAAATGGAAGTGCAGCATTTGAAGAACAGATGGTATTTATTTGCTCCCTCACCGAGCAAATTAGGCACAAGGCCGATTTTTAATGTGAGGAGTGAAGGGAGGGGGAAGGGGAAAAGGAGACCAGCTCCCGAGAGGTGGGAAATGGGAGCTGGTTAAAGGTCAGGCATGTGGGGTTGCCCCCACATCTGGTCTTTGCTAGTCATAGCTAGTCATAGCTTGCAGCATCTGAAGAACAGATGGTATTTATTTGCTCCCCCACCGAGCAAATTAGGCACAAGGCCGATTTTTAATGTGAGGAGTGAAGGGAGGGGGAAGGGAAAAAGGGGACCAGCTCCCGAGAGGTGGGAAATGGGAGCTGGTTAAAGGTCAGGCATGTGGGGTTGCCCCCACATCTGGTCTTTGCTAGTCATAGCTAGTCATAGCTTGCAGCATCTGAAGAACAGATGGTATTTATTTGCTCCCCCACCGAGCAAATTAGGCACAAGGCCAATTTTTAATGTGAGGAGTGAAGGGAGGGGGAAGGAAAAAAGGGGACCAGCTCCCGAGAGGTGAGAAATGGGAGCTGGTTAAAGGTCAGGCATGTGGGGTTGCCCCCACATCTGGTCTTTGCTAGTCATAGCTAGTCATAGCTTGCAGCATCTGAAGAACAGATGGTATTTATTTGCTCCCCCACCGAGCAAATTAGGCACAAGGCCAATTTTTAATGTGAGGAGTGAAGGGAGGGGGAAGGGGAAAAGGGGACCAGCTCCCGAGAGGTGGGAAATGGAAGCTGGTTAAAGGTCAGACATGTGGGGTTGCCCCCACATCTGGTCTTTGCAAGTCATAGCTAGTCATAGCTTGCAGCATCTGAAGAACAGATGGTATTTATTTGCTCCCCCACTGAGCAAATTAGGCACAAGGCCGTTTTTAATGTGAGGTAAAAACCAGCTCCCCTTAAAGTAGGCAAAAAGGGGGCACTCTGGTTACCAAAAATAATAATTGTCCCAGTATAGAGGGTTTCCCCTCCATTGACTGGTACAAATTATCTTAAGTGCAGCATCTGCCGGAACAGATGGTGTTTATTTGCTCCCCCACAGAGCAAATTAGGCACAAGGCCGTTTTTAATGTGAGGTAAAAACCAGCTCCCCAAAAAGGGGGCACTCTGGTTACCAAAAATAATAATTGTCCCAGTATAGAGGGTTTCCCCTCCATTGACTGGTACAAATTATCTTAAGTGCAGCATCTGCCGGAACAGATGGTACACTGTGATCTAGTGTCATGTATATCGCTATCAGGGGAGAGATGACAAGGTTCAGGTTTTGCAACTCTTACAGGGCGGGTTCGACGTCCCCTACGTACATCGCTTGCTATTCCTAAATGGTCACCCATCTGGTACTGACCAGGCTTAACGTTGCTTAACTTTGTTGATCCAATGAAAACCGGTGCGTCCACGTGATAATGCCGTATATGTTTTGCCGTGACAAATTACAAATTTAGCTTCGAAATCTAGTGGTGAATTATCTCTTTAGTTTCTTAAAACAAAATATACTACTCTCTCTCTCTCTCTCTCTCTCTCTCTCTGTGTTATGTCTTTATTTCAATAGAAAACTGGAAGGTAACGTTGGTTAAGTGATTAACGACACTGAATAACGATCTGGGTGTTCCAAGTTCGAACCCATTTCGTTACACAAAATCATTTTTACTTAGGATGTTGGCAACCACCACGTGGTCCCTCCGGTAAGTATCCGATGTCTATCTCGAAATAATTTTTAAATAATCTAACAAGGAAAATATGAGGGAAACCAATGCTAACAATTTACAAAATTCCCACTACTTTTGTTTAAAACGCTATAATCGTATTGACTAATGTATACCCATTAACCCTTATCCTTGAGTGACCTTCGGACCTTGATAAGTGGTGATTCTTGTTTAAAAAAAAGAATCATATGATTCAAACGATATGATGATGAGCCATGGAAGACTGAGCACAAATACGTTTTCGTTGGATATTCACAGCAAAACACGTTTTCCGGGTGTGATACTATGTCCGACTGAGGGCGTTGAGTGCTGGAGGTAGGAAAAGAACAAAAGATAGATGACAAACAAAAAAGAAGTTAGTTTAGCGAGTAATAAAAGAATTTATCAATAGATAATGGACACCAATTTGCTTTTAACACAGACAAAGAGAAATGATCATCACTTTGGTGTGGAACTAGTTTATTGTGTCATACATAAAAATGGGAAGCGGAAGGCAAGGGAGCAGGAGGGTTCGAGTTAAGATGAATTCGTCCGTTTTTCACTTTTAACGGAAAAGACAGCAGCAGATCTAGTAGGAATTTAATTCAGCACAGCCGATTCAGTTGCTTGAATGAGGTGTATCGTGCCCTCTCTTAATATAAAACGCCTTTTCATTCAGTATAAAAATGTCAAGTGATGTACTTTTTGGGTTGTATAGTTTACGATGAATTTGTATAGTAAATGGGATGAACCCTTTAAGTAAAATAAAAAAAAAAGAAGATAAGTAGACCCAAACATTAGGATGTTAACGGCCATTACGTGGAGATCGTCGGACAATTTGTGCGTTAGAGAATTCTCTTTGCCCTCCCTTCTTTTTCTTTCGCACACACTCTTTCATAATAATATTAACAATAAATATCTTTCATAATAATATTAACAACAAATATCTTTCATAATAATATTAACAACAAATATCTTTCATAATAATATTAACAACAAAACAGTTTTAAAACAGTTTGCTAGTTTATATTGCATAGCCATTTGTAATACCACGCATGCCCATTAAAATTTCGTACAGATGACCGGATTTGCTAGGAATATTCTCGAATTCGACAAGAAGGTAGGAGGTTACCTCGACCGAAACGTTGAAAAAATTACACTGAAGATGGAAACAGTACTCGGAAGAATCCAACTAATAAGAATAAGCATTCCTCTTGAATACTAATACCTATAATATAAAGGCCACAAATCTGTTTAAATGTATGTATATATGTATGTTTGTATGTCTGACCAAAACTTTCGGCGGAGGCGACGGATTTTTACGAGATCGATACCATTTTGAAGCTCGACCCTTCGGATGACAAATATCGAAAACTTGACCTAAAACATTAATTCCTTCACCTTCAACTGGGCACTTTTGTACAGGAAGGGCTTTTTTTTTTCGTTGACATTTTTTCCAAGTCATTCAACCCTCGCTTTCACGACATCGAATAAAAGGCGTTGTTTCGACCGCACGTGACGTCACAACCATGGTGAGCACATCGGTAGGAGTTTTTTTTTTCGCCTCTTTTTCTTCTGGCGTGATGCGGGTCTGAGCTTTCTTACTATTTATTTATTTTATTTATTTATTTATTTATTTTGCTCAACACACACCTCCAAACACCCGAGCAACGCCAGGCACCCAAGCTTGTAAGAAATAATAATTAACTAACCCTAGCCCTAATAGAAATATACATGATAACGCCAAGCAGAATAGGTGTAAGTGTAGAACGCCACACTCTTACCTTCTTAAGTGTATCTTGTCAAACTCGGCAGTGTTTCTGTCGAACTCAAGCAATTACACGAAATTTCGAACGGAACCTTTATTTACTTCACGGGAGTAGCATGTTCTCGTTATGTCAGCCATGACTGATTAGAGGTTCTAAGTAATTCTCAATCGTACTTTTTGGTCACCACACTTAGCATTGAACCTTCAGCCTCCAGGAGGATATCACTTTACAAATGAAGAACAAATCCTTCTACCGCTCCAGAAGATATCTCACTACTGATGCAATTCTCTATCTATATAAAAGCCAAGTACGTCCAAGGATGGAATACTGTTGCCATATCTGGGCAGGAGCTGCTAAAAACAGCCTATCCTGCCTTGACAGAGTACAAAATAGACTTCGTGGCTTAGTGGGGGATGCCCTTTTCTCTACCCTGCAACCTCTCTCCCACAGAAGAGACGTTGCGAGCCTATCTTTGTTTTATCGTTATTTCCATGGCAGGTGCTCGTCTGAACTCCAATCTCTGGTCCCCCCTCGCCAATCTTTCACGAAAAACACCTGTCTAGCTGAATCCACTGTGAAAAATTTCCCCCACTCTATATCTGTGCCTAAATCAAAACGCGGATTCCATGAACAAAGCTTTTTCCTTAGAACTACACGCCTGTGGAACTCTGTTCCGTCTGCCTGCTTCCCACCGAACTACAACTTGGATGTCTTCAAGTCCAATGTTAACAAATTCGTAATGAACCGCCCCCTTAATTAAACACTTCATCAAATCTCCACACTAACGTAATGTACTTGCAATAACCCTTATCCCTGAGTGGCTTCCGGGCCTTGATAAGTGATGATCACTGTGTAAAAAAAAAAATACTTCAATCACTGTGCCACAGGCCCTTTGCGGGCGATACTATTAATTATCTTAGGAGCCATAAACTTACTTTATTTCTACATGGAATTTATTTTATTTATTACTACACATTATTACTATATTTATAAAACTCACTATGTCTGTCTGTCTGTCTCCATATTTTCAAACTCTATCTCCTCCGAAACTAAAAATCGCTGAGCGGCGCTAGGAGGCTCAAATGATTGGACGTTTTATGAATCGTTCTTTTATGGGTATTTAGCCTGTTAAAATAGTTTTTGAGAAGCCAAAAAAAATAGGTAAAAAATGAAAAAAAAAATCGTTATATATTTTGTACATTCATCTTAGTTTATTTATTATCAGTTCATATGCGTGTCACGTTTGTACAGTGGTAACGTCACCAGCTTTGAATGCTACAGTTTTGGTTTCGGTTTCGATTCTAGCCTTTTTTTTAACTTTTAAAATCACGACTCTATAATAATATACACGAAATCTTGACAAATTAAAATATCATATTTAAGCGTATTTTACAACCGGGAAAAGCTGCCCTTGGCTAGTATATATATATATATATATATATATATATATATATATATATATATATATATATATATATATATATATAAATTAAAATACAGAAATTTAAAAGGTTGAGCATTATCAATGACCCTTTATTTATTTATATAACATTTAAAATAGTGTTTTTCTCTCTATCTAATCGTTTCAATTACAATCGTTTTAAAACAATTATGAATTCTTCTCAGAAAGATGAATACAAGATGGAAAAAAGCAAACTCGCACAATTTTCTTATTTAAATTCAAGCTAGATCGAAAAGCTGCTGAAACAGTTCGCAATATCAACGAAGCCTTTAGGTCAGAAACCACTACAGAACGCACAACAGAATAGTAGTTTAAGAAATTTCGTGGCGGCGACGAGAGTCTTGAAAATGATGAGGCTAATGGTCGGTATCGGATATTGATAACGATCAGTTAAGAGCCTTAGACGAAGCCAATGCACGAACGACTGTTCGATAACTTGTTTCTGAATTAGAATTAGTATACGACGATTTCTAACCACTTGAGAAAGATCGGAAATACAAAACACACACACACACACACACACACACGCACGCACACACACACACACACACACACACACACACACACACACACACACACACACACACACACACAAAGAAACTCATTCATTAATCATTATGGCGGTTAAGTACTGTCAACAAATGGATGAAATGCCTCAGAAACTTCGACAACAACACCAGCATTAGTCAACAGAAAAGGTCCAATTCTCCTTAACTACAATGCCCTATCGCTCGTTGCTAAATCAACCCTACAGAAGTTGAACCATTTGGGCTATGAAACTCTGCATTATCCGCCATACTCTCCAGACCTCTAACCTATCGACTACCATTTTTTCAATCATCTCGAAAAATTTCTGCGCGAGAAATGCTTACAAAACCTAAGCGATGTCAAAAACACCTTCAATGACTTCATGGCCACCAGAACTCTAGATTTTTTTTTTTTACTTTACTCGTATGTTTTGAGTTGTAAAAGTGTCCTCATTTTGATGGTGTTTATTTCGATCAATAAATTTTTGTTTCAGCCGAGATATGCTCATTTAAATTTAAAAAAAAAAAAAAAAAAAAAAATAATAATAATAATAATAATAATAAAATAAAAAATAAAAAACGCAAGAACTTTCTTGGCAACCTGATTAGAATTTCTTGCCGAGTTTAGTTTTTAGCATCTGATTATGTTTATTTTCTTATTAATTTCAGTCTTATTAAAATTATTGTCCTATTGTTTGCATTTAATTCCGATATCATCGTACCCATTATTTTTTCAGACCTGTGACGTTATAAATACATAAGGAATAAAGGAGCAAATTTATTTTGTTCATCCATGGCGGTTACATTTTGCCTAGAAAAGGATGGTTTCTTCCATTTTGCCTAAAAACGACTAGTTTCTTCCATTTTGCCCAGAAACGGATGGTTTCTTCCATTTTGCCTTGAAACGGACAGTTTCTCCCATTTTGCCTAAAAACGGAGGGTTTCTTCCTTTTTGCCTAAAAACGGATGGTTTCTTCTATTTTGCCTAAAAACGGATGGTTTCTCCCATTTTGCCTAGAAATGGATAGTTTCTCCCATTTTGCCTAAAAACGGAGGGTTTCTTCCTTTTTGCCTAAAAACGGAGGGTTTCTTCTATTTTGCCTAAAACCGGATAGTTTCTTCCATTTTGCCTAGAACCGGATAGTTTCTCCCATTTTGCCTAAAAACGGATTGTTTCTTCTATTTTGCCTAAAAACGGATGGTTTCTTCTATTTTGCCTAGAAATGGAGGGTTTCTTCTATTTTGCCTAGAAACGAAGGGTTTCTTCCATTTTGCCTAAAAACAAATAGCTTCTTCCATTTTGCCTAAAATTGGATAGTTTCTTCCATTTTGCCTAGAAACGGAGGGTTTCTTCTATTTTTCCTTGAAACGGATAATTTCTTCCATTTTTCCTAAAAACGAAGGATTTCTTCCACTTTGCCTAAAAACTGAGGGTTTCTTCCATTTTGCCTAAAGACGGAGTGTTTCTTCCATTTTGCCTAGAAACGAAGGGTTTCTTCCATTTTGCATAAAAACGTATGGTTTCTTTCATTTTGCCTAGAAACGAAGGGTTTCTTCCATTTTGCCTAAAGACGGAGTGTTTCTTCCATTTTGCCTAGAAACGAAGGGTTTCTTCCATTTTGCATAAAAACGTATGGTTTCTTCCATTTTGCCTAGAAACGAAGGGTTTCTTCGATTTTGCATAAAAACGTATGGTTTCTTCCATTTTGCCTAGAAACGAAGGGTTTCTTCCATTTTGCATAAAAACGTATGGTTTCTTTCATTTTGCCTAGAAACGAAGGGTTTCTTCCATTTTGCATAAAAACGTATGGTTTCTTCCATTTTGCCTAGAAACGAAGGGTTTCTTCCATTTTGCATAAAAACGTATGGTTTCTTCCATTTTGCCTAGAAACGAAGGCTTTCTTCCATTTTGCATAAAAACGTATGGTTTCTTTCATTTTGCATAGAAACGAAGGGTTTCTTCCATTTTGCATAAAAACGTATGGTTTCTTCCATTTTGCCTAGAAACGAAGGGTTTCTTCCATTTTGCATAAAAACGTATGGTTTCTTTCATTTTGCCTAGAAACGAAGGGTTTCTTCCATTTTGCATAAAAACGTATGGTTTCTTCCATTTTGCCTAGAAACGAAGGGTTTCTTCCATTTTGCATAAAAACGTATGGTTTCTTCCATTTTGCCTAGAAACGAAGGGTTTCTTCCATTTTGCATAAAAACGTATGGTTTCTTTCATTTTGCCTAGAAACGAAGGGTTTCTTCCATTTTGCATAAAAACGGATGGTTTCTTCCATTTTGCCTAGAAACGAAGGGTTTCTTCCATTTTGCATAAAAACGTATGGTTTCTTCCATTTTGCCTAGAAACGAAGGCTTTCTTCCATTTTGCATAAAAACGTATGGTTTCTTCCATTTTGCCTAGAAACGAAGGGTTTCTTCCATTTTGCATAAAAACGTATGGTTTCTTTCATTTTGCCTAGAAACGAAGGGTTTCTTCCATTTTGCATAAAAACGTATGGTTTCTTTCATTTTGCCTAGAAACGAAGGGTTTCTTCCATTTTGCATAAAAACGTATGGTTTCTTTCATTTTGCCTAGAAACGAAGGGTTTCTTCCATTTTGCATAAAAACGTATGGTTTCTTTCATTTTGCCTAGAAACGAAGGGTTTCTTCCATTTTGCATAAAAACGTATGGTTTCTTCCATTTTGCCTAGAAACGAAGGGTTTCTTCCATTTTGCATAAAAACGTATGGTTTCTTCCATTTTGCCTAGAAACGAAGGGTTTCTTCCATTTTGCATAAAAACGTATGGTTTCTTCCATTTTGCATAAAAACGGATGGTTTCTTTCATTTTGCCTAGAAACGAAGGGTTTCTTCCATTTTGCATAAAAACGTATGGTTTCTTCCATTTTGCCTAGAAACGAAGGGTTTCTTCCATTTTGCATAAAAACGTATGGTTTCTTTCATTTTGCCTAGAAACGAAGGGTTTCTTCCATTTTGCATAAAAACGTATGGTTTCTTTCATTTTGCCTAGAAACGAAGGGTTTCTTCCATTTTGCATAAAAACGTATGGTTTCTTCCATTTTGCCTAGAAACGAAGGGTTTCTTCCATTTTGCATAAAAACGTATGGTTTCTTCCATTTTGCCTAGAAACGAAGGGTTTCTTCCATTTTGCATAAAAACGTATGGTTTCTTCCATTTTGCATAAAAACGGATGGTTTCTTTCATTTTGCCTAGAAACGAAGGGTTTCTTCCATTTTGCATAAAAACGTATGGTTTCTTCCATTTTGCCTAGAAACGAAGGGTTTCTTCCATTTTGCATAAAAACGTATGGTTTCTTCCATTTTGCATAAAAACGGATGGTTTCTTTCATTTTGCCTAGAAACGAAGGGTTTCTTCCATTTTGCATAAAAACGTATGGTTTCTTCCATTTTGCCTAGAAACGAAGGGTTTCTTCCATTTTGCATAAAAACGTATGGTTTCTTCCATTTTGCATAAAAACGGATGGTTTCTTTCATTTTGCCTAGAAACGAAGGGTTTCTTCCATTTTGCATAAAAACGTATGGTTTCTTCCATTTTGCCTAGAAACGAAGGGTTTCTTCCATTTTGCATAAAAACGTATGGTTTCTTTCATTTTGCCTAGAAACGAAGGGTTTCTTCCATTTTGCATAAAAACGTATGGTTTCTTTCATTTTGCCTAGAAACGAAGGGTTTCTTCCATTTTGCATAAAAACGTATGGTTTCTTCCATTTTGCCTAGAAACGAAGGGTTTCTTCCATTTTGCATAAAAACGTATGGTTTCTTCCATTTTGCCTAGAAACGAAGGGTTTCTTCCATTTTGCATAAAAACGTATGGTTTCTTCCATTTTGCATAAAAACGGATGGTTTCTTTCATTTTGCCTAGAAACGAAGGGTTTCTTCCATTTTGCATAAAAACGTATGGTTTCTTCCATTTTGCCTAGAAACGAAGGGTTTCTTCCATTTTGCATAAAAACGTATGGTTTCTTCCATTTTGCCTAGAAACGAAGGGTTTCTTCCATTTTGCATAAAAACGTATGGTTTCTTTCATTTTGCCTAGAAACGAAGGGTTTCTTCCATTTTGCATAAAAACGTATGGTTTCTTTCATTTTGCCTAGAAACGAAGGGTTTCTTCCATTTTGCATAAAAACGTATGGTTTCTTCCATTTTGCCTAGAAACGAAGGGTTTCTTCCATTTTGCATAAAAACGTATGGTTTCTTCCATTTTGCCTAGAAACGAAGGGTTTCTTCCATTTTGCATAAAAACGTATGGTTTCTTCCATTTTGCATAAAAACGGATGGTTTCTTTCATTTTGCCTAGAAACGAAGGGTTTCTTCCATTTTGCATAAAAACGTATGGTTTCTTCCATTTTGCCTAGAAACGAAGGGTTTCTTCCATTTTGCATAAAAACGTATGGTTTCTTTCATTTTGCCTAGAAACGAAGGGTTTCTTCCATTTTGCATAAAAACGTATGGTTTCTTTCATTTTGCCTTGAAACGAAGGGTTTCTTCCATTTTGCATAAAAACGTATGGTTTCTTCCATTTTGCCTAGAAACGAAGGGTTTCTTCCATTTTGCATAAAAACGTATGGTTTCTTCCATTTTGCCTAGAAACGAAGGGTTTCTTCCATTTTGCATAAAAACGTATGGTTTCTTCCATTTTGCATAAAAACGGATGGTTTCTTTCATTTTGCCTAGAAACGAAGGGTTTCTTCCATTTTGCATAAAAACGTATGGTTTCTTCCATTTTGCCTAGAAACGAAGGGTTTCTTCCATTTTGCATAAAAACGTATGGTTTCTTCCATTTTGCCTAGAAACGAAGGGTTTCTTCCATTTTGCATAAAAACGTATGGTTTCTTTCATTTTGCCTAGAAACGAAGGGTTTCTTCCATTTTGCATAAAAACGTATGGTTTCTTTCATTTTGCCTAGAAACGAAGGGTTTCTTCCATTTTGCATAAAAACGTATGGTTTCTTCCATTTTGCCTAGAAACGAAGGGTTTCTTCCATTTTGCATAAAAACGTATGGTTTCTTCCATTTTGCCTAGAAACGAAGGGTTTCTTCCATTTTGCATAAAAACGTATGGTTTCTTCCATTTTGCATAAAAACGGATGGTTTCTTTCATTTTGCCTAGAAACGAAGGGTTTCTTCCATTTTGCATAAAAACGTATGGTTTCTTCCATTTTGCCTAGAAACGAAGGGTTTCTTCCATTTTGCATAAAAACGTATGGTTTCTTTCATTTTGCCTAGAAACGAAGGGTTTCTTCCATTTTGCATAAAAACGTATGGTTTCTTTCATTTTGCCTAGAAACGAAGGGTTTCTTCCATTTTGCATAAAAACGTATGGTTTCTTCCATTTTGCCTAGAAACGAAGGGTTTCTTCCATTTTGCATAAAAACGTATGGTTTCTTCCATTTTGCCTAGAAACGAAGGGTTTCTTCCATTTTGCATAAAAACGTATGGTTTCTTCCATTTTGCATAAAAACGGATGGTTTCTTTCATTTTGCCTAGAAACGAAGGGTTTCTTCCATTTTGCATAAAAACGTATGGTTTCTTCCATTTTGCCTAGAAACGAAGGGTTTCTTCCATTTTGCATAAAAACGTATGGTTTCTTCCATTTTGCATAAAAACGGATGGTTTCTTTCATTTTGCCTAGAAACGAAGGGTTTCTTCCATTTTGCATAAAAACGTATGGTTTCTTCCATTTTGCCTAGAAACGAAGGGTTTCTTCCATTTTGCATAAAAACGTATGGTTTCTTCCATTTTGCATAAAAACGGATGGTTTCTTTCATTTTGCCTAGAAACGAAGGGTTTCTTCCATTTTGCATAAAAACGTATGGTTTCTTCCATTTTGCCTAGAAACGAAGGGTTTCTTCCATTTTGCATAAAAACGTATGGTTTCTTTCATTTTGCCTAGAAACGAAGGGTTTCTTCCATTTTGCATAAAAACGTATGGTTTCTTTCATTTTGCCTAGAAACGAAGGGTTTCTTCCATTTTGCATAAAAACGTATGGTTTCTTCCATTTTGCCTAGAAACGAAGGGTTTCTTCCATTTTGCATAAAAACGTATGGTTTCTTCCATTTTGCCTAGAAACGAAGGGTTTCTTCCATTTTGCATAAAAACGTATGGTTTCTTCCATTTTGCATAAAAACGGATGGTTTCTTTCATTTTGCCTAGAAACGAAGGGTTTCTTCCATTTTGCATAAAAACGTATGGTTTCTTCCATTTTGCCTAGAAACGAAGGGTTTCTTCCATTTTGCATAAAAACGTATGGTTTCTTCCATTTTGCCTAGAAACGAAGGGTTTCTTCCATTTTGCATAAAAACCTATGGTTTCTTTCATTTTGCCTAGAAACGAAGGGTTTCTTCCATTTTGCATAAAAACGGATGGTTTCTTCCATTTTGCCTAGAAACGAAGGGTTTCTTCCATTTTGCATAAAAACGTATGGTTTCTTCCATTTTGCCTAGAAACGAAGGCTTTCTTCCATTTTGCATAAAAACGTATGGTTTCTTTCATTTTGCCTAGAAACGAAGGGTTTCTTCCATTTTGCATAAAAACGTATGGTTTCTTTCATTTTGCCTAGAAACGAAGGGTTTCTTCCATTTTGCATAAAAACGTATGGTTTCTTCCATTTTGCATAAAAACGGATGGTTTCTTTCATTTTGCCTAGAAACGAAGGCTTTCTTCCATTTTGCATAAAAACGTATGGTTTCTTTCATTTTGCCTAGAAACGAAGGGTTTCTTCCATTTTGCATAAAAACGTATGGTTTCTTTCATTTTGCCTAGAAACGAAGGGTTTCTTCCATTTTGCATAAAAACGTATGGTTTCTTTCATTTTGCCTAGAAACGAAGGGTTTCTTCCATTTTGCATAAAAACGTATGGTTTCTTCCATTTTGCCTAGAAACGAAGGGTTCCTTCCATTTTGCATAAAAACGTATGGTTTCTTCCATTTTGCCTAGAAACGAAGGGTTTCTTCCATTTTGCATAAAAACGTATGGTTTCTTTCATTTTGCCTAGAAACGAAGGGTTTCTTCCATTTTGCATAAAAACGTATGGTTTCTTTCATTTTGCCTAGAAACGAAGGGTTTCTTCCATTTTGCATAAAAACGTATGGTTTCTTTCATTTTGCCTAGAAACGAAGGGTTCCTTCCATTTTGCATAAAAACGTATGGTTTCTTCCATTTTGCCTAGAAACGAAGGGTTTCTTCCATTTTGCATAAAAACGTATGGTTTCTTCCATTTTGCCTAGAAACGAAGGGTTTCTTCGATTTTGCATAAAAACGTATGGTTTCTTCCATTTTGCCTAGAAACGAAAGGTTTCTTCCATTTTGCATAAAAACGTATGGTTTCTTTCATTTTGCCTAGAAACGAAGGGTTTCTTCCATTTTGCATAAAAACGTATGGTTTCTTCCATTTTGCATAAAAACGGATGGTTTCTTTCATTTTGCCTAGAAACGAAGGGTTTCTTCCATTTTGCATAAAAACGTATGGTTTCTTCCATTTTGCCTAGAAACGAAGGGTTTCTTCCATTTTGCATAAAAACGTATGGTTTCTTCCATTTTGCCTAGAAACGAAGGGTTTCTTCCATTTTGCATAAAAACGTATGGTTTCTTTCATTTTGCCTAGAAACGAAGGGTTTCTTCCATTTTGCATAAAAACGGATGGTTTCTTCCATTTTGCCTAGAAACGAAGGGTTTCTTCCATTTTGCATAAAAACGTATGGTTTCTTCCATTTTGCCTAGAAACGAAGGCTTTCTTCCATTTTGCATAAAAACGTATGGTTTCTTTCATTTTGCCTAGAAACGAAGGGTTTCTTCCATTTTGCATAAAAACGTATGGTTTCTTTCATTTTGCCTAGAAACGAAGGGTTTCTTCCATTTTGCATAAAAACGTATGGTTTCTTTCATTTTGCCTAGAAACGAAGGGTTTCTTCCATTTTGCATAAAAACGTATGGTTTCTTTCATTTTGCCTAGAAACGAAGGGTTTCTTCCATTTTGCATAAAAACGTATGGTTTCTTCCATTTTGCCTAGAAACGAAGGGTTCCTTCCATTTTGCATAAAAACGTATGGTTTCTTCCATTTTGCCTAGAAACGAAGGGTTTCTTCCATTTTGCATAAAAACGTATGGTTTCTTTCATTTTGCCTAGAAACGAAGGGTTTCTTCCATTTTGCATAAAAACGTATGGTTTCTTTCATTTTGCCTAGAAACGAAGGGTTTCTTCCATTTTGCATAAAAACGTATGGTTTCTTTCATTTTGCCTAGAAACGAAGGGTTCCTTCCATTTTGCATAAAAACGTATGGTTTCTTCCATTTTGCCTAGAAACGAAGGGTTTCTTCCATTTTGCATAAAAACGTATGGTTTCTTCCATTTTGCCTAGAAACGAAGGGTTTCTTCGATTTTGCATAAAAACGTATGGTTTCTTCCATTTTGCCTAGAAACGAAGGGTTTCTTCCATTTTGCATAAAAACGTATGGTTTCTTTCATTTTGCCTAGAAACGAAGGGTTTCTTCCATTTTGCATAAAAACGTATGGTTTCTTCCATTTTGCATAAAAACGGATGGTTTCTTTCATTTTGCCTAGAAACGAAGGGTTTCTTCCATTTTGCATAAAAACGTATGGTTTCTTCCATTTTGCCTAGAAACGAAGGGTTTCTTCCATTTTGCATAAAAACGTATGGTTTCTTCCATTTTGCCTAGAAACGAAGGGTTTCTTCCATTTTGCATAAAAACGTATGGTTTCTTTCATTTTGCCTAGAAACGAAGGGTTTCTTCCATTTTGCATAAAAACGGATGGTTTCTTCCATTTTGCCTAGAAACGAAGGGTTTCTTCCATTTTGCATAAAAACGTATGGTTTCTTCCATTTTGCCTAGAAACGAAGGCTTTCTTCCATTTTGCATAAAAACGTATGGTTTCTTTCATTTTGCCTAGAAACGAAGGGTTTCTTCCATTTTGCATAAAAACGTATGGTTTCTTTCATTTTGCCTAGAAACGAAGGGTTTCTTCCATTTTGCATAAAAACGTATGGTTTCTTTCATTTTGCCTAGAAACGAAGGGTTTCTTCCATTTTGCATAAAAACGTATGGTTTCTTTCATTTTGCCTAGAAACGAAGGGTTTCTTCCATTTTGCATAAAAACGTATGGTTTCTTCCATTTTGCCTAGAAACGAAGGGTTCCTTCCATTTTGCATAAAAACGTATGGTTTCTTCCATTTTGCCTAGAAACGAAGGGTTTCTTCCATTTTGCATAAAAACGTATGGTTTCTTTCATTTTGCCTAGAAACGAAGGGTTTCTTCCATTTTGCATAAAAACGTATGGTTTCTTTCATTTTGCCTAGAAACGAAGGGTTTCTTCCATTTTGCATAAAAACGTATGGTTTCTTTCATTTTGCCTAGAAACGAAGGGTTCCTTCCATTTTGCATAAAAACGTATGGTTTCTTCCATTTTGCCTAGAAACGAAGGGTTTCTTCCATTTTGCATAAAAACGTATGGTTTCTTCCATTTTGCCTAGAAACGAAGGGTTTCTTCGATTTTGCATAAAAACGTATGGTTTCTTCCATTTTGCCTAGAAACGAAGGGTTTCTTCCATTTTGCATAAAAACGTATGGTTTCTTTCATTTTGCCTAGAAACGAAGGGTTTCTTCCATTTTGCATAAAAACGTATGGTTTCTTCCATTTTGCCTAGAAACGAAGGGTTTCTTCCATTTTGCATAAAAACGTATGGTTTCTTTCATTTTGCCTAGAAACGAAGGGTTTCTTCCATTTTGCATAAAAACGGATGGTTTCTTCCATTTTGCCTAGAAACGAAGGGTTTCTTCCATTTTGCATAAAAACGTATGGTTTCTTCCATTTTGCCTAGAAACGAAGGCTTTCTTCCATTTTGCATAAAAACGTATGGTTTCTTCCATTTTGCCTAGAAACGAAGGGTTTCTTCCATTTTGCATAAAAACGTATGGTTTCTTTCATTTTGCCGAGAAACGAAGGGTTTCTTCCATTTTGCATAAAAACGTATGGTTTCTTTCATTTTGCCTAGAAACGAAGGGTTTCTTCCATTTTGCATAAAAACGTATGGTTTCTTTCATTTTGCCTAGAAACGAAGGGTTTCTTCCATTTTGCATAAAAACGTATGGTTTCTTTCATTTTGCCTAGAAACGAAGGGTTTCTTCCATTTTGCATAAAAACGTATGGTTTCTTCCATTTTGCCTAGAAACGAAGGGTTTCTTCCATTTTGCATAAAAACGTATGGTTTCTTCCATTTTGCCTAGAAACGAAGGGTTTCTTCCATTTTGCATAAAAACGTATGGTTTCTTTCATTTTGCCTAGAAACGAAGGGTTTCTTCCATTTTGCATAAAAACGGATGGTTTCTTTCATTTTGCCTAGAAACGAAGGGTTTCTTCCATTTTGCATAAAAACGTATGGTTTCTTCCATTTTGCCTAGAAACGAAGGGTTTCTTCCATTTTGCATAAAAACGTATGGTTTCTTCCATTTTGCCTAGAAACGAAGGGTTTCTTCCATTTTGCATAAAAACGTATGGTTTCTTTCATTTTGCCTAGAAACGAAGGGTTTCTTCCATTTTGCATAAAAACGGATGGTTTCTTCCATTTTGCCTAGAAACGAAGGGTTTCTTCCATTTTGCATAAAAACGTATGGTTTCTTCCATTTTGCCTAGAAACGAAGGCTTTCTTCCATTTTGCATAAAAACGTATGGTTTCTTTCATTTTGCCTAGAAACGAAGGGTTTCTTCCATTTTGCATAAAAACGTATGGTTTCTTTCATTTTGCCTAGAAACGAAGGGTTTCTTCCATTTTGCATAAAAACGTATGGTTTCTTTCATTTTGCCTAGAAACGAAGGGTTTCTTCCATTTTGCATAAAAACGTATGGTTTCTTTCATTTTGCCTAGAAACGAAGGGTTTCTTCCATTTTGCATAAAAACGTATGGTTTCTTTCATTTTGCCTAGAAACGAAGGGTTTCTTCCATTTTGCATAAAAACGTATGGTTTCTTTCATTTTGCCTAGAAACGAAGGGTTTCTTCCATTTTGCATAAAAACGTATGGTTTCTTTCATTTTGCCTAGAAACGAAGGGTTTCTTCCATTTTGCATAAAAACGTATGGTTTCTTTCATTTTGCCTAGAAACGAAGGGTTTCTTCCATTTTGCATAAAAACGGATGGTTTCTTCCATTTTGCCTAGAAACGAAGGGTTTCTTCCATTTTGCATAAAAACGTATGGTTTCTTCCATTTTGCCTAGAAACGAAGGCTTTCTTCCATTTTGCATAAAAACGTATGGTTTCTTCCATTTTGCCTAGAAACGAAGGGTTTCTTCCATTTTGCATAAAAACGTATGGTTTCTTTCATTTTGCCTAGAAACGAAGGGTTTCTTCCATTTTGCATAAAAACGTATGGTTTCTTTCATTTTGCCTAGAAACGAAGGGTTTCTTCCATTTTGCATAAAAACGTATGGTTTCTTTCATTTTGCCTAGAAACGAAGGGTTTCTTCCATTTTGCATAAAAACGTATGGTTTCTTCCATTTTGCCTAGAAACGAAGGCTTTCTTCCATTTTGCATAAAAACGTATGGTTTCTTTCATTTTGCCTAGAAACGAAGGGTTTCTTCCATTTTGCATAAAAACGTATGGTTTCTTTCATTTTGCCTAGAAACGAAGGGTTTCTTCCATTTTGCATAAAAACGTATGGTTTCTTTCATTTTGCCTAGAAACGAAGGGTTTCTTCCATTTTGCATAAAAACGGATGGTTTCTTCCATTTTGCCTAGAAACGAAGGCTTTCTTCCATTTTGCATAAAAACGTATGGTTTCTTTCATTTTGCCTAGAAACGAAGGCTTTCTTCCATTTTGCATAAAAACGTATGGTTTCTTCCATTTTGCCTAGAAACGAAGGCTTTCTTCCATTTTGCATAAAAACGTATGGTTTCTTTCATTTTGCCTAGAAACGAAGGCTTTCTTCCATTTTGCATAAAAACGTATGGTTTCTTTCATTTTGCCTAGAAACGAAGGGTTTCTTCCATTTTGCATAAAAACGTATGGTTTCTTTCATTTTGCCTAGAAACGAAGGGTTTCTTCCATTTTGCATAAAAACGTATGGTTTCTTTCATTTTGCCTAGAAACGAAGGGTTTCTTCCATTTTGCATAAAAACGTATGGTTTCTTCCATTTTGCCTAGAAACGAAGGCTTTCTTCCATTTTGCATAAAAACGTATGGTTTCTTTCATTTTGCCTAGAAACGAAGGGTTTCTTCCATTTTGCATAAAAACGTATGGTTTCTTTCATTTTGCCTAGAAACGAAGGGTTTCTTCCATTTTGCATAAAAACGTATGGTTTCTTTCATTTTGCCTAGAAACGAAGGGTTTCTTCCATTTTGCATAAAAACGGATGGTTTCTTCCATTTTGCCTAGAAACGAAGGGTTTCTTCCATTTTGCATAAAAACGTATGGTTTCTTTCATTTTGCCTAGAAACGAAGGGTTTCTTCCATTTTGCATAAAAACGTATGGTTTCTTCCATTTTGCCTAGAAACGAAGGCTTTCTTCCATTTTGCATAAAAACGTATGGTTTCTTTCATTTTGCCTAGAAACGAAGGCTTTCTTCCATTTTGCATAAAAACGTATGGTTTCTTTCATTTTGCCTAGAAACGAAGGGTTTCTTCCATTTTGCATAAAAACGTATGGTTTCTTTCATTTTGCCTAGAAACGAAGGGTTTCTTCCATTTTGCATAAAAACGTATGGTTTCTTTCATTTTGCCTAGAAACGAAGGGTTTCTTCCATTTTGCATAAAAACGTATGGTTTCTTTCATTTTGCCTAGAAACGAAGGGTTTCTTCCATTTTGCATAAAAACGTATGGTTTCTTTCATTTTGCCTAGAAACGAAGGGTTTCTTCCATTTTGCATAAAAACGTATGGTTTCTTTCATTTTGCCTAGAAACGAAGGGTTTCTTCCATTTTGCATAAAAACGTATGGTTTCTTTCATTTTGCCTAGAAACGAAGGGTTTCTTCCATTTTGCATAAAAACGGATGGTTTCTTCCATTTTGCCTAGAAACGAAGGGTTTCTTCCATTTTGCATAAAAACGTATGGTTTCTTCCATTTTGCCTAGAAACGAAGGCTTTCTTCCATTTTGCATAAAAACGTATGGTTTCTTCCATTTTGCCTAGAAACGAAGGGTTTCTTCCATTTTGCATAAAAACGTATGGTTTCTTTCATTTTGCCTAGAAACGAAGGGTTTCTTCCATTTTGCATAAAAACGTATGGTTTCTTTCATTTTGCCTAGAAACGAAGGGTTTCTTCCATTTTGCATAAAAACGTATGGTTTCTTTCATTTTGCCTAGAAACGAAGGGTTTCTTCCGTTTTGCATAAAAACGGATGGTTTCTTCCATTTTGCCTAGAAACGAAGGGTTTCTTCCATTTTGCATAAAAACGTATGGTTTCTTCCATTTTGCCTAGAAACGAAGGCTTTCTTCCATTTTGCATAAAAACGTATGGTTTCTTCCATTTTGCCTAGAAACGAAGGGTTTCTTCCATTTTGCATAAAAACGTATGGTTTCTTCCATTTTGCATAAAAACGGATGGTTTCTTTCATTTTGCCTAGAAACGAAGGGTTTCTTCCATTTTGCATAAAAACGTATGGTTTCTTCCATTTTGCCTAGAAACGAAGGGTTTCTTCCATTTTGCATAAAAACGTATGGTTTCTTCCATTTTGCCTAGAAACGAAGGGTTTCTTCCATTTTGCATAAAAACGTATGGTTTCTTTCATTTTGCCTAGAAACGAAGGGTTTCTTCCATTTTGCATAAAAACGGATGGTTTCTTCCATTTTGCCTAGAAACGAAGGGTTTCTTCCATTTTGCATAAAAACGTATGGTTTCTTCCATTTTGCCTAGAAACGAAGGGTTTCTTCCATTTTGCATAAAAACGTATGGTTTCTTTCATTTTGCCTAGAAACGAAGGGTTTCTTCCATTTTGCATAAAAACGTATGGTTTCTTTCATTTTGCCTAGAAACGAAGGGTTTCTTCCATTTTGCATAAAAACGTATGGTTTCTTTCATTTTGCCTAGAAACGAAGGGTTTCTTCCATTTTGCATAAAAACGTATGGTTTCTTCCATTTTGCCTAGAAACGAAGGGTTCCTTCCATTTTGCATAAAAACGTATGGTTTCTTCCATTTTGCCTAGAAACGAAGGCTTTCTTCCATTTTGCATAAAAACGTATGGTTTCTTCCATTTTGCCTAGAAACGAAGGGTTTCTTCCATTTTGCATAAAAACGTATGGTTTCTTCCATTTTGCATAAAAACGGATGGTTTCTTTCATTTTGCCTAGAAACGAAGGGTTTCTTCCATTTTGCATAAAAACGTATGGTTTCTTCCATTTTGCCTAGAAACGAAGGGTTTCTTCCATTTTGCATAAAAACGTATGGTTTCTTCCATTTTGCCTAGAAACGAAGGGTTTCTTCCATTTTGCATAAAAACGTATGGTTTCTTTCATTTTGCCTAGAAACGAAGGGTTTCTTCCATTTTGCATAAAAACGGATGGTTTCTTCCATTTTGCCTAGAAACGAAGGGTTTCTTCCATTTTGCATAAAAACGTATGGTTTCTTTCATTTTGCCTAGAAACGAAGGGTTTCTTCCATTTTGCATAAAAACGTATGGTTTCTTTCATTTTGCCTAGAAACGAAGGGTTTCTTCCATTTTGCATAAAAACGTATGGTTTCTTTCATTTTGCCTAGAAACGAAGGGTTTCTTCCATTTTGCATAAAAACGTATGGTTTCTTTCATTTTGCCTAGAAACGAAGGGTTTCTTCCATTTTGCATAAAAACGTATGGTTTCTTCCATTTTGCCTAGAAACGAAGGGTTCCTTCCATTTTGCATAAAAACGTATGGTTTCTTCCATTTTGCCTAGAAACGAAGGGTTTCTTCCATTTTGCATAAAAACGTATGGTTTCTTTCATTTTGCCTAGAAACGAAGGGTTTCTTCCATTTTGCATAAAAACGTATGGTTTCTTTCATTTTGCCTAGAAACGAAGGGTTTCTTCCATTTTGCATAAAAACGTATGGTTTCTTTCATTTTGCCTAGAAACGAAGGGTTCCTTCCATTTTGCATAAAAACGTATGGTTTCTTCCATTTTGCCTAGAAACGAAGGGTTTCTTCCATTTTGCATAAAAACGTATGGTTTCTTCCATTTTGCCTAGAAACGAAGGGTTTCTTCGATTTTGCATAAAAACGTATGGTTTCTTCCATTTTGCCTAGAAACGAAGGGTTTCTTCCATTTTGCATAAAAACGTATGGTTTCTTTCATTTTGCCTAGAAACGAAGGGTTTCTTCCATTTTGCATAAAAACGTATGGTTTCTTCCATTTTGCATAAAAACGGATGGTTTCTTTCATTTTGCCTAGAAACGAAGGGTTTCTTCCATTTTGCATAAAAACGTATGGTTTCTTCCATTTTGCCTAGAAACGAAGGGTTTCTTCCATTTTGCATAAAAACGTATGGTTTCTTCCATTTTGCCTAGAAACGAAGGGTTTCTTCCATTTTGCATAAAAACGTATGGTTTCTTTCATTTTGCCTAGAAACGAAGGGTTTCTTCCATTTTGCATAAAAACGGATGGTTTCTTCCATTTTGCCTAGAAACGAAGGGTTTCTTCCATTTTGCATAAAAACGTATGGTTTCTTCCATTTTGCCTAGAAACGAAGGGCTTTCTTCCATTTTGCATAAAAACGTATGGTTTCTTTCATTTTGCCTAGAAACGAAGGGTTTCTTCCATTTTGCATAAAAACGTATGGTTTCTTTCATTTTGCCTAGAAACGAAGGGTTTCTTCCATTTTGCATAAAAACGTATGGTTTCTTTCATTTTGCCTAGAAACGAAGGGTTTCTTCCATTTTGCATAAAAACGTATGGTTTCTTTCATTTTGCCTAGAAACGAAGGGTTTCTTCCATTTTGCATAAAAACGTATGGTTTCTTCCATTTTGCCTAGAAACGAAGGGTTCCTTCCATTTTGCATAAAAACGTATGGTTTCTTCCATTTTGCCTAGAAACGAAGGGTTTCTTCCATTTTGCATAAAAACGTATGGTTTCTTTCATTTTGCCTAGAAACGAAGGGTTTCTTCCATTTTGCATAAAAACGTATGGTTTCTTTCATTTTGCCTAGAAACGAAGGGTTTCTTCCATTTTGCATAAAAACGTATGGTTTCTTTCATTTTGCCTAGAAACGAAGGGTTCCTTCCATTTTGCATAAAAACGTATGGTTTCTTCCATTTTGCCTAGAAACGAAGGGTTTCTTCCATTTTGCATAAAAACGTATGGTTTCTTCCATTTTGCCTAGAAACGAAGGGTTTCTTCGATTTTGCATAAAAACGTATGGTTTCTTCCATTTTGCCTAGAAACGAAGGGTTTCTTCCATTTTGCATAAAAACGTATGGTTTCTTTCATTTTGCCTAGAAACGAAGGGTTTCTTCCATTTTGCATAAAAACGTATGGTTTCTTCCATTTTGCCTAGAAACGAAGGGTTTCTTCCATTTTGCATAAAAACGTATGGTTTCTTTCATTTTGCCTAGAAACGAAGGGTTTCTTCCATTTTGCATAAAAACGTATGGTTTCTTCCATTTTGCCTAGAAACGAAGGGTTTCTTCCATTTTGCATAAAAACGTATGGTTTCTTCCATTTTGCCTAGAAACGAAGGCTTTCTTCCATTTTGCATAAAAACGTATGGTTTCTTCCATTTTGCCTAGAAACGAAGGGTTTCTTCCATTTTGCATAAAAACGTATGGTTTCTTTCATTTTGCCTAGAAACGAAGGGTTTCTTCCATTTTGCATAAAAACGTATGGTTTCTTTCATTTTGCCTAGAAACGAAGGGTTTCTTC
>NC_136498.1:126295120-126420100 GCF_053919585.1 Euprymna scolopes | reverse complement strand
TCTTCCATTTTGCATAAAAACGTATGGTTTCTTTCATTTTGCCTAGAAACGAAGGGTTTCTTCCATTTTGCATAAAAACGTATGGTTTCTTCCATTTTGCCTAGAAACGAAGGGTTTCTTCCATTTTGCATAAAAACGTATGGTTTCTTCCATTTTGCCTAGAAACGAAGGGTTTCTTCCATTTTGCATAAAAACGTATGGTTTCTTTCCATTTTGCCTAGAAACGAAGGGTTTCTTCCATTTTGCATAAAAACGTATGGTTTCTTTCCATTTTGCCTAGAAACGAAGGGTTTCTTCCATTTTGCATAAAAACGTATGGTTTCTTTCATTTTGCCTAGAAACGAAGGGTTTCTTCCATTTTGCATAAAAACGTATGGTTTCTTCCATTTTGCCTAGAAACGAAGGGTTTCTTCCATTTTGCATAAAAACGTATGGTTTCTTTCATTTTGCCTAGAAACGAAGGGTTTCTTCCATTTTGCATAAAAACGTATGGTTTCTTTCATTTTGCCTAGAAACGAAGGGTTTCTTCCATTTTGCATAAAAACGTATGGTTTCTTCCATTTTGCCTAGAAACGAAGGGTTTCTTCCATTTTGCATAAAAACGTATGGTTTCTTTCATTTTGCCTAGAAACGAAGGGTTTCTTCCATTTTGCATAAAAACGTATGGTTTCTTCCATTTTGCCTAGAAACGAAGGGTTTCTTCCATTTTGCATAAAAACGTATGGTTTCTTTCATTTTGCCTAGAAACGAAGGGTTTCTTCCATTTTGCATAAAAACGTATGGTTTCTTCCATTTTGCCTAGAAACGAAGGGTTTCTTCCATTTTGCATAAAAACGTATGGTTTCTTTCATTTTGCCTAGAAACGAAGGGTTTCTTCCATTTTGCATAAAAACGTATGGTTTCTTCCATTTTGCCTAGAAACGAAGGGTTTCTTCCATTTTGCATAAAAACGTATGGTTTCTTCCATTTTGCCTAGAAACGAAGGGTTTCTTCCATTTTGCATAAAAACGTATGGTTTCTTCCATTTTGCCTAGAAACGAAGGGTTTCTTCCATTTTGCATAAAAACGTATGGTTTCTTCCATTTTGCCTAGAAACGAAGGGTTTCTTCCATTTTGCATAAAAACGTATGGTTTCTTCCATTTTGCCTAGAAACGAAGGGTTTCTTCCATTTTGCATAAAAACGTATGGTTTCTTCCATTTTGCCTAGAAACGAAGGGTTTCTTCCATTTTGCATAAAAACGTATGGTTTCTTCCATTTTGCCTAGAAACGAAGGGTTTCTTCCATTTTGCATAAAAACGTATGGTTTCTTCCATTTTGCCTAGAAACGAAGGGTTTCTTCCATTTTGCATAAAAACGTATGGTTTCTTCCATTTTGCCTAGAAACGAAGGGTTTCTTCCATTTTGCATAAAAACGTATGGTTTCTTCCATTTTGCCTAGAAACGAAGGGTTTCTTCCATTTTGCATAAAAACGTATGGTTTCTTTCATTTTGCCTAGAAACGAAGGGTTTCTTCCATTTTGCATAAAAACGTATGGTTTCTTCCATTTTGCCTAGAAACGAAGGGTTTCTTCCATTTTGCATAAAAACGTATGGTTTCTTCCATTTTGCCTAGAAACGAAGGGTTTCTTCCATTTTGCATAAAAACGTATGGTTTCTTTCATTTTGCCTAGAAACGAAGGGTTTCTTCCATTTTGCATAAAAACGTATGGTTTCTTCCATTTTGCCTAGAAACGAAGGGTTTCTTCCATTTTGCATAAAAACGTATGGTTTCTTCCATTTTGCCTAGAAACGAAGGGTTTCTTCCATTTTGCATAAAAACGTATGGTTTCTTCCATTTTGCCTAGAAACGAAGGGTTTCTTCCATTTTGCATAAAAACGTATGGTTTCTTTCATTTTGCCTAGAAACGAAGGGTTTCTTCCATTTTGCATAAAAACGTATGGTTTCTTCCATTTTGCCTAGAAACGAAGGGTTTCTTCCATTTTGCATAAAAACGTATGGTTTCTTCCATTTTGCCTAGAAACGAAGGGTTTCTTCCATTTTGCATAAAAACGTATGGTTTCTTCCATTTTGCCTAGAAACGAAGGGTTTCTTCCATTTTGCATAAAAACGTATGGTTTCTTCCATTTTGCCTAGAAACGAAGGGTTTCTTCCATTTTGCATAAAAACGTATGGTTTCTTCATTTTGCCTAGAAACGAAGGGTTTCTTCCATTTTGCATAAAAACGTATGGTTTCTTCCATTTTGCCTAGAAACGAAGGGTTTCTTCCATTTTGCATAAAAACGTATGGTTTCTTTCCATTTTGCCTAGAAACGAAGGGTTTCTTCCATTTTGCATAAAAACGTATGGTTTCTTCATTTTGCCTAGAAACGAAGGGTTTCTTCCATTTTGCATAAAAACGTATGGTTTCTTCCATTTTGCCTAGAAACGAAGGGTTTCTTCCATTTTGCATAAAAACGTATGGTTTCTTTCATTTTGCCTAGAAACGAAGGGTTTCTTCCATTTTGCATAAAAACGTATGGTTTCTTCCATTTTGCCTAGAAACGAAGGGTTTCTTCCATTTTGCATAAAAACGTATGGTTTCTTCCATTTTGCCTAGAAACGAAGGGTTTCTTCCATTTTGCATAAAAACGTATGGTTTCTTTCATTTTGCCTAGAAACGAAGGGTTTCTTCCATTTTGCATAAAAACGTATGGTTTCTTCCATTTTGCCTAGAAACGAAGGGTTTCTTCCATTTTGCATAAAAACGTATGGTTTCTTCCATTTTGCCTAGAAACGAAGGGTTTCTTCCATTTTGCATAAAAACGTATGGTTTCTTCCATTTTGCCTAGAAACGAAGGGTTTCTTCCATTTTGCATAAAAACGTATGGTTTCTTCCATTTTGCCTAGAAACGAAGGGCTTTCTTCCATTTTGCATAAAAACGTATGGTTTCTTTCATTTTGCCTAGAAACGAAGGGTTTCTTCCATTTTGCATAAAAACGTATGGTTTCTTCCATTTTGCCTAGAAACGAAGGGTTTCTTCCATTTTGCATAAAAACGTATGGTTTCTTCCATTTTGCCTAGAAACGAAGGGTTTCTTCCATTTTGCATAAAAACGTATGGTTTCTTCCATTTTGCCTAGAAACGAAGGGTTTCTTCCATTTTGCATAAAAACGTATGGTTTCTTCCATTTTGCCTAGAAACGAAGGGTTTCTTCCATTTTGCATAAAAACGTATGGTTTCTTCATTTTGCCTAGAAACGAAGGGTTTCTTCCATTTTGCATAAAAACGTATGGTTTCTTCCATTTTGCCTAGAAACGAAGGGTTTCTTCCATTTTGCATAAAAACGTATGGTTTCTTCCATTTTGCCTAGAAACGAAGGGTTTCTTCCATTTTGCATAAAAACGTATGGTTTCTTTCATTTTGCCTAGAAACGAAGGGTTTCTTCCATTTTGCATAAAAACGTATGGTTTCTTCCATTTTGCCTAGAAACGAAGGGTTTCTTCCATTTTGCATAAAAACGTATGGTTTCTTCCATTTTGCCTAGAAACGAAGGGTTTCTTCCATTTTGCATAAAAACGTATGGTTTCTTCATTTTGCCTAGAAACGAAGGGTTTCTTCCATTTTGCATAAAAACGTATGGTTTCTTTCATTTTGCCTAGAAACGAAGGGTTTCTTCCATTTTGCATAAAAACGTATGGTTTCTTCCATTTTGCCTAGAAACGAAGGGTTTCTTCCATTTTGCATAAAAACGTATGGTTTCTTCCATTTTGCCCTAGAAACGAAGGGTTTCTTCCATTTTGCATAAAAACGTATGGTTTCTTTCATTTTGCCTAGAAACGAAGGGTTTCTTCCATTTTGCATAAAAACGTATGGTTTCTTCCATTTTGCCTAGAAACGAAGGGTTTCTTCCATTTTGCATAAAAACGTATGGTTTCTTCCATTTTGCCTAGAAACGAAGGGTTTCTTCCATTTTGCATAAAAACGGATGGTTTCTTCCATTTTGCCTAGAAACGAAGGGTTTCTTCCATTTTGCATAAAAACGTATGGTTTCTTTCATTTTGCCTAGAAACGAAGGGTTTCTTCCATTTTGCATAAAAACGTATGGTTTCTTCCATTTTGCCTAGAAACGAAGGGTTTCTTCCATTTTGCATAAAAACGTATGGTTTCTTTCATTTTGCCTAGAAACGAAGGGTTTCTTCCATTTTGCATAAAAACGTATGGTTTCTTCCATTTTGCCTAGAAACGAAGGGTTTCTTCCATTTTGCATAAAAACGTATGGTTTCTTCCATTTTGCCTAGAAACGAAGGCTTTCTTCCATTTTGCATAAAAACGTATGGTTTCTTCCATTTTGCCTAGAAACGAAGGGTTTCTTCCATTTTGCATAAAAACGTATGGTTTCTTTCATTTTGCCTAGAAACGAAGGGTTTCTTCCATTTTGCATAAAAACGTATGGTTTCTTCCATTTTGCCTAGAAACGAAGGGTTTCTTCGATTTTGCATAAAAACGTATGGTTTCTTCCATTTTGCCTAGAAACGAAGGGTTTCTTCCATTTTGCATAAAAACGTATGGTTTCTTTCATTTTGCCTAGAAACGAAGGGTTTCTTCCATTTTGCATAAAAACGTATGGTTTCTTCCATTTTGCCTAGAAACGAAGGGTTTCTTCCATTTTGCATAAAAACGTATGGTTTCTTTCATTTTGCCTAGAAACGAAGGGTTTCTTCCATTTTGCATAAAAACGTATGGTTTCTTTCATTTTGCCTAGAAACGAAGGGTTTCTTCCATTTTGCATAAAAACGTATGGTTTCTTCCATTTTGCCTAGAAACGAAGGGTTTCTTCCATTTTGCATAAAAACGTATGGTTTCTTCCATTTTGCCTAGAAACGAAGGGTTTCTTCCATTTTGCATAAAAACGTATGGTTTCTTCCATTTTGCCTAGAAACGAAGGGTTTCTTCCATTTTGCATAAAAACGTATGGTTTCTTCCATTTTGCCTAGAAACGAAGGGTTTCTTCCATTTTGCATAAAAACGTATGGTTTCTTCCATTTTGCCTAGAAACGAAGGGTTTCTTCCATTTTGCATAAAAACGTATGGTTTCTTTCATTTTGCCTAGAAACGAAGGGTTTCTTCCATTTTGCATAAAAACGTATGGTTTCTTCCATTTTGCCTAGAAACGAAGGCTTTCTTCCATTTTGCATAAAAACGTATGGTTTCTTCCATTTTGCCTAGAAACGAAGGGTTTCTTCCATTTTGCATAAAAACGTATGGTTTCTTTCATTTTGCCTAGAAACGAAGGGTTTCTTCCATTTTGCATAAAAACGTATGGTTTCTTCCATTTTGCCTAGAAACGAAGGGTTTCTTCCATTTTGCATAAAAACGTATGGTTTCTTCCATTTTGCCTAGAAACGAAGGGTTTCTTCCATTTTGCCTAGAAACGAAGGGTTTCTTCCATTTTGCATAAAAACGTATGGTTTCTTCCATTTTGCCTAGAAACGAAGGGTTTCTTTCATTTTGCCTAGAAACGAAGGGTTTCTTCCATTTTGCATAAAAACGTATGGTTTCTTCCATTTTGCCTAGAAACGAAGGGTTTCTTCCATTTTGCATAAAAACGTATGGTTTCTTTCATTTTGCCTAGAAACGAAGGGTTTCTTCCATTTTGCATAAAAACGTATGGTTTCTTTCATTTTGCCTAGAAACGAAGGGTTTCTTCCATTTTGCATAAAAACGTATGGTTTCTTCCATTTTGCCTAGAAACGAAGGGTTTCTTCCATTTTGCATAAAAACGTATGGTTTCTTTCATTTTGCCTAGAAACGAAGGGTTTCTTCCATTTTGCATAAAAACGTATGGTTTCTTTCATTTTGCCTAGAAACGAAGGGTTTCTTCCATTTTGCATAAAAACGTATGGTTTCTTCCATTTTGCCTAGAAACGAAGGGTTTCTTCCATTTTGCATAAAAACGTATGGTTTCTTCCATTTTGCCTAGAAACGAAGGGTTTCTTCCATTTTGCATAAAAACGTATGGTTTCTTTCATTTTGCCTAGAAACGAAGGGTTTCTTCCATTTTGCATAAAAACGTATGGTTTCTTCCATTTTGCCTAGAAACGAAGGGTTTCTTCCATTTTGCATAAAAACGTATGGTTTCTTCCATTTTGCCTAGAAACGAAGGGTTTCTTCCATTTTGCCTAGAAACGAAGGGTTTCTTCCATTTTGCATAAAAACGTATGGTTTCTTCCATTTTGCCTAGAAACGAAGGGTTTCTTTCATTTTGCCTAGAAACGAAGGGTTTCTTCCATTTTGCATAAAAACGTATGGTTTCTTCCATTTTGCCTAGAAACGAAGGGTTTCTTCCATTTTGCATAAAAACGTATGGTTTCTTTCATTTTGCCTAGAAACGAAGGGTTTCTTCCATTTTGCATAAAAACGTATGGTTTCTTTCATTTTGCCTAGAAACGAAGGGTTTCTTCCATTTTGCATAAAAACGTATGGTTTCTTCCATTTTGCCTAGAAACGAAGGGTTTCTTCCATTTTGCATAAAAACGTATGGTTTCTTCCATTTTGCCTAGAAACGAAGGGTTTCTTCCATTTTGCATAAAAACGTATGGTTTCTTTCATTTTGCCTAGAAACGAAGGGTTTCTTCCATTTTGCATAAAAACGTATGGTTTCTTCCATTTTGCCTAGAAACGAAGGGTTTCTTCCATTTTGCATAAAAACGTATGGTTTCTTCCATTTTGCCTAGAAACGAAGGGTTTCTTCCATTTTGCATAAAAACGTATGGTTTCTTTCATTTTGCCTAGAAACGAAGGGTTTCTTCCATTTTGCATAAAAACGTATGGTTTCTTCCATTTTGCCTAGAAACGAAGGGTTTCTTCCATTTTGCATAAAAACGTATGGTTTCTTCCATTTTGCCTAGAAACGAAGGGTTTCTTCCATTTTGCCTAGAAACGAAGGGTTTCTTCCATTTTGCATAAAAACGTATGGTTTCTTCCATTTTGCCTAGAAACGAAGGGTTTCTTCCATTTTGCATAAAAACGTATGGTTTCTTCCATTTTGCCTAGAAACGAAGGGTTTCTTCCATTTTGCATAAAAACGTATGGTTTCTTCCATTTTGCCTAGAAACGAAGGGTTTCTTCCATTTTGCCTAGAAACGAAGGGTTTCTTCCATTTTGCATAAAAACGTATGGTTTCTTTCATTTTGCCTAGAAACGAAGGGTTTCTTCCATTTTGCATAAAAACGTATGGTTTCTTTCATTTTGCCTAGAAACGAAGGGTTTCTTCCATTTTGCATAAAAACGTATGGTTTCTTCCATTTTGCCTAGAAACGAAGGGTTTCTTCCATTTTGCATAAAAACGTATGGTTTCTTTCATTTTGCCTAGAAACGAAGGGTTTCTTCCATTTTGCATAAAAACGTATGGTTTCTTTCATTTTGCCTAGAAACGAAGGGTTTCTTCCATTTTGCATAAAAACGTATGGTTTCTTTCATTTTGCCTAGAAACGAAGGGTTTCTTCCATTTTGCATAAAAACGTATGGTTTCTTTCATTTTGCCTAGAAACGAAGGGTTTCTTCCATTTTGCATAAAAACGTATGGTTTCTTTCATTTTGCCTAGAAATGAAGGGTTTCTTCCATTTTGCATAAAAACGTATGGTTTCTTCCATTTTGCCTAGAAACGAAGGGTTTCTTCCATTTTGCCTAGAAACGAAGGGTTTCTTCCATTTTGCCTAGAAACGAAGGGTTTCTTCCATTTTGCATAAAAACGTATGGTTTCTTCCATTTTGCCTAGAAACGAAGGGTTTCTTCCATTTTGCATAAAAACGTATTGTTTCTTCCATTTTGCCTAGAAACGAAGGGTTTCTTCCATTTTGCCTAGAAACGAAGGGTTTCTTCCATTTTGCATAAAAACGTATGGTTTCTTTCATTTTGCCTAGAAACGAAGGGTTTCTTCCATTTTGCATAAAAACGTATGGTTTCTTTCATTTTGCCTAGAAACGAAGGGTTTCTTCCATTTTGCATAAAAACGTATGGTTTCTTCCATTTTGCCTAGAAACGAAGGGTTTCTTCCATTTTGCATAAAAACGTATGGTTTCTTTCATTTTGCCTAGAAACGAAGGGTTTCTTCCATTTTGCATAAAAACGTATGGTTTCTTTCATTTTGCCTAGAAACGAAGGGTTTCTTCCATTTTGCATAAAAACGTATGGTTTCTTTCATTTTGCCTAGAAACGAAGGGTTTCTTCCATTTTGCATAAAAACGTATGGTTTCTTCCATTTTGCCTAGAAACGAAGGGTTTCTTCCATTTTGCCTAGAAACGAAGGGTTTCTTCCATTTTGCATAAAAACGTATGGTTTCTTTCATTTTGCCTAGAAACGAAGGGTTTCTTCCATTTTGCATAAAAACGTATGGTTTCTTTCATTTTGCCTAGAAACGAAGGGTTTCTTCCATTTTGCATAAAAACGTATGGTTTCTTCCATTTTGCCTAGAAACGAAGGGTTTCTTCCATTTTGCATAAAAACGTATGGTTTCTTTCATTTTGCCTAGAAACGAAGGGTTTCTTCCATTTTGCATAAAAACGTATGGTTTCTTCCATTTTGCCTAGAAACGAAGGGTTTCTTCCATTTTGCCTAGAAACGAAGGGTTTCTTCCATTTTGCATAAAAACGTATGGTTTCTTTCATTTTGCCTAGAAACGAAGGGTTTCTTCCATTTTGCATAAAAACGTATGGTTTCTTTCATTTTGCCTAGAAACGAAGGGTTTCTTCCATTTTGCATAAAAACGTATGGTTTCTTCCATTTTGCCTAGAAACGAAGGGTTTCTTCCATTTTGCCTAGAAACGAAGGGTTTCTTCCATTTTGCATAAAAACGTATGGTTTCTTTCATTTTGCCTAGAAACGAAGGGTTTCTTCCATTTTGCATAAAAACGTATGGTTTCTTTCATTTTGCCTAGAAACGAAGGGTTTCTTCCATTTTGCATAAAAACGTATGGTTTCTTCCATTTTGCCTAGAAACGAAGGGTTTCTTCCATTTTGCATAAAAACGTATGGTTTCTTTCATTTTGCCTAGAAACGAAGGGTTTCTTCCATTTTGCATAAAAACGTATGGTTTCTTTCATTTTGCCTAGAAACGAAGGGTTTCTCCCATTTTGCATAAAAACGTATGGTTTCTTTCATTTTGCCTAGAAACGAAGGGTTTCTTCCATTTTGCATAAAAACGTATGGTTTCTTTCATTTTGCCTAGAAACGAAGGGTTTCTTCCATTTTGCATAAAAACGTATGGTTTCTTCCATTTTGCCTAGAAACGAAGGGTTTCTTCCATTTTGCCTAGAAACGAAGGGTTTCTTCCATTTTGCATAAAAACGTATGGTTTCTTTCATTTTGCCTAGAAACGAAGGGTTTCTTCCATTTTGCATAAAAACGTATGGTTTCTTCCATTTTGCCTAGAAACGAAGGGTTTCTTCCATTTTGCCTAGAAACGAAGGGTTTCTTCCATTTTGCATAAAAACGTATGGTTTCTTTCATTTTGCCTAGAAACGAAGGGTTTCTTCCATTTTGCATAAAAACGTATGGTTTCTTTCATTTTGCCTAGAAACGAAGGGTTTCTTCCATTTTGCATAAAAACGTATGGTTTCTTCCATTTTGCCTAGAAACGAAGGGTTTCTTCCATTTTGCATAAAAACGTATGGTTTCTTTCATTTTGCCTAGAAACGAAGGGTTTCTTCCATTTTGCATAAAAACGTATGGTTTCTTCCATTTTGCCTAGAAACGAAGGGTTTCTTCCATTTTGCCTAGAAACGAAGGGTTTCTTCCATTTTGCATAAAAACGTATGGTTTCTTTCATTTTGCCTAGAAACGAAGGGTTTCTTCCATTTTGCATAAAAACGTATGGTTTCTTTCATTTTGCCTAGAAACGAAGGGTTTCTTCCATTTTGCATAAAAACGTATGGTTTCTTCCATTTTGCCTAGAAACGAAGGGTTTCTTCCATTTTGCCTAGAAACGAAGGGTTTCTTCCATTTTGCATAAAAACGTATGGTTTCTTTCATTTTGCCTAGAAACGAAGGGTTTCTTCCATTTTGCATAAAAACGTATGGTTTCTTTCATTTTGCCTAGAAACGAAGGGTTTCTTCCATTTTGCATAAAAACGTATGGTTTCTTCCATTTTGCCTAGAAACGAAGGGTTTCTTCCATTTTGCATAAAAACGTATGGTTTCTTTCATTTTGCCTAGAAACGAAGGGTTTCTTCCATTTTGCATAAAAACGTATGGTTTCTTTCATTTTGCCTAGAAACGAAGGGTTTCTTCCATTTTGCATAAAAACGTATGGTTTCTTCCATTTTGCATAAAAACGGATGGTTTCTTTCATTTTGCCTAGAAACGAAGGCTTTCTTCCATTTTGCATAAAAACGTATGGTTTCTTTCATTTTGCCTAGAAACGAAGGGTTTCTTCCATTTTGCATAAAAACGTATGGTTTCTTTCATTTTGCCTAGAAACGAAGGGTTTCTTCCATTTTGCATAAAAACGTATGGTTTCTTTCATTTTGCCTAGAAATGAAGGGTTTCTTCCATTTTGCATAAAAACGTATGGTTTCTTCCATTTTGCCTAGAAACGAAGGGTTTCTTCCATTTTGCCTAGAAACGAAGGGTTTCTTCCATTTTGCCTAGAAACGAAGGGTTTCTTCCATTTTGCCTAGAAACGAAGGGTTTCTTCCATTTTGCCTAGAAACGAAGGGTTTCTTCCATTTTGCCTAGAAACGAAGGGTTTCTTCCATTTTGCCTAGAAACGAAGGGTTTCTTCCATTTTGCCTAGAAACGAAGGGTTTCTTCCATTTTGCCTAGAAACGAAGGGTTTCTTCCATTTTGCCTAGAAACGAAGGGTTTCTTCCATTTTGCCTAGAAACGAAGGGTTTCTTCCATTTTGCCTAGAAACGTATGGTTTCTTCCATTTTGCCTAGAAATGAAGGGTTTCTTCCATTTTGCATAAAAACGTATGGTTTCTTTCATTTTGCCTAGAAACGAAGGGTTTCTTCCATTTTGCATAAAAACGTATGGTTTCTTTCATTTTGCCTAGAAACGAAGGGTTTCTTCCATTTTGCATAAAAACGTATGGTTTCTTTCATTTTGCCTAGAAACGAAGGGTTTCTTCCATTTTGCATAAAAACGTATGGTTTCTTTCATTTTGCCTAGAAATGAAGGGTTTCTTCCATTTTGCATAAAAACGTATGGTTTCTTCCATTTTGCCTAGAAACGAAGGGTTTCTTCCATTTTGCCTAGAAACGAAGGGTTTCTTCCATTTTGCCTAGAAACGAAGGGTTTCTTCCATTTTGCCTAGAAACGAAGGGTTTCTTCCATTTTGCCTAGAAACGAAGGGTTTCTTCCATTTTGCCTAGAAACGAAGGGTTTCTTCCATTTTGCCTAGAAACGAAGGGTTTCTTCCATTTTGCCTAGAAACGTATGGTTTCTTCCATTTTGCCTAGAAACGAAGGGTTTCTTCCATTTTGCATAAAGACGTATGGTTTCTTCCATTTTGCCTAGAAACGAAGGGTTTCTTCCATTTTGCATAAAAACGTATGGTTTCTTCCATTTTGCCTAGAAACGTATGGTTTCTTCCATTTTGCCTAGAAACGAAGGGTTTCTTCCACCTGTGATTTAAAACTCAATTGCATTTTCCTACTTTAGATTTGTACAGAAACACGTATGCAAATTAGATGGCAACGTTGAAAAAAAAAGACATTAAGTTGCATTTTCAGCAACCGATCATCGTAAATGCTGCACCTTTTTGCACCTGCAAACTTGATTTTACCCTAGCATATTTACTTTTCCAAAATAAATAAACCATGAGATGTGATTATTTTATATACACGTGTGAATATTTCTTGTTCTAAGAAAGAAATGCACATAAAATAAAAAAACAAAAAACAAAAGAAAACATAAAGAAACGATAAACCATCTTTCACTCTCACCTACTTTTTTTTTAATACTACATTCTGAAGGCGTTAATTCAAATCAATTCAATATATTTGGTGAAAAATATCACATGCTTCAATTGCCATGAGTGTTAGAAAATTATATTGAAGTGAATACAGCACCTGTTGAAATTCATCTTGAATGGCTGTCTTGTTGACAAATTTATTACGTCTCCTAAAAATATACTTACTGTACGCTAGGCGTTGACCAGTCGTACAGTACGCTTAAACATGACTTTTTTAAAAATTTATACAGATTGCGTACGTATTATTATATAATCAATCCTCTATTGAGTATTATATATCACGAGGAATAATTTGCCCGGTAAACTAATTCGCAAAATAAATAAATAAATGATGATTATAATGTCTTCATCAAATTCCGTCTGTATTTGTTTACAATATCACATCAGCTGATATTTGGGCTTGACGATCTTAAAATAGTCTTTCTTCACTTATTAATAAAAAAAGAAGAATTCTTACAGGGGAATATTTTACGTCACACCGGCCAAGATTACACCAGTGTAACGTAAAATATGCCCCTGTAAAAATTCTTTTTTATCCATAAGAGAAGAAAGACTATTTTTAAGATCGGACTTTTTCGATTTTCAATATTTATCGGATGAATTTCTGTAGGAAATATATCTAGGAACACTGCCAGACATCTAACTTAGCTTAGAGTGAATTTTGCAAAAGATAGGCTCAGTCGTTTCGGAATCTATAGGAAAGTAACACACACAAGTGACTTTTATATAATAATAAAGAAAGAGATAGAGGTTATTCAAAGATTCAGGGACCTGATTGACAAAGCGACCCCCATCCGATTGGATCGAATTCGACAAAGGGTGTGAAATCAGTGAAAGAACAAAAAAGGCGCATGGACCCGGCTCAAAGTATAAAAATTGATCAAACCACTCGGTTGAGAGTTAGAAAAGTAGTAATAGAAAGGGAGAGGCTCAACAAGAAACAGGAAGAATTAAAGGAAAAAATAGCAGCAAAAGAAGAGAGATTAATGAAGTATTAAAAAAGTAGGTAAGAATTAGAAAAGTAGTGATAGAAAGGGATACGTATTGTAGCAGGAGAATTTTTCAGAAACTTAGATGCCTGCCTTCAAAGAAAAATATGGTGAATATTAAATGATCTTTCTGTTTTTGCTATTTTCATGAATATATAATTTAATTGGTTTATACATAAAAAATAATTTCTTGAATATACTATTATATTGGTTCATGAATATATAATAAATTAGTTCATGAATATATAATTAAATAAGTTCGTGAATATATAATTAATTTGGTTCATGAATATATAATGAAATTGGTTCATGATAATATATAATTTAATTGGTTCATAAAAATATTATAAAATAATTTCTTGAATATACTATTATATTGGTTCATGAATATATAATAAATTAGTTCATGAATATATAATTAAATAAGTTCGTGAATATATAATTAATTTGGTTCATGAATATATAATGAAATTGGTTCATGATAATATATAATTTAATTGGTTCATAAAAATATTATAAAATAATTTCTTGAATATACTATTATATTGGTTCATGAATATATAATAAATTAGTTCATGAATATATAATTAAATAAGTTCGTGAATATATAATTAATTTGGTTCATGAATATATAATGAAATTGGTTCATGAATATATAATTTAATTGGTTCATAAACATATTATAAAATAATTTCTTGAATATACTATTATATTGGTTCATGAATATATAATAAATTAGTTCATGAATATATAATTAAATAAGTTCGTGAATATATAATTAATTTGGTTCATGAATATATAATGAAATTGGTTCATGAATATATAATTAAATTGGTTCAAGAATATATAGTTAAATTAGTTCATAAATGTATAATTTAATTGGTTCATTAATATTAGTGCAAGCAAAACAAGACTTTTGAAAATAATGAAAGCCAATTTTACCTAAATGTAAATGGAGGGAAAACAAAAACAGAACAACTGGACCCAACGGAAAAAATACGTTACTGGAGCCAAATATGGACAGAACAAAAGATCATAACAGTCAATCCGAATGGTTGAAAGAAATGAAAGAAGATTCACAGCCAAAGATGGAACAGAGTGTGAAATCAGCAAGGAAACCCTACGAAAAATGGTCAACTGGAGAGCACGAGGTCATAACAGAATACATGCCTACTGGTTTAAGAAATTCACGAGATTCAGCAACTGAGCATATGTACCAAAAGTAAAAGGATGACCAAAGGTGAAATCACTTTGGTGCAAAAAGACACAGGAAAAAGAACCACCCAGAGTAACTACAGGCCTATAACCTGTTTACCTACAATGTGGAAAATACTGCATAACTAAGAAAGCAAATTTATCATTCCCTTCATAACCGCGAACATACCAGAAAAACAGAAAGGATGCCAAAAAGGAAACAGAGGGACACATGATTTATTATACATAGACCAAAGGATTGTGAAGGAGGTCAAAAGTAGAAAAAAAACTTAGCCATGGCATGGATCGACTATAAGAAAACATATGCATGGATAATAGAATACCTGAGAATGTACAAAAGATAATGGGGAAGATGATGCACTGGAAACTCTGCAGACGTTTACACCTTGGACATGATGACAAATGATTCAAGCACAGACCAGAGACAATACCGAAAACGAAAATCATAAAATCCTTTGGAACATGTAGACACAAATAGATAAACTCGTCCAACCAAAAAAGACCTGATGTCATAATCATTAACAAGAAAGAAAGAAACTACCAAATTGTAGATTTTGCCGTCCTAGTAGACTACAGGGTGAAGATGAAAGAGACAGAAAAATGAAACAACTTGCCATAGAACTTAAAGGAACCTGGAACCTGAAGAAAATCAATGTAATACCAATAATTATTGGAGCACTTGGAAAAAGACTAAGAGAAATCGGAATCAATGGGAAGAGTGAGATAATGCAAACGGAAACAACAACGAAAAACAACAAAAAAAAACAACAAAAAAAAACAACTAAAAATAACAACAACAAAAAACAAAAACAAAAACAACAACAAAAAACAACAAAAAACAACTACAACAAAAACGACAATAAAAACAACAAGAAAACATCAACAAAAAAGCAACAACAAAAAGCAACAAAAAAAACAACAAAAAAAACAACAAAAAGAAGAAGAACAACAAAAAACAACAACAAAAAACAACAAACAAAAGAGCAACAACAAAAAAGCAACAAAAAACACCAAAAAAAGCAACAAAAAACACCAAAAACAACAAAAAGAACAACAACAACAAAAAAGCAACAACAAAAAACAGCAAAAAGAAGAAGAACAACAAAAACAACAACAAAAAACAACAACAAAACAACAACAAAAAACAAAAACAAAAAGCAACAAAAAACAACAAAAAAAACAACAAAAAACAACAACAAAAAACAACAAGAAGAAAATAACAATAAAAAACAACAACAAAATACAAGGACAACAACAACAACAGCAAAAACAAAAACAGTAATGCTGAACGCTGAAATCTTAAGGAAAACCCTTGAGTGCAGAAACTAGTCCACAGGAGTAACAAAGACTAACCGGGCATATATAAACTGCAACAGAAGTGAAACAAAAAAGCGCAACGAAGATAACTGATACACCAAAACTGAAAAGTCAATATTCCCTTTTCTTCTAATCCCTTGTTTTCCCCCGTTCATTCCCCCATTTACCCCCAATATCTTGCGCTAGCACGACTCGCACTGCACCAAATAGTCGAAGGGTCAAGGAGGATGGAAAGACCGAGGAGGGAAAGCGCTAATCAGACCTCAACTCGATCAGTGCGAAGAGAAATAGCACCTTGGGGAGGCTTATTGCCACTCCAATTCCAGTGAAGACCAATGGCCACTACCAATGAGAAATTAATGGTAAACGGTTGTTGCGATAATGCAAATTAATTTTCTCATGGTATAGAAAGGGTACTGGAAATCTGGGGAGATTTGTTGTCACTCAGATTGCAGGAAACATCAAAAGATGTTCTGAAAGAGAATTCTTTGATGATAGCCTGTGCGAAAACTCCGAGTGAATGAATATGAAATCTGGGAAGACGCGTTGACACCCAAATTCTAGGGAATACCTGTTGTTGCCAGTGACCTGTGTGAGAATCCCTAATAAATACAAATAATAATAATAATAATAATAATAATAATAATAATAATAATAATAATAATGATAATGATAATGATAATAATAATAATAATAATAATAATAATAATAATAATAAAAAGAAGAAGAAGAAGAAGAAGAAAAAAAAAAAGAAGAAGAAAATTTATGAAGGTCAAGAAAGATGGACGGACCAAGGAGGTAATCCACTGGATGAATGCCAAGAGTACTGAGTCCTTGGGGAGGATTATTGCTATACAAATTTCAGTAAAGACCAATAGTCATTGCCAGCGAGAAGTCAATTTTAAGCACTTGTGATAATGCAAAGTCATTTCCAAAAGAATTCAGGTGAAAAGTCATCTCCCTCTCAGTACAGACCAATAAGTCTCCTGTGTGTCATGAGTAAGTTGTTTGAATCCATATTAAATAAAGAAGTAGTCAACCACCTCAACAGAAACAACTTTCTTAGTGACATGCAATATGGTTTCCGCTCTGCAAGATCTACAGCAGATGTGCTAATGGTTATATCACATAAGATTAGTGAATTTCTTGACAAAGGTTTTCTTTCCAGGGCAATTGCTCTTGACATATCGAAGGCCTTCGATAAGATATGGCATAAGGGCCTACTTCACAAGATTTCCATCTATGGCATTACTGGAAATGTTTTCTCAATTATTAAATCATTTCTCTCCGATAGGTTCATAAGAGTAGTGGTTGATGGGCAGAAATCAGAGGCCCACAGTATTAATGCTAGAGTCCCCCAGGGGTCCATCCTGGGCCCAACTCTCTTCCTGATCTACATCAATGATCTCCCAAAACACATACTTAAATCATTCGTTGACATCTATGCTGATGACACGACCATCTACGACAACACACCAAAGGCTGTAAATGACAAAGTTCTCTCTGATTCTCTCTCCTCTGATCTTGAGCGCATGGTACAATGGAGGAAGAGGTGGCTGGTCACTTTTAATGCATCCAAAACCAAGCTTCTATCTTTACATCATCAACGCTCTGATCCCCATCTGGCATCAATTGAAATGGATGGCTCTCGTCTTGGAGAGGCTCCATGTTTTGACAAGCGTCTGGGTTTGAACTTTACTCCTGATCTGAAATGGAACACGTACATCAAATGTGTTGCCAGGGATGCTGGGAAAATGGTGGGATCCTTCTACCGCTCCAGAAGATATCTCACTACAGATGCAGTTCTCTATCTCTATAAAAGCCAAGTACGTCCAAGGATGGAGTACTGCTGCTATATCTGGGTAGGAGCTGCTAAAAACAGCCTATCCTGCCTTGACAGATACAAAATAGACTTTGTGGTTTAGTGGGGGATGTCCTTTTCTCTACCCTGCAATCTCTCTCCCACAGAAGAGACGTTGCGAGCCTATCCTTGTTTTATCGCTATTTCTATGGCAGGTACTCGTCTGAGCTCCAATCCCTCGTCCCCCCTCGCCAATGTTTCACGAGAAACACCCGTCTGCTGAAACTACTGTCAACAATTTTCCCCACTCTTTATCTGTGCCTAAATCCAAATGTAGATTCCATGGGCAAAGCTTCTTTCTTAGAACTGCACACCTGTGGAACTCTCTTCCGTTTGCCTGTTTCCCACCTGACTACAACTTGGACGTCTTCAAGTCCAACATAAACAAACTCCTGACAAACCGCCCCCTTAAGTAAGACACTCTATCAAAATCCCCAATACTAATGATTATAACAATACTATCTCATTGATTACTGTACACACAATAACCCTTATCCCTGAGTGGCCTTAGGGCCTTGATAAGTGGTGACTTAAATGTAAAAAAAAAAATGTGGAGATCATTGGAAAATAGGGACACTTGTCACTCAGACACGAGGGAAAAACCACCTGTTACTATTTGTGCCGAATCTTTGATGAGTACCTGTGTGAAAACTTTTAGAGTGTAAAAAATTGATAATAATAATAATTATTATAATGATGATGACGGTAATAATAATGATTGTAATAATAACAATCATGATTATGATGATGATGATGATGATGAAATAAAGTTATTTTTCCTCGATCATAATAATGTTTTAACCTATGCGTCATACGAAGTGTTTTCAATAAGTTTCCAGACCTTTTCGTATTGACATTTGCATTGATAGTACACACATTAAACCTTAGTCTCCTTCAAAGTAATCTCCCCCGACTGCAATGCACTTGTTGTACCGTTCCAACAACTTCTGGAAGGCCTCATGGGCGTTCTCTTGTGTAAGTATGTCAATGACAGCTTCTTTCATCTTCTCACTTGTCTCATAACGACAGCTTCAATAGTTTTCCTTGAGCTTAAGGAATAATAAAAAAAATTCACAGGGAGCAAATTCTGGACTATAGGAAAATGTGAGGAACTGTCTTGATGCCCATCTTGGTCAAATAGTCTGTGATCTTCTCTGAGCATCCTTCAGACAAACTTTGTGCAAATCTTCCGCATCCTCAGTTCCTCGTGAGTAACTGTGTGTACAGTTTCCACACTGACATCAATAATGCTAATATTTGATGATGATAATAATAATAATAAGAAGAAGAAGGAGAAAAAGAAGAAGAAGTAGAAGAAGAAGAAGAAGAAGTAGAAGAAGAAGAAGAAGGAGAAGAAAAAGCGAGATGAAGAAAAAGAAGAAGAACAAGAACAACAACAAGAAGAAAAAAAAGAAGAAGAAAAAGAAGAAGAAAAAGGAGAAGAAGAAGAAAAAAGAGAAGAAGAAGCAAAAGAAGAAGAAGAAGAAGAAGAAGAAGAAGAAGAAGAAAAAGAAAAAAGTAGAAGGAGAAGAAAAAGAAGAAAAAGAAGAAAAAGAAGAAGAAGAAGCTGAAGAAGAAGCTGAAGAAGAAGGAGAAGAAGAAAAAGAAGAAGAAGAAGAAGAAGCGAGAGTAAGACAATACCGACACAGATCGATATTGTTATTATTAAGAATGAGAATATTGCGGTATATAGACGTACTTAGAAAGGAACAGATTATCAATTTTTAATTAAGCAACATTTTTTTAATTTTCTGTTTTCGAACATATTTTAGTTCTATAAATAATTTATTGTCTCTATAGAACACAAGACCACCCGTATCCATATTTGACCAATCAACTCTGGTGCTGTGACTTCCTTACTCATGCTACCCATCTCTTCATCCCTCCCAGACTCTTTGTCTTCCTTAAATATCTTATGTTACTAAAAATTTGATGCTCAATTTATGCAAATTGGTCCGAAAGCAGTCTGAATTATTTCATACGTTAATGTGGTATTTGTTTCAAGTTTAAAACAGAATTTTATTGCATATGGTTCTTCTAAAGTTTCCTCACGTCTAGATTGCATTTTTGAAATTCACCAGCTGTGGAAATCGGTATTTAGTAAGGTGTATTTTAATTCCTGTTATAGTTGTTCATTTGAACCTGAAATCATAAAAATTGGTCAGTCATCTCATAAGATGTATAACAATAATATAGTGAAATTTCAAGAGTCTGCGACAATTTTAAATGTCTGTAAGGTAAATAGATGCATTAGTTATGACCCAGTGGTGCACAGGTAGGTTTCATCTATTTCTGTATACGTAGTTGTATGGGTGTATAAGTGTGTGCTTTTCTATAAAATTTTAAAATTTAAATTTCTGTTATTGTGTTGGAATATGAATGCATTATTTGAAGTATAGGAGTGGTAAATCGAAACACCACGGCTTATAGGTGTGTTTTATGTCATTCCACTTTATGACTAAATAATAAATATGCGAATTAATATGGTTCTAAAAGTATGTCCATGTGACAACCCCGTTGCAGTGAATCCCCCGTAATTAACCCAAAACAGCTAAGAGCCAACACTATGGGATTCTCATCTACCTATACCTACATCCCCTCTTGTTTGGACTTAGAAATTTTCATTTGAATACACGTTGAGATGCCTTGGTCTATAAGAGTCTCATCTACCTATACCTACATACCCTCTTGTTTGGACTTAGAAATTTTCAGTTGAATACACGCTGAGATGCCTTGGTCTATAAGAGTCTCATCTACCTATACCTACATCACCTCTTGTTTGGACTTAGAAATTTTGCTCTTTGTAAACCATACACCTAACATTATACACTAGCGGTACCTCACCGGCGTTGCACGGGAGTAAAAAGATTGTGACTTGTTTACGAAGCAACAAAAACTAATTTTGATGATTTTAATTTCGAAATCAAATTTTTTTTTTTTTGAAATAGAAATAAATTTAAAAGCAAACATTTTAATACTTGAGGCCAATCGATTAATTTTTATATTAATAAAATAAAGTCTTTTTTCCGATGCCATTCTAGTCTTAATAAAAAAAAAATAACCGAAGAATTACTGATTTTCTTTACATTTTGTTATCGTTTACAAATTATTACATTTATTCCGAATAAAATGATTCTCTGAATTACGTATTCCCACAAAGTAAGTAGCGAAATTTCTATCATAAAAAATCCAATTTGTTTAATGTTAATTTTATTTTTCTTTATAACCAGCGTGGGTGCCCGGCGTTGCCCGTGGGTTTAGAGATATATGTTGAGGAGAAAAAAGTAAAGCAGGCAAAGAACGTGAAAAAAAGTGGCGTCTTTTCCGTTGCGTCCATCGTCAAACCGGGAGTGGCGAAGGTTTAAATTAAGGCTAGTCAATCGAAAAAAGGGAATGACTTTCGAAAATATCGGCGAAAAAAGCGCCCCCTCCTTGTAGAAAAGTGACGAGTTGAGGGTGAAGCAATTAATGTTTTAGTCAATTTTTCGATATTTGTCGTCCGAAGGGTTGAGCTTAAAAACGATACGGATCTTGTGAAAATCTGTCCCCTCTGTCGAAAGTTTTAGGCATACATACATACATACATACATACATACATACATACATACATACATACGTACGTACGCACATTTAAACAGACAGGTTAAATTTATATTATAGATAATCTTAATCTTCCCGTGAATACCTAGATATCGCATTAAAATGTTCGATCGCAAACCAATTACGAAATATAGACGTACTTAGAAAGGAACAGATTATCAAATTTTAATTAAAAACAACTTTTTGTAATTTTCTGTTTTCGAAAAGAATTTAATTCTATAAATAATTAATCCAATTTTTTAATAGTTATATTCACATTAAATAATCTGTTCAACAAACACATCTTAACATACATATGGTTAACATATATGAATGAAGATCTAAATTGAAAATATACAGCTTGATGAAAATGCTAACATCAAAGAGATAGAAGAGCAGGAATAAATATTAATATTATGACGTAAAAGAAAATGATTCAATATGAGAATAAAAAATGTCAGTGAGGAAAATTTTAAAACACAACTTATAAACAAAAACAAGCTTTTGCCATCAAACAACTAGCCATGCCATCTTTAGCATTGTTGATTGCACACAGAAGGATACGAAACGGTGTCTGTTAACAGTGTATCAGTCCAAAAAAAGACTTTGATGAGCACTGGTCAATATCTGTTGAGCTTCCAGAATCTAAACCTCATGATGATGCATCAACACCCAGAAACAAGAGCCCCGTGTTTTGACAAGCTTCTGGGTTTGTCCTTTACTCCTGATCTGAAATGGAACACGTACATCAAGTCTGTTGCCAAGGTCGCTGGAAAGATGGTGGATTCTTCTACCGCCCCAGAAGATATCTCACTACTGATGCAATTCTCTATCTATATAAAAGCCAAGTACGTCTAAGGATGGAATACTGTTGCCATATCTGGACAGGAGCTGCTAAAAACAGCCTATCCTGCCTAAACAGAGTACAAAATAGACTTCGTGGCTTAGTGGGGGATGCCCTTTTCTTTACTCTGCAACCTCTCTCCCACAGAAGAGACGTTGCGAGCCTATCCTTGTTTTATCGTTATTTCCATGGCAGGTGCTCGTCTGAACTCCAATCTCTGGTCCCCCCTCCCCAAACTTTCATGAAAAACACCCGTCTAGCTGAATCCACTGTGAAAAATTTCCCCCACTCTATATATATATTACTAAATCAAAACGCGGATTCCATGAACAAAGCTTCTTTCTTAGAACTGCACGCCTGTGGAACTCTGTTCCGTCTGCCTGCTTCCCACCGGACTACAACTTGGATGTGTTCAAGTCCAACGTTAACAAATTCCATAATGAACCGCCACCTTAAGTAAACACTTCATCAAATCTCCACACTAACGTAATGTACTTGCAATAACCCTTATCCCTGAGTGGCTTCCGGGCCTTGATAAGTGGTGATCACTGTGTAAAAAAAAAAATGAGTATAAAAAATGTCAGTGAGGAAAATTTTAAAAACACAACTTACAAACAAAAACAAGATTTCTTCCATGAAACAACTAGCCATGCCATTTTTACCATTGTTGACTGCACACAGAAGGATACGAAACGGTGTCTGTTAACAGTGTATCAGTCCAAAAAAAGACTTTGATGAGCACTGGTCAATATCTGTTGAGCTTCCAGAATCCAAACCTCATGATGATGCATCAACACCCAGAAACAAGAGCCAGTGGAATAACCTTCATCGCGAAACTTGGACAAAACTGTTACAAATGATGAAGAACATTCTATTGCAAGAAACTGGAAGAATGGGCCAACCGATAGCATGCCAAATACTGTCTGGGTGAACTATTCTAAAACTATATTGATAAGGAATCCTCTATAAACTGTCTAAACAGTGGATCACTTCATCAGCCGACACCCGGTACTCGTACTGGGCTGGTCACTGAAGTGTGGTATCTGCACAGATGCTACATTCAAATTAATTATCCTCAGTCGATGGAGGGGAAATATCTTATATACTAAGGCAATTTTATTTTTGCAGAATGCCTTTTTGAGGGAAGCTGGTAATCTCCCACATTAAACCGACCTTGTGTCACATTTTGTTTCGTGGGGAACAAATAAATAACCACTTCATTGTGACCAGGAAGGAATCACAATGGTTGCCCCAAATCAAGACTAAGTGATTAATGCGTTTAAGAAGGTGAATGGATTAAAAAAAGTAGGTTTGTTAAATTTCTATTATACAGTTTAGTTTTGATGAGTTTTCTTGTGCTTCTGAAATATTCCTTTCCAACTTTCTCTTTTATTTCTGTTGCTATAATTGTATACGCTTCGAGAACTCTCAAACATCTAGCTGTAAGGTACCGATGGGAGGCGGCTACTCGGTAGTGCGATCCAATTGTGTGTGTAAACATCTTTATTGGGCCATCTGTAAAAAGTTAATATATCGGATGTAACGGCAAGTGCTGAGAACTTATACCAAACATAACAGTTGGAAATAAGTTATGCACCATCCAGTGTGATTATACAATTGCTACGGCTACGTACTTAGAAAACACAGCTATAAAACATGATATACGGATAGGGAACAAGAAGGAGAAAGAAGCAACCTTAGTAGAAGTTAGTGTCTCCAATGATGCTGAGTTAAACAAAGCTGAGACTGAAAAGATAAGCTACGAATGTCTTAAGTATGACATTAAAAGAAACTGGAATCTTAGAAAGATCGCTATCATTCCACTAATTATAGAAGCAACTGGACTCTTGAAAAAGAATTTTAAAAAACTACCTGGTATATTTATCCGGCGAAACAAGTGTCATGGAGATAGAAATAATTACAAAGAGATGATTAGAATCTTGAAAATCTCTTTGTTGGAATGTACGAAATAGCAGTCGAATGTCGGGCATCTAGTAGGATGCTCCATAACCAGCTCGAAGAAACTGCTAAGATTAACATTAACTTTACCGAAATTATTTCATAACACGAAAGTTAGTGTGTGGCTTAGCCTACTGACCTGAAATATTCTTTTATTTATCAACAAACACGTCACTTTCTTTTTTCATTGTCCATTGTTTCCTAACGCTTATATTTGAATTCATTTATTTTTTTAGGCAACTCGAGCGATTTTTATCCGGCATTCATTCACCTAATTTAAGGTTATCTTCTTTTTCGTAATTAAAATTCCACATTCGAACTAATTTTGTTCCACACAAATCCAACTACAAAAATGAAATGGATCATTTTTAGTTGGCAATTTTCATTAATTTTTTTCAATTAACACATTTATACAAGACATAAAAACAACAACAAAAAAAAAACAATGAACACAGGAAATTCAGCTACCAAAAAAATACTGGCTCGGATACGAGGGATGAATTTACATTGAATGTATATATGAAACTCATCCTCCATTTATATTATAAAATAATCCATTTTTCGTTTCCGTAGTAATCGTTAGTATTAGGGATTTGATAAATGTCTTACTTAAGGGGACGGTTCATCAGGAATTTGCACTTGAAGACATCCAAGTTGTAGTCAGGTGGGAAGCAGGCAAACAGAAGAGAGTTCCACAGGCGTGCTCTTCTAAGAAAGAAGCTTTGCTCATGGAATCTACGTTTTGATTTAGGCACAGATAAAGAGTGGGGAAATTGTTGACAATGGTTTCAGCTATACGGGTGTTTATCGTGAAAGATTGGCGAAGGGGGGGCAGAGAGATTGAAGCTCAGACGAGCACTTGCCATGGAAATAAGGATAGAACAAATACAGAATCGAAACTTCTGTGGGAGAGAGGTTGCAGGGAAGAGAAAAGAGCATCCCCTACTAAGCCACGAAGTTTATTTTGTACTCTGTCAAGGCAGTATAGGCTGTTTTTAGTAGCCCAGATATGGCAACAGTATTCCATATTGAATCATTTTCTTTTACGTCAAAATATTAATATTTTTTCCTGCTCTTCTATGTCTTTGATGTTAGCATTTTCATCAAGCTGTATTTTTTCAATTGTCCAGATGTGGTAGCAGTACTCCATAAAGGGAAAATTTCTGTGTGTATTTGTGTATGTTTGTATGTCCGCATAACAGTAAAAAAACAATAAAACCTATACTCAAAGTTGACGTTTTATTGATCAGTATTGTCCATGCCGAATCTATGATTATACTGACATCTATTATTATACTAAAAGTCTTAATTTGTTTGTCACTGTCTCAAATTTTAACAGCAATAAATCATTTCTAACAAATTTTCTAACGACTAAGACTGGAACGGTAAATGTTTTGGTTTCGATTCTAGCTGATAGCGTCCAAGTCGTATATTTTTACTTTTAAAATCACTCCTATATATTGGGTACAATATAATAATAAATGGAGTATTAACTCTATAATAAATACGAAATTGGCATGAATTAATATATATATATATATATATATATATATATATATATATATATATATATATATTAGTGTTGGGACGGTTAATCGGAATCGGAATCGGGAATCGAAAAACTCGGAACTTTTTGGAGTATCGGAATCGGTAAAATATGTGCCTATTTTTCGATACCATGAACGATTCTTTTAATTGGCTTTTTATTTGCTTTTCTTTAAAGAAAATTCTTCTACTGCTGATAGCAATGCTAAAAATAATGAATATTGATTTTAACTGATCAGTAAAACTAAAATCGATAGATCATCAATCACAAGGATATCTTTACGGTTGAGAAAATGCGTTTTTACAGTAATCGTTAAAAATAACAACTTTATAGTTAAATATTAGGATATTTAGAAAAAATCGGAATCGGTAATTGTATTGGAATCGGGAATTTAATACGGAATCGTAATTGTATCGGAATCGGAAAAATATAGGAATCGTCCCAATCGTCCCATCCCTAATATATATATATATATATATATATATATATATATATATATATATACAAACGCGCATTTTATGGTAGGATTACACCGGGGGCTACTATATATTGCGTACAATATAATAGTCAATAGAGAATTGGCGCTATAATATAATATAGTTGACCACATGTGCGTCTTCAAGTCCAACGTAAACAAATTATTTTTAAGTCGCCCCATTATACAATCAAATTCTACACAACTTCCTCCACTACTGATCACTACTCTGCCGTCTATCCGACCACCACCGACTTATTAACCTTTATCCTCGAGTGGCCTTAAGACCTTGATACGTGGTGACCCCTTTGTAACATAGATTACTAAGTTACGGCGGGACATGAACAGCTAGTATTTTATAAAGGCGCTATTCTGTGATAATTCTTGCTATTAATTCATCACACCCTGTATGATAAACCTGATTTTATGCAAGAGCGCCTACTGTTTACTCTCTTCTACGATCAGATCGCTTCTCGGCAGGTGTGCCCGTGTACATACCAACGTAAGCGTTTGAAGAAGCCAAGAGAAATATGACAAACACAACTTTCCTTTTCAAGCCTTGGAGACGCAAAGATTTAAAAACTTAGAGAATGACCATCAGAGCCTTTAAATTAAATCGTTTGTTTATGTCTTTCATTAGACACGTTACCCACGTTTCATGTTTTTTTAATCAGACGGGGCTATGATGTATTTTAAAGATGAAAGACATATATAACGCCCTTGTTAGTTGACACGATTCACAGATTAACACACACACACACACACACACACACACACACACACACACACACACACACACACACACATACAAACAAAAACACACACACGCAAACAAAAATACACGCAAGCACACACACAAACGCACACTCATTAAATTGTGGTCAGGAGCTGACACACAAAAATAGAGTGTGAGCCACCTGACATCTACCTGTAAGATTTTACTAGGACACAGCGATTAGACCACGCAACACAATGGAGTATGTACTGATAAACACACATACACGCATACACAGACACAGACAGACAACCACACCCACATATACACGAAACACACGCACAAACACAAACACACGCAAAGCATACACAGCGTACACACAAACGCACGTAGATTCCATGAACAAAGTTTCTTTCTTAGAACTGCACGCCTGTGGAACTCTATTCCATTTGCCTGCTTCCCAGCTGACTACAACTTGGTTGTCTTCAAGTCCAACATAAACAAATTCTTGATGAACCGACCCCTTAAGTAATCTAATTTACGAAATTTCCATTTATAACGGTTACTACGATATTATCCCATTGATTACTGAACACTCAATAACCCTTATCCTCGAGTGGCCTCCGGGACTTGATAAGTGGTGACTCCTATGTAAAAAATAAAACCAAAAAAAAACAACAACAACAACAACAACAAAAAACGCACACACATTAAATTTGTGATCAGGAGCTGACACTCAAAAGTTGAGTGTGAGCCACCTGACATCTAGCTGTAAGATTCTACTAGGAGACGGCGACTAGACCACTCAACACAATGAGTATGTACTGATAAACGCACACACACACACACACGCGCGCACACGCACACGCACACGCACACACACATGCATACACACACACACGCACACACACGCATACGCACACACACGCACACACACAAACAAACACAAACCCACGCAAGCATACACGCAAACGCACACACATTAAACAAGCACTAGTTCACCACCTCACAAAAGCAAATCTCTCTGACAAACAGTATGGATTCAGGCAATATCGTTCTACTGCATGTATTTTAACAGTCATCTCTGAACGCATTTACCATGTACTGGATAAGGCGGGCGAAGCCACGGCTGTAGCCCTTGATATATTCAAGGCCTTTGACAAAGTCTGGCATAAAGGGCTACTAATGAAAATTAAATCGTACGGTATAACTGGAGGTATACTAAATATAATTAGATCCTTCTTAGACAATAGAAGCATACTGGTTGCCATTGACGGACGTACATCCAAGCAGCATAACATTAATGCGGGAGTGCCTCAGGGATCGCTACTTGGACCATTATTATTCCTGATATTCATAAACGACCTTCCTGATAATATTGTGTCCGAGATGGGTATATTTGCTGATGATACAACGCACTATAACATGCATGAGGGAACAACGGATGTACATAAATTTAAGACAATGGCAGAATCGTTAGAAAATGACCTCCAGATTATAGTGGAATGGAGGCCGTAAATAGATGGTAAAATTTAATGCTAGTAAGACTAAGCTGCTCTCCATTAACAATTACAAGACGCCTCTCCAACCCCCTACATCCATGACAAATAGCACCCTACCTGAGAATTCCACCTTCAAACTCCTTGGCATAACATTTGCTGGCAATATGAATGGGAACAAATACATAGAGGACATTGCAAAGGCTGCTGCAAAGAAGGTGGGTTCCCTCTATCGAGCTCGAAAACTACTCACACCTGAGAGTATCCTGCACCTTTACAAAGCCACCATTCGTCCATGCATGGAATATTGTTGCCGCATCTGGGCTGCTGCATCTACCACTAGTCTCTCACTCTTAGATAAAGTTAAAAAAAAAGAGTTGTCAACCTAATCGGTCCCACTTAATCAACTAAGCTCCAACCCCTGTCCCATCGCCGCAATGTTGCATCACTGTGTCTGTTTTACAAATATTTGAATGGAATGTGTTCCGATGAACTTGTTTCACTTGTACCCCCTTGACGTACATATCCCCGATAAACCTGCTTAGCAATAAGACACCCTTCACTGTTGTTGTCCCTAAATGCCAGAAAGCTTTCTATTCTAATAGTTTCTTCCCTCGAACAGCAAGACTTTGGAATTCCCTTCCTACTGCCTGTTTCCCTGGCTGTACTGAAATGTAGAAGTTTAAACAAATATCTTGTTAATCTTTCCTAGACATGGCCCCAAATAGTAGCCCCTTACGTCCAAGTGGCGATATGCTTTGTAAGGGGTGAACATGTGTTAAAAACAAACAAAACAAAACAAACAAAAAAACTTGTGATCAGAAGAGGATTATAATTGTTGCCTCAAATACAGGTTTGGTGATCAATGACTTTTCGAATAGGAATAGCTTCAGCAATAACAAGTACAGGTTCTAACACACAAAAGTTGAGTGTGAGCCACCTAACATCTAGCTGTAAGATTCTATTGGGAGACGGCGACTAGATAACGCAGACAATGGAGTATACGCTGTGTAAATATGTCTACTGAACCATGTAAAAAGTTGAACATTGAATGTATCAGCAAGTCTTGAGAATATGTTTATCAGAAAGAACAGTTGGAAATAAGTCATGCACCATCCACTATGACTATGTAATTCCTACAGCTATGTACATAGAAAACATACATAGTAGTGTGAGACAAGAAAGGGAAAGAAGCAACCTTAGTAGAAGTTAGTGTCCTCAATTAGGCTGAGTTAAACAGCTAAGCTGAGAGGGAAAAGATAACGAAATACCAAGGTTTTATTTACGACATGAAAAGAAACTGGAGGACTCTAACATCTGACACTTTACGTCTTGAACGATCAAATAGTACTAGTATAGCAATAAAAAATCTTTCAAAATCAAATGGACTGGGCATTTGGTTAAGATGGAGGAAAAATACTTCTTAAAGAACTGTTTTATGGTGAGATAGATAGGGGTAAAACACCACTGCATAAACCAATAAATAATGTAATATTGGCAATATTAGCAGAACACAAAGATTTGCAAATTACACAATTTCTTAAAGTCGCCCAGACCTTTGTTTTAAAAGTTCGCAAAGAATTAGAAGATAATGATGACGTTTCTCCTGTTGCTAAACGTAAAACGCACTAGCAACGCTCTGATAACATTAGAACACACAACTTTATTCAACCAGCTCAGAATATCATTGATTAGAACGCCAAGAAGTCAAGGAGGCCAATTGCAATAGATCTCGGTGTCTCCGAGGCCATAATTCGATACAAGTCCTATGTGATGAAGAGAGGCTGGTTTATGTCCGAGATCCCCAAAGAAAATCGTTTGTGACTTTTAAACAAACTAAAACATCTTGTTGCACAAGAAATGCTTTGTTTTTGGGACGAAAAGAACTCTGAGCAACTTGTAGTCTTCAAGCTCTCCAGACCTTAATTTATTGTATTATTACATTTGGGGCGTTGCTGAGAGATGTTAATAGAAACGCGAAAGAGGGGGGAAAAGGCAAAACCTAAGGGAATCACTTTTTTTTTCGCGCAACCAGTTAAGCTTTTAAACGCGTGCAGGACTTGCAAAAAGGTTAAGACAACTTTCACTGGCATGTTTTATTTTTTTGTAAAGCAACTTTTTTCACTGGCTTTTTTTTATAAATAAAAGAAATTTTCGATTTTTTTTGTTTGGCTTTTTTTTTGTTTCTAAAGTGTGGCTTAAGTTTCAATTTGACCTTTTTTTGGCTCTTTTCCTTAAAAATTTGGCTTCCAATTTAGCCTTTTGCGCATGAAAAATAATTCCCAGTAAAACTATTTTTGTTAAAAACTTAGGTAAAACTTACTTTTACTGACTAAACTTGTTATTATTGATTTTGCTCATGTAATATTTAAAAAAAAACAACATTTTTACTGCACGGAATTATTTTTAGAGACTTTTTAGTTACTTTTTCAAAACGAAATTAAAAATGTAATAAAACGTTTCATCATTTTTATATATAAAATAAAAGTTTCCGGAACGGTCACAGATTCTGTATAGCAGTTTCAAGAATAATAAAAACAAATGAAATCATTTCAGTTTATTCGTAAGTGTCTTTTTTCTTAATATTTTCTTCAAGGTGCACCAGCAGGCGGTTGAGAAGGACGTGGGCCAGGATTTTCCCGGCGATGGAAAGAAGGGATATCCCGCGGTGGTTGTCACATGACTGACGATTTCCCTTGCGTATATATATATATATATATATATATATATATATATATATATATATATATATATATATATATATATATATATAGAGAGAGAGAGAGAGAGAGAGAGAGAGAGAGAGAGAGAAAGATAGATACACAGAAAATATATATATACAGCGATACAATCATATATATATATATATATATATATACAGCGATACAATCATATATATATATATATATATATATATATATATATATATATATATATATATATATATATATATATATAGGGTGACCCAAAAAAACGAGCTCCGTGTACACTTTATGTGATATCTCCATTATTTATTCACCGATTGCCCTTATTTTACAGGACATGGCAGAATCAACAGCCGGTAGTACACCAAGACCCCAGTGGGAGCTGGGACAAAGAATACACTGTTAAATTTTACTACAAGACAGGATCGTTTAAGAAAACCCACGGCAGTTTCATGCGTCAGTTCGAATGTGAAAAGGCTCCATCCAAAAGCAGAATTCAGAAGTGGGTGGACCACTTCGAGAAGTATGGTACCATGGAGAACCTCAACGCTGCAAGAGAGAACCGTCCAAGCCACGCGGGACGTCCCAAGAAGCGAACAGCCTAGCTGGTCGAAAGAGTGAGATAGTCTCTCCAGCAGAGTCCGAAACGCTCTGTGCGTAAGCGAAGTCAGTCCCTCAGTATGTCCCGTTAGATTTGCAGGAGGGTGCTAGTGACGATATCAGGGCTTACCCATACAGAATATAGACGCTACAGACCCTTACAGCCTCAGACAAGAAGCAGAGGAGGGATATGGCTGTCAAGATGCTCGAGAAGATCGAGGAGATACCAAGTTTCCTTAACCTCCTTTGGACCTCAGATGAAGCACACTTCCATCTGGTGGAAAGGCGAATTCCAAGACAAATGTCTTTTGGGGGTCCTCCAGACCCAATGAAGTAGCCACCAAGTCCCTGCATTCTCCTAAGTGCATAGTGTGGGCTGCAATCTCGGCTAGAGGCATCATCGGATCAATCTTCATCGAAAAATCTGGCGCAGCAGTGCCAGTCACCAATGAGCGGTATGTGGAGGTCCTCAAAACCTTCATGAGTGAGCTTCAGACCATTTACCCGTCGCCCATGAGCAAGTTCTGGTTCTAGCAGGATGGAGCAAATTCTCACACCTCAACCTTGTCCCGAGATTGGTTGAAAGAGAATTTCGGAGGCCGAGTGATAAGTCACAAGACTGATTTTGAGTGGGCACCCCATAGTCCGGACCTAAACCCCCCCAAATTTTTTCTTTGGGGCTATCTTTAGGACAGAGTCTACGCAGCGAAACCCAGAACGATCACGGAACTCAAGGAAGCCATCAGGGAGGAGATGAGAGCCATTACCAATTTGGTCTGTAAGAACGTCATGGACAACTTCGTGCTGCACCTCAAGAAATTCACGGAGCTAGATCGAGGCCATCTAGAACATATGTTGTAGAACGAAGAAAAAAAGGCCAAAGACCCTTGTGTTTTGATGTGATGTTTTGAATATAATAAACTAGTTATGACCAAAGTTTCATTTCATTCGGACACAACACTAAGAAACGGGGCCTAACTAGAGTTGGGGACCGTTTTTTTTCTGGGGGGGGGCGGGGTCACCCTGCATATATATTATCCACATAATGTGTGTGTATATATATATATATATATATATATATATATATATATATATATATATATATGTAATGGTGGGGTCACATAGTGATTAATAATAAGTAGAGCAGTATTATTGCATAAGGTTCTTTATACAAATATGCTACATATGTGCATACATATTTCATATATAAAATGTGCTAGACTCTAAGAAAACAAGTCCTGTCATGGATATGTGTCAGAAGCAGAAATGCGTCATTTAATTCCCGGAAAATATGTATCGAGAATGGTGGCAAGCACATAAGGTTGCTTGATTTAATTGTATCACTCGTTTCCATAGCTCTTTTTTTACAACGAATTCACCACTTATCAAGGCCCGAGGGCTACTTGAGGATGAATGTAAATTGGTAGTGTTGTAATGAAATTTTTGCATAAAAAAATAAGAGGCTTTACTTTTGGAACAGTCTGCGTATGACAAAGCGCGCTCCAGATTTCCAAGCAACGTTCATTACTGGCGAAAGTGCATTGAGGATGCTGATGACTATGTAAAAAAAATAAATTTTGGAGAAGAAAAGCTTACTCGTTTCAATGGTACTACTTCAGTCTACGTAGCTCTTCAACTTTTTGAGTTAAAAAAAATAGGAGGTTTTACTTTTTGAACGACACTCGTATGACAAAAGCGTGCTTTGGACGCCCATGTACAGTTATCATTTATGGTTGGCAAAATTGACGTGAGAATGGTGGTGACTATGTAATAAAAATAAATTCTGGAGCAGAAAAAGGTCGCCCGCTTTTGTGTTACCACTTCTGTTTTCGTATATCGTTTTTTTACAAGGAAATCATCACTTATTAAGGCCCGAAGCCTACTCGAGGATAAGGCTTAATGAATGTAATATAGTAGTAATCGTTATGGCGTCGATTAGAATTTGGATTACTTAAGGGAACAGCTCAGCAAGAATTTGTTTCCATTAAACTTGAAAACTACCATATTGTAATTGGCCGGGAAGCAGACCAGTGAAGCAGTGTTTCACAGACGGACAGTTCTAAGTAAAAAGCTTTGTTCATGGAAGCTGCGTTTAGATTTAGGCACATTGTAATTGTGAGATAGAGAGTGGGGGAAGTTGTAGATAGTGGCTGTAGCTAGTCGAGTGTTTTGTGACTATTTCGCAAGGGGGCCATAGATTGGACATCAGACGGGCTTATGCCATGAAAATAATGATAAAGAAGAGACACGTCCGCAACGTCTCTTCTGTGGGAAACAGGTTGCAGGGAAAGAAAAGGGCATCACTTACTAGATTTCGAAGCTGGTTTTGAACTCTGTCAAGGCAAGATGGGGTACGTCGATCAGCTGCTACCTAGATGTGGCAAAAGTACTCAATTTTAGGACGTACTTGGTTTTTATACATATAAAGGATTGCATTGCAAATGAGATACTTAATGGAGCGATAGAATTATCCGACCATTTTTTCCAGCGATTTTGGTAACTGATTTGATATATGTGTTTTATGTTAGATCAGGAGTGGACACTTTTTTAAGGTTAAAAAATAGGAGGCTTTACATTTGGAACAACCCTCGTATACATACATGATGATTGCAACGTCTCTTGTCAGATGAGTGCCACTCCCTCAGACATTTAAAATCCATGAGCCCAAATGCCTGAGGGAGTATCTATACAAATATGATGTTACAGAGTCTTAGCTTTGTACGACTGCTAAGTCTCTCTCTCGGTTCCAAATGTTGAGGTCCAGCAACAAGCAAGAGCAAGATAGCCAGCAACAAATTAAACTGCAGACCAGCTTAATGCGGGTACTGGTCTCCCGCTTTATGGTTTTTTAAATCAGAGATTTGCTTCTCCTAGAAAGGTTTCCTTCACCACGGCTTACGGGAGCCCTCCCCACCCCAATACACATATACACACACACATACATACATACATACATACATACATGATGATGATTGTAACGTCTTGTCAGACGAGTGCCACTCTCTCAGACATGAACCCAAAAATGACTTCCATCGCCACAGGACCATTTTTATAGACACATGCATGAAGGAGTATCTATACACAGATGATGTTACAGAGTCTTAGCTTTGTACGGCAGCTAAGTCTCTTTCTCGGTTCAAAATGTTGAAATCCAGCAACAAGCAAGAGCAAGATAGCCAGCAACAAGTTAAACTGCAGATCAGCTTAATGCGGGTACTGGTCTCCCGCTTTATGTTTTTTTTTAAATCAGAGATTTCCTTCTTCCCGAAAGGTTGCCTTCATCACGGCTTACAGGAGCCATCTCCACCCCAACACACACATACATACACACAAACACACACGGTGCTAGTTGGCCGTTGACCCCATAATACATACATACATACATACATATGTGTGTGTGCGCGTGTGTGTTTGTGTTTACATTTACAAACGTATAGGGAGAATAATTATGACTATTGCTTTACGTGTTTACTTGTCAAGTACGCACGTGTTATCGATTCATGCTATTTATTTGCCGTGGAAAAATTGATTTAATGTGACGAAACAATGCATTAAACGAGATGAAATATTCACACACGCGTGCGCACGTATTCGCATGTATATACATTAATGACCAAACACAATAAATAGTACAACCAGTCTGTGAAAATCCCACGGTTAATTACAGAAAATAAATTCTTATTGCACTAGTCCATCTACGTAGATATAAAAGCTAATGAAGTCAAATCTTGTTTCTCCACGCTCGCTATTCAATACAAAATAAATTTAGTACGCCATCCCATATGCTAGATGCTATGTCACTATTGTGTGTTTTGTGTTTTCGAATTCAATTTTTTCATTTTTTTTTTATTAATTTATTTTTCTGATTTTTGAGAAATTAAGGCCGTTTTTACAAACCCTCGTTACTATACCACCCTTCTTAGTATGCTACTTTGGTTTGGTTTCGACGGGTGGTATAGTAGTGGAATTTCAATATATATATATATATTTTAATGTAATCTATCTATCTATCTATCTATCTATCTATCTATTAAATAAAAGGAATTTTCTATGTGTACGAGTGTATGCGTGCTAGTTCGTTCTCTATGAACGCGGAAACGTCGGGAACCAATAAAAAAAAACACGAAGTTACTGGGAGCATTCTTATGTGGTTTTTGTATCAGACTGTGGTTATCAAGTATCGAAGATCAAAAACATTCGATTAAAGAAGGAGATTCGATTTTGACCAAAGTTAACACTTTTATACAACCTAACATCACAAGTGCTTTTGTTAAGCTATATTACCGCACAAGCAGAAAACCCAGCGTATAAAATCAACTGTAGATTCTTTTGTAAGAAAGGAGCGCGTTCGAAATGAATTTTTTTTTTTAGAGCCCGACTGGATCATGATACTTGACCTTTGTAAGTTAACTTTAATCGAAGTGATTATGTAAAAATAACTTTATATTAAATCAATAGTTGATTCTTTTATTAGACAGAGGTTTGTTCGATACGAATGTATTTGTGTAGAGCACAATCGAAACATGATACTTGACTTTTGCATTTTAAACTTTAAATAAAACCATTATTTACAGATAATTTTATAAAATCAACAGAAGATTCTCTGCAGTGCAATCTAATCTACAATGTATCGTGCGGGGGAGGCACGAAAAACTTCCTCTTGTACACTGTGGGGAGGTGTCCTAACTAGAGCAGGCAATTAATCGATTTGATCGAACAATGATTGATTTCACCGATTTTGATGCCAATAAAAACATGGTGAGGGGTGGAACATTAGTTGATCGTCATTAAATCCCGGAGAGCGTCGGGTTTCCTTGCTAGTGGATATTTAAAAAGAAAATGCATTAAATCTGATATGACTTGTTCTTTCTCGCCTTTTCTAATAAATAAGCACAAATGTTAATATAACCGAAATACTGAATTTTATTGGTATATAAAAGAAAATTGCTGCCCACGTTAATCTCCGAACACCATAAATATTAGGGTGAAGATCAACAATATATATATATATATATATATATATATATATATATATATATATATATAGATATATATATATATATATATATATATATATATATATATATATATATATATATATATATATATATATATATAGATAGATATAGATATAGATATAGATATATATAAATGTTATATTTTGTTTGTTTTTGTTTTTGTGATACGTTTGGAATGAATTCAATTATTAATACTTAAGTGCATTATGCTCCAAACATTTAACCGCTTTTTTTTTTTGCGAAAAGTATCGAGTTGCGCTTACGTCGTTCTTCTAGCGAACGCGTTATATATATATATATATATATATATATATATATATATATATATATATATATATATACGAATAATGGAAAAAGTATTCTGACGAAATAGAGAAATAAAAAAAAGGAACAAACCAAGTTATGTGTCCATCAACGTTTCGTCTTTATTTCGGACTTTTTCTGGATGAATGAAATTAAGAAAACAAAACACACCAGTACAAACATTTTAAAATATATTTTTTGATGTCATGAAATGTATGACTCTGTTCCATTTCAGAAACGGAAAAAAGTCGTTGGCAATTAAAAAGCGGGGGGAGGCATAGCATTGTGAAAGCGATTAAAATATATCCGTTGATGAAACCCAACGCAGATTAGAGAAAAGGAACAATGAACATAAAGACATAAAAATAGCAGTTCTTTGAATGCATTATTTGTTTGAAAACAAGTAAAAAAAGTTAAATTTATCCTATATATAAGATTTTCATTGTAGAAATTCCCCTCTAGACCAAAATACCGTAGGTTTACAAGAACAAAAGCCACATACAAATGCATTATGTCTACCGTATTAGCCACTATCTTATGTAACTATGAAACACCATTTTAAATCTTAAGAGTGACATCATCACCATTGCAATAACCTACAGAGGAAGTAGTTCCCACTTTTTCCCCTAATTACAAAGTTCTCCCACAGCCACATTTTACATAGCATACATTTGCACACAGAGTACTTATACTGAGACCCCACACTTTGTAACGGATCCGTAAACTCATAGACATAGATCTCACCTTCCATTCCTCGACATAAAAACAATAAAGTCTCTCTAGACATATTCCAGGGTTTCTGATTCGCTGAGAATTGCCATTCTTATATTCCAGAATGAACCCTATCCCGGTATTAAATGAACAATGTGAAAACTATAAATTGTTGTCTTCGCTCATCTTATATGTGTAAAAGCCAAGTACGTCCAAGGATGGAATACTACTGCCATATCTGGGCAGGAGCTGCTTAAAAAAGCCTATCCTGCCTTGACAGAGTACAAAATAGACTTCGTGGCTTAGTGGGGGATACCCTTTTCTCTACCCTGCAACCTCTCTCCCACAGAAGGGACGTTGCGAGCCTATCCTTGTTTTATCCTTATTTCCATGGCAGGTGCTCGTCTGAACTCCAATCTCTGGTCGCCCCTCGCCAATCTTGCATGAAAAACACCCGTCTAGCTGAATCCACTGTGAAAAATTTTCCCCACTCTTTATCTGTGCCTAAATCAAAACGTGGATTCCATGAACAAAGCTTCTTTCTTAGAATTGCACGCCTATGGAACTCTGTTCCGTCTGCCTGCTTCCCACCTGACTACAACTTGGATGTCTTCAAGTCCAACATTAACAAATTCCTAATGAACCGCCCCCTTAAGTAAACACTTCATCAAATCTCCATACTAACGTAATGTACTCGCAATAACCCTTATCCCTGAGTGGCTTCCGGGCCTTGATAAGTGGTGACCACTGTGTAAAAAAAAAAGAAAGAAAGAAAAAAAAGAACAATGTGAAAACTATAAATTGTTGTTTTCGCTCATCTTAACGGACTTTACAAACTCAAACGATCATCACGAATGATGAAAATACCATAATTAATTGGAATCTATTCAACAAACTTTGGGCCGAGGTCACAGTGTAGTATCTGTTCTTCAGATGCAGCACTTCAATTTCTTGTTCTCTGTCAGTGGAGAAGAAGTCCTTCACGACTGAGACAATTTTTAATTTTTGTTCCTTTTCTCCACCTTAAAAAACGACCCTGGTGTCTAACTCTGTCCCGTGGAGAGGCATTGTAAATAGGAACTCGGACACTGACCACAATATACAAGGTTTACCACGTCACCCGGATACCATAAAGTCATATTTTATCCTCATTCCACCTATTTACTTTATCAATTTAAAGATGTAATTAAGTTTAAATATATAGTTTCTTTGTATATGCTAAATATAATATTTTAAATTAGATCTAATATTTGCTAATGACTTTTCCTCTGAGGAGATAGGCCTACGTCGAAAATCCATGGGTTAAGGAAAAAAAAATCTAAAATGTATTCTTTATTCAAACAATAAATTTCTAATCTGAAAATTGATATTTTTTAAATGAAATTTTAACAAAGAATCTATAAATTGCATTTGCTCTATCATTTTTGATATTGAGCTATATATCTTTTTGGCTGATCGCTTCAGCTCAAATGCGCACATGTTATAATCATAAAATCAACCTCACAGTCTAGACATTTACGCTATATATAAATGTATATATCTATCTATCTATCTATCTATCTACCTATATATATATATGTAGAGAGAGAGAGAGAGAAAGAGAGATAGAAAGAGAGAGAGAGAGAGAGAGAGAGAGAGCGCTAATATGTTTATATATCATTAAACTACTGTATGCAGTGATTACATCAGAATTGAATGGCATAAAATTCTCATTTAGATAGCTTACTTGTGCAATACTAGAGCTATAAATAATTTTGATTTTAAATGATGTATTTTCAAATAAGCTAGAAAGTTACTTAGGCCTGAAAGTATCCTGTACCACTATAAGGCTACCACTCACCCATGTATGGAGTATTGTCACATTTGGGCTAGTGCACCTACTACTAATCTCTCGCCCCTGGACAGGGTTCAAGAGAGAGTCACCAACCTGATAGGTCCTGTACTGTCATCCAAGCTTCAACCACTGTCCAATCGACGAAATGTTGCATCTCTCAGCCTGTTTTACAAATATTTTAACGGTGGATTCTCTGACGAACTACAATGAGTTGCGCCCCCTCGACGTAAATACCCCTGACAAACTCGACAAGCAGCCAAGTCTCGTCCCTACACAGTAGAGATCCCTAGATGTAAGAAAGGCTTCTACTCTAATAGCTTTTCCCCACTGTACTGACATGCAGAAGTTCAAGTGTAATGTGACATAGAGTCTCAATACACACACACACACACATACACATACACACACACACACACACACATATATATATATATATATATATATATAGAGTAATTTATAAAATATATATGGCAATTAAGCTACACTGAATATTCGGCGTTTCATCCACTATAGGATTCGTCAGGCTTATGCGCGAATTCTGTGGTTGTTTCTCGTTTTTATATATGCTCCTCTTTTTTTTTATATAAATATACATATGTGTACACACATACATGCACACATACATATATATATATACACACACACACATATATATATATATATATATGTATGTGTGTTTGGTCGTTTATGTATATTCATGTTTATTTAATTTATTTATTTGTTTGTTTTCTATTGTTTTTGTTAGTTTTAAAGCTATTTTGTATCGCTATCCTAGAGTAAGTTTTATTTTGTGAACACAATTGTTTGCTATTTCTCGTCTACAGTTTAATAGATTTTGGGGTTCTTTAAAGTACAGGATAGCAAATTTTTCATGGAGGCATAATTTACATGGGTCGTCTAAATGTCTGCACGTGGTAGCTTGTCTTATTATTTTCCATTCGACTACCGGCGAATGTCCGCTTTCTTTGAGTTCCCAGTATTTATTCGCTAGTGTTGTTTTTATACGGTGTTTTTTTATTTTTGAATGTACTTTTGTGGTCATCGTATCGGGTTTTGAAATCTGAGGAAGTCATGCCTACGTAATATTTCTTGTTATTCGGGGTATCTTTCGCAAATATTGTTGCTTGATAAACTACGCTTTTTTAAAGACATTTATTTTGAACTGGGCAAAGTATGCGGTGTCTACAGTTGCATTTATCTTGTTCGTTATTATTATTTTTATTCATGGTATGGTTGTTCTTGTCCGGGGTTGGTTTGTTATTATTATTATTATTATTATTATTATTATTATTATTATTATTATTATTATTATTATTATTATTATTTCTGCTAGTGTTGGTTTTATTTTTGTCATGGTGTCTACTTTTTTATTGTTTATTTTGTTGTTGTTTACATTGTTTTTATTTAGTATTTTGTTATTATGTGCTTTAATTATCATCTCTAAATTTTCGCAACAACTGTAAGATAACTCCAAGGTATTTTTATTGAAGATTTTGTGTAAGGGGTTGGTTGCGGGAAAGTGTTTTTCAATAAGGTTTAGAAATTTCTTGCCAAGTTTTGTTTTTAACATTTGATTGTATGGGGCCGTATACTAAAATAGTTCTTTTTCTTCTATTTTTGATTTTATTATAGTTGTTGGTGTTTTGTTGCTTATATTTGATATCGATATTTTTGTATCCACTATTTTTTAGGGCTGTTTCGTAGATATTGGTTGACCTGTTAAATGCATTTTCATCGCTTGAGTTATTACTGAGTCTACTTACGATCGAGTTGGGAATGTGTTTTATAATTGATGGTGGGTGGTTGGACTTAGGGTTTACGTAAATTGGAGTAGCGTTATTTTTTAAGTATGGTTCATATGTGTTTTTATCTAAGGTTAACGTGACGTCCAGGAAGTTTGTTATTTTTATGTTAGCTGATATGTCCGCTTTTAGGCCTAATTTTGTCATTTCCTTGTGTATGATTTTCTTAAAGTTTTCTCCCTTGACTTTGTTGGAGTTTTTTTTATTATAGCTAGTCCGTCATCTCTATATAGGCCGATATCCGTAGTATCAAATATGCTTGTGAGGGTATATAGAATGAATAATCCCACAAGATCTGATGCCTCTGCAGAATCTCTGGCACCCATCGCCAAATCAAACGAATTTTTCATTTTAGTTTTTATCCATTGGTTATTGTTATTTATTAGAACTGATTTTCTACATTTTTTAATGATGTTGATTTCTTCCGATGATATATCAGTGTATGCCTCGGCAAATTCGAAGGCAATGTTTAAAAGTTCTTCGGATATCGAGGGATAAAAGTCTATGATGTCAAACTGTATGAACGTACATTTATCTTTGTTTTCTATATTTTTAAACCAGGTGATTGCTTCGGTGGTATTTGCCCATTGGTTTAATTCTAGGTCCTGTTTGATTTGTTTGTTTACTCTAGAAAGTATAGTTTTGCTAATTCTACCTATTTCTGGTTTAGTTGGGTTTATCAGGCGGGTGCTGGGATTATTATTATTAAAGTCCCATTTGTGGTCTTTAAGCAGAATGTATGACTCTCTAGGTTTCAATTTGCCAACTTTATCGCTAATTTTTAATTTATCGGTAATTTGTTTACTTTCAGTATTTATTATATCTATTTAGTCGCATTCGTTTGTGTCTATTTTTTTGTAGTTTTTTGTAATTTTTTCTGTGATTAGTTTGTTATATTCTTGCTTATCTATTTTATAAAAGTTTCTGGTTTTATCTGCTTTTACAAAAGATTTTATTAGAGTTGTTTATGTTTCTAACGATTTTGTGTAGTTTCCGTTGGAAATTGTTAGGTTGATTGTGGAATTCTAGGTTTTTAATTACGTTTAAAAGGTAATTTTCAAAGTTTATCAAAAGGTCTACTGCTTTCGCATTTTTAAGGGTTTTAAAACCATTGGATTCTTTTTTGTTTACGTTTTTATTTTTAAGGAAGAAATTTGCTCGCCATCGCATTCGGCGTATTAGTTCATCTGTTTTTTGGATTAATTTAATAATATAGCTATGCTTGCTGGGTGTGGGGATGTTTTTTAGCGATGTTTCGAAATTAACTCTTTCCATATCTATTTTTAATGTGGTGAAATAAGTTCTTTTGAGAGTGCTCGACTGTTTTAGGAGCTAAGTATAACTACTTCATTTACTCACATAAAATTAATATACGAAAGTAAAGATTTATGTGTAAACTTTAAGTATTTACTTCAAAAGTGCTCAATACGTAGGTAGAGCTAGTTAGTAATTTATAAAATATATATGGCGATTAAGCTACACTGAATATTCGGCATTTCATCCAATATAGGATTCGTCAGGCTTATGCGCGAATTCTGTGGTTGTTTCTCGTTTTTATATATGTTGAGGATTTTAGTTAGCCAATCAGCTTTCTAGTATCCACTGCGCCCCTTCCTATCAGCCAATGGGCATTCATTTTATCGAACAAAGGATCTGTTTTAGAACTAGGTTAGTGGTTTAAGGCAGACGATTTTCCTCATTTCTTCTCTGAGGAGATGTGGTCGGTGATTAGATCTACTGCTGGGTGTCCAATACCGTGGTGTAGAGGGCAACTACATCGAGGCTGAAGGCGTATTTACCTCGTTTTAGTTGTTGTGGTTGGAGAGTGTTTAGACGGCGGAGTAGTTCATGTTAAAAAGATTTATCTATGTTCAAAAGATTAATCTATGTTAAAAAGATTTGTCTATGTAAAAAGATTTGTCTATGTTAAAAAGATTTGTCTATGTTAAAAAGATCTATCTATGTTAAAAAGATCTGTCTATGTTAAGAGATTTGTCTATGTTAAAAAGATTTGTCTATGTTAAAAAGATTGGTCTATGTTAAAAAGATTTGTCTATGTTAAAAAGATTTGTCTATGTGTAAAAGATTGATCAATGTTAAAAAGATTGATCAATGTTAAAAAGATTTGTCTATGTTAAAAAGATTTGTCTATGTAAAAAAGATCTCTCTATATTAAAAAGATTTGTCTATGTTAAAAAGATCTGTCTATGTTAAAAAGTTTTGTCTATTTTAAAAAGATTTGTTTATGTTAAAATGATTTGTCTATGTTAAAAAGATGGGTCTATGCTAAACGATTTGTCTATGTTAAAAAGATTTGTCTATGTTAAAAAGATTTGCTATGTTAAAAAGATCTATCTATGTTAAAAAGATCTGTCTATGTTAAGAGATTTGTCTATGTTAAAAAGATTCGTCTATCTTAAAAGATTTGTCTATGTTAAAAAGATTGGTCTATGTTACAAAGATTTGTCTATGTTAAAAAGATTTATCTATGTTAAAAAGATTTGTCTATGTGTAAACATTGATCAATGTTAAAAAGATTGATCAATGTAAAAAGGATTTGTCTATGTTAAAAAGATTTGTCTATGTAAAAAAGATCGCTCTATATTAAAAAGATTTGTCTATGTTAAAAAGATCTGTCTATGTTAAAAAGATTTGTCCATGTTAAGAAGATTTGTCTATGTTAAGAAGATTTGTCTATGTTAAAAAGATATGTCTATATTAAAAAGATTTGTCCATGTTAAAAAGATTTGTCTATGTTAAAAAGATTTGTCTATGTTAAAAAGATTTGTCTATGTTAAAAAGATCTATCTATATTAAAAAGATCTGTCTATGTTAAGAGATTTATCTATGTTAAAAAGATTTGTCTTTGTTAAAAGATTTGTCTATTTTAAAAAGATGGGTTTATGTTAAAAAGATTTGTCTGTTTTAAAAAAGATATGTCTATGTTAAAAAGATTTGTCCATGTTAAAAAGATATGTCTATGTTAAGAAGATTTGTCTATGTTAAGAAGATTTGTCTATGTTAAAAAGATATGTCTATATTAAAAAGATTTGTCCATGTTAAAAAGATTTGTCTATGTTAAAAAGATTTGTCTATGTAAAAAGATTTGTCTATGTTAAAAAGATTTGTCTATGTTAAAAGATTTGTCTATGTTAAAAAGATGGGTCTATGTTAAAAATATTTGTCTATGTTAAAAAGATATGTCCATGTTAAAAAGATTTGTCTATGTTAAAAAGATTTGTCCATGTTAAAAATATCTGTCTATATTAAAAAGATTTTTCTATGTTAAAAGATTTGTCTATATTAAAAAGATTTGTCTATGTTAAAAAGATTTGTCTATGTTAAAAAGATTTGTCTATGTTAAAAAGGTTTGTCTATGTTAAAAAGATTTGTCTATATTAGAAAGATCTGTCTATGTTAAGAGATTTATCTATGTTAAAAAGATTTGTCTATGTTAAAAGATTTGTCTATGTTAAAAAGATTTGTCTATGTTAAAAAGATTTGTCTATGTTAAAAAGATATGTCTATGTTAAAAAGATTTGTCCATGTTAAAAAGATTTGTCTATGTTAAGAAGATTTGTCTATGTTAAAAAGATATGTCTATATTAAAAAGATTTGTCCACGTTAAAAAGATTTGTCTATGTTAAAAAGATTTGTCTATGTTAAAAAGATTTGTCCATGTTAAAAAGATTTGTCTATGTTAAAAAGATTTGTCCATGTTAAAAGATTTGTCTATATTAAAAAGATTTTTCTATGTTAAAAAAGATTTGTCTATGTTAAAAAGATTTGTCCATGTTAAAAAGATTTCTCTATGTTAAAAAGATCTATCTATATTAAAAAGATCTGTCTATGTTAAGAGATTTATCTATGTTAAAAAGATTTGTCTTTGTTAAAAGATTTGTCTATGTTAAAAAGATGGGTCTATGTTAAAAAGATTTGTCTATTTTAAAAAGATATGTCTATGTTAAAAAGATTTGTCCATGTTAAAAAGATATGTCTATGTTAAGAAGATTTGTCTATGTTAAGAAGATTTGTCTATGTTAAAAAGATATGTCTATATTAAAAAGATTTGTCCATGTTAAAAAGATTTGTCTACGTTAAAAAGATTTGTCTATGTTAAAAAGAAATGTCTATGTTAAACAAATTTGTCTATGTTAAGAAGATATGCATATGTTAAAAAGATTTGTCTATGTTAAGAAGATTTGTCTATGTTAAAAAGATTTGTCTATATTTAAAAGATTTGTCCATGTTAAGAAGATTTGTCCATGTTAAAAAGATATGTCTATGTTAAAAAGATTTGTCTATGTTAAAAAGATTTGTCTATGTTAAAAAGATTTGTCCATGTTAAAAAGATTTGTCTATGTTAAAAAGATTTGTCTATGTTAAAAAGATTTGTCCATGTTAAAAAGATTTGTCCATGTTAAAAAGATTTGTCTATGTTAAAAAGATTTGTCTATGTTAAAAAGATTTGTCCATGTTAAAAAGATTTGTCTATGTTAAAAAGATTTGTCTATGTTAAAAAGATTTGTCTATGTTAAAAAGATTTGTCTATGTTAAAAAGATATGTCTATGTTAAAAAGATTTGTCTATGTTAAAAAGATTTGTCTATGTTAAAAAGATTTGTCTATATTAAAAAGATCTGTCTATGTTAAGAGATTTGTCTATTAACCAACAATCACGAGGTTCTTTGCTCAGCAACCAAGAAGGCTAACATGCTTGCCAGTCGGTTTGCCTCAAACTCCACACTGGACCCTCTAAACCACCCCTACCTCAATTTCCTATGCGGACAGACGCCACGCTAGACGACCTGAAAATCACCCCTGCTCAGGTGCATGCTATCATAAAAAACCTTGACACTTCCAAAGCATGTGGACCCGACCTCATCCCAGCTGTGCTATTAAAAATTGCTCGGCCGAAGTAGCTCCAGTTCTCTCCAAACTCTACAACAAATGCCTTAATGAATCTTGCTTTCCGAGCTGTTGGAAAACTGCTTCTGTAGTACCAGTAATCAAGAATTCTGGCGAAAGAACTGACCCATTAAATTATCGCCCTATTAGCCTCCTCCCACTTTTTGCCAAAATATTTGAGACCTTAATTAACCATGCTCTAGTCCAGCACCTTACAGATGCTAAACTTCTGACCGACCGTCAATATGGATTTAGACAAGCCCGTTCCACGGCAGACATCCTCACTGTAATCTCTGAACGCATATACCATTCACTGCACAAAGCGGGAGAGGGAAGAGCGGTAGCTCTAGATATATCTAAGGCTTTTGACAGGGTATGGCATGAGGGTCTCCCCAGGAAGATTAGATCTTACGGTATCACTGGTAGAATACTTAATATAATTAAATCCTTCTTAGATAAGAGAAAAATCCAGGTTGTCCTCGACGGTCGTACATCTAAACAATATGATATAAATGCGGGAGTGCCCCAAGGATCTATCCTGGGACCTCTGCTGTTCCTGATATTCATAAATGACCTCCCCGACAAGATTACCTCTGAGATGGGGATATATGCTGATGACACCACACTCTATAGCAGGCACGACAGGAAAACAAACGAACATATATCTAAAGTAATGGCAGAAACACTAGAGGATGACCTCCAATCAGTAGTGGAATGGGGACAAAAATGGATGGTCACGTTCAATGCCACCAAGACAAAACTGGTTTCATTCAATAATTACAAGAAACCTTCTCTACCACCTATAGCAATGGCCAACGACTCTTTATCTGAGAGTACGTCTCTCAATCTCCTTGGCCTAACGTTCACTGGAAACATGAGTTGGAACAGTTACATCGAGGGCATTGCCAGGGCCGCTGCAAGGAAGGTGGGCTCTCTCTACCGTGCTAGAAAACTTTTAACACCCGAAAGTATCCTGTACCTCTATAAGGCCACTATTCGCCCATGTATGGAGTATTGCTGTCATATTTGGGCCGGTGCATCGGCTACTAGTCTCTCGCTCCTTGACAGGGTTCAAAAGAGAGTCGCAAATCTGATAGGCCCTAAACTGGCATCAAAACTCCAGCCTCTGTCCCATCGTCGAAACGTTGCATCCCTCTGCCTGTTCTACAAGTATTATAATGGTGAATGCTCTGAAGAACTGCAAGCACTTGTGCCCCCACGACGTGAACACCCTCGACAGACCCGACAAGCTGCAAAATCCCACCCCCACACTGTAGAGATCCCTAGATGTAAAAGATCCTTCTACTCCAGTAGTTTCTTCTCCAGAACTGCTAGACTTTGGAATTCCATTCCGGGTCACTGCTTCCCCAACTGTACTGACATGCATAAGTTCAAGTGCAACGTGAACCAACATCTCGCTGCCCTAATCCCTACATAGTACCCCAGTAGATGTTTCCCCTGATAGTAGCCCCCTACACCAAAGTGGCAATGTGCCTTGTTTGGGGTGAAAATGAAATTTAAAAAAAAAAAAAAAATGTTAAAAAGATTTGTCTATGTTAAAAAGATTTGTCTATATTAAAAAGATCTGTCTATGTTAAAAAGATTTGTCTATGTTAAAAAGATTTGTCTATGTTAAAAAGATTTGTCCATGTTAAAAAGATTTGTCTATGTTAAAAAGATTTGTCCATGTTAAAAAGATTTGTCTATGTTAAAAAGATCTGTCTATATTAAAAAGATTTGTCCATGTTAAAAAGATTTGTCTATGTTAAAAAGATTTGTCTATGTTAAAAAGATTTGTCCATGTAAAAAAGATTTGTCCATGTTAAAAATATTTGTCCATGTTCAAAAGATTTGTCTATGTTAAAAAGATTTGTCTATGTTAAAAAGATTTGTCTATATTAAAAAGATTTGTCTATGTTAAAAAGATTTGTCTATGTTAAGAAGAGAAGATATATGCAAAACATTTTTTCACCGTCATGAGTTTTTGAATCTAATCAAATAAAAGCGTCACAAAATTATAACTCGACCGTTCAGGGTTGGGTAAAGTATTCTCATACACATCATTTGCTGGAGTAAAAATGAGACTGTGCTGTCCACTCCCCCGCTCCTGCTATTCTCAAGGACTGTTACGTTAGAATTCCTGAGCTTTTGTTCAAAGTTGAGTTGTTTCTTTTGTTATGTAAAACTTATCTTTAAATCGGGCATAAATTTCTTTGTATAGCAAAGATGTAGGCGTCTCAATCGATTTATCACGCTAAGATTTCTATTTGTTTTCTAAAAGATTTATCCTCCTGCATTAAAAGCATTTCGATTGTAAATATTATGTTTACATTGTTTTTATCTTAAACTCGCTGATGCCGCGCGACAGTATATATATATATATATATATATATATATATATATATATATATATATATATATATATATATATTTATATATATATATATATATATATATATAAATATATATATATATATATATATGAAAAAATGAAAAAAATGCCCAGAAACATCGAAAAAAGAATATATATATATATATATATATATATATATATATATATATATATATATATATATATATATATATATATATATATATATATATATATATATTAAATTAATGTTACGGGGTCGAATTTAAGATCAAAGTTAAAAAAAAAACTAACTTCCTGAACATTTTGTAAATCATACTTTTAAACAATTATACATTTATTTTAGCCACGTTCTTAACATGTTAAAAACTTTTTTTTGTGCATATAAGACGCTTCACTATTTCAAGTAATTTAAGGACAGCCCCGCGGCATTTTCTTGTTACAATTCGTAACGAACAAACTTTTAGCTACTCCCATGAACTCTTATTTTAAAAAACACACGTTTTCAACACATACTCTTACCATGAACCATGTGGATTTTAACTATTCTATGAGCTCCTCTTTTTAATAACTTTTACTCATTAAACCAGCTATTAAAAAAAAAAACAATTTCCTCAGTCAGAAGGATTTCTACCCTAAGAACTCACTAGATAATAAACTTCTACTCCATGTAACTCTCCGATAAATAAATCTACATCATTATTTTTTTACGCCAATCTGACGGTATTTTTTATTTATTTTTCCAAGAAATATTTGTGAGTGACTTGTTGCCACTTTATCTCCACCGGTAACAGGTCGCTTCAAGGTCATTCCCACACCTCAAGAACATTTAAACTCATAAAAAAAATGTTAAGGAAAAAATCAGGTGAATTCCAAGAAGATCCATGAGATAAATGGGAAAATAAGCACAAACGCTATCAAGGACTATATGGAGACTATGTCGAAGTGATTTACAGATGTCATCCTACACGAAAGAAAAGCGAGACGTTCTCTCTGCACACAAATGCAAAGATACTCATCAGAAATCGACTTTTGATAAACCGTATCTAAGAGAGCACGCTCTAACATCATCTTCAAGGATGAAAAGTTATTCTCACTTATTCTCACTTAAGCAGTTCCACAAATGATCCTCAAAATGATAGAGTCCTTGCGAGAAGTCGTGAAGCAATACCTTATAAATAGGGCTATGGCAACAGCATATTCTTTTCCTTGTTTTGATTCTCAGGTATATATCCATTAGTGTAGGTTTATTTTTCATTTTTTTTTTTTTGTTAAATATCAAAAAGAATAATGTACCGGAAGTCATATCTACACTTATTAAATACTCATACCAAAAATTAGATTTGAACCTTCAACGTTTTTTTTTTTTTTTTGCTCATTTGCCGTTAACGATTTTTTAATAAACACGAACGGAAAAATCCTCGATTTTTTCAGATTTGGCTTAAATATTGATGTAAAAAAAAACAAAAAAAAAAACAATTTCAGTATTTAAATCAAGAAATCTTACTTTATTTGATAAGAATATAAAAAAAAAAAAATTATAACAAAACTTCAAATTAAAAATTGAACCTCGATCCCACCCCACCTTTATCGACTTTGAAATGCTATAATTCAAACAGTAATCTCTTCTCTTCTATTCTATCTATCTTCTATCTCTTCTCTTCTTCTCTCTTCTCTTCTATTTCTTCTATTCTATCTATATAAATAAAATGAACTCATTTTTTCCCGTCTGATTTTGACATTAATAGGATTAAAAATCAAGATATTTCATGCAAATATAATATGCACAAACGGCAGAACAATATCTGAGGTGTGTTATAGGCTTATTATTTCTCAAATTCCTCGATAATCTTAGATTTCTATACTTTTTCTGCTGAGAAGTCACGGCCAAAATCGGTTAAGATCAATGGAAGTGGTAAAATATTTTCTCTCTAATAAATTCCTCCTCCCCCTGCCACCACTTAACACCGTTTGGGGATCGTTCACAAGGAACAGTTGAGAAGAGAACACCGGTTTGGCTTCGTAGTTCTTTCATGTGAAGTTATTTAAAATCACTAAACTAAGCTGCAGTGCTCTGTGGCGTAGTGGTTAGCGTGCTGGACAATTCCCATTATATTTTCACGTTCGCGCCGACCTACCGTAGTCGTTTTTTTTTTTCCTAAACAACTGGAATGGACTTTTCTTGGTGGCCGAACTGTTAACGTTGCAGATGTTTTTTTTTTTTTCACACTTTATTTTCCTACTTTTACTCATGACTCCGGGGTTGATCCTTCCTACTTACCTACCATAACATTTTTTAAAACTCCCCCCCGTCCCGGAAACAAACACTCGGGCAACGCCGGGTACCCCCGCTAGTACTTGAATATATTGACAATCTTTTTTTCTTGATATGAATTAAAATACAGCAAGCAAACAAACATGAAAAACAAAGAATTGTTTAATAATATTTAATAAATGGGATCAAATATTTCCATATAAGAAACCTTAGATGAAAACGATGATCTCAATTGTTGGCACAAAACTTTTGCAAGTATGAGTTGGTGCCTTGATTCAAAGTCATGCATAAACCGAGAAGCCTCTGTTACTAACTTAACTGCCCGATCCACACCTTGGGAATGGGAGGGGAAATCTAGCAAGTCAAGCTTTTCACCAGTTAACAATGAATTCTTTAATTTGTGGAGAAATGCGTGACTTACCTGGATAGACCACGTGCGGGTCGGTCACCAAAAATAAATAAAAAGAAAGAAAAGAAATGGTCAAGACTCTTATTTATAGAGTAGGGATCACGTGAGTTAGAAGAATATGCAAATAGAGGTGAACGATTTTGCGATATAAAAAGCCTGTGTTGTTAAGAGGAAGGGCAGACTGTTGGCAGAAGTCAGTGCTGTCAGACGTGCTTTAGAGTTTTGTTATTATATGCTGTGTTCGATTGTTGGGAGAGAGAAAAGAGAAGAGGAGGAACCAAGAAGACATTCTGCAGATACTTGACTTTGTGTTGGTTTTAAGCTATTTCGGCGCTTGGTGTGCGGTTACTAACAATGGACAGATTCGACATTCGCTTAATACCCGAGTTCGACGGATCTACCACTGGACCGGCTGTCGTTGAATGGATTGAAAAGGCAGAGAAAATCTGTAAACTGTGCAAAATTAAAGAACCAGCCACAGTTATCCCTTTGAGGCTAACCGGAGGGGCCTATGCAGTCTACCAACAACTCGGGGATGAACCAGACTGGGATGAAATCAAGCAGAGCCTGTATACAGCGTTTGGTACAGATCCATTTGTTGCGTGGCAACAGTTCATGAGCCGGACACTTCAACCCAAGGAAACAGTCGACGTGTACCTAGCCGACCTGCGAAAATTATCTGTACCATTTGGTGGGGTCAACGATAAAATATTAAGCTGTGCTTTTTTGGTAGGCCTACCCGAGGAGGTCAGTAAACTGTTGCGGGCATCATCAAGAATCGATGAATTGTCAACTGATGAGTTATTGGCCCGAGCTCGAAACATCTGTAAGGAACAGGAACCAATTGCAGCAGCAGCTCGTTTTCGACATGGAGGCAATGTGGACTCTCTTCCAGATAGTAATAAGCATGCCACCCCAGTGTGCTATAAATGTGGGGAGGCCAATCATTTTGCTAAAGAGTGCCGGAGTGATAGGAGAGGTGTATATCCACAATCAAAGAGACCAGTGCAATGCTATCGCTGCAATAAGTTTGGGCACATATCTCGCAACTGTTCGGGAAACGAAGTTGGGGGCAAGGTACTATCGCTACCCTTGCCCCCTGCCAACCAATAAACACAGGATTGCCTGTCATTAGCGTTAAACTTGATGATGTGCAGTGTTCAGCACTTATAGACACGGGGTGTTCCCGGTCTATAGTTAGTGCCCATTGCTGTCCGGTGTGGCGGAGGAACCCAGTTGGCGTTATGACCATCAATGGCTTATCACGGGTATGTTGTGGTGAAGGGACAGTCACAATCTGCACTGAGAAGGGTGACACAGCTAAAGTTGACGTTCTGGTGATGCAGGAGAAACCCCTTGGCTACGACATGTTGCTTGGAATTGATGCAATACAAGCACTAGGAGGCGTTACAATCACAGCAGCTAGAGGTATCAGGCTTGGAGAAGGGAAAGACGTCTGTGCAGCCATGTCGATTGAAGAAAAGGACTTCTGTGCTACATTTGATGACAACGAAAGGGTGTGGACTGCAAAGTGGAAATGGGCCATGGGCCAGGAACCAGATCGGCTGTGCAACACGATTCCAGAGTATGCAGTTTCTACCAAGAATAGGGCCGCATATGAAGAAGAACTTCAGATGTGGATTGACAACGGTTGGTTAATACCATACCCACAGGAACGTCTGGGACCACCCAAGGGATTAATTCCGCTCATGGCTGTTGAACAACCTACCAAGGAAAAAATTCGTCCCGTAATGGATTACCGAGAGTTGAATCGGCATGTTGATGCGTTTACCGGAAACGCAGATGTGTGCGCTGCTAAACTGAGAGAGTGGCGTCAAAAAGGGAGCAATGTAGCACTTCTGGATCTAAAGAGGGCCTACCTGCAGATACGTGTCCATGAGTCATTATGGCCGTTTCAGACAGTACTACTCAAGGGAAAACTATATTGTTTGACACGTTTGGGTTTTGGCCTAAACGTAGCACCCTTGATTATGGCAACCATTATTAAAACTGTTTTGATGCAGGATGAGACCACAGCAAAAGCTGCTTCAGCCTACATAGATGACATCTATGTTAATGAGGACATAATGTCTGCGGATGCAGTTCGAATAAAACTGAAAGCGTTTAGGTTAATAAGCAAAGACCCTAAGCGCCTAAAGGATGGAGTGCCCGTGCTAGGCCTCGAGGTCTGGGAGGAGGGCAATACGTTGCGATGGAAACGAGGGAGCCCACTTCCAAAGTTACCCAATGTATTAACAAGACGTACTGTGTTTTCTATCTGTGGTAAATTGGTAGGACATCTACCTGTCTGTGGATGGCTCCGATCGGCAACAGGAGTGGTGAAAAGACGAGTGACTACAGTAACAAAAGGATGGGACGATGTTGCGGATGATGATTCTCTCCAACAAATGATGGCTGAAATGTTGTCCAGAGTGCATAGGAATGACCCTGCCCGGGGTGAGTGGCAAGTGTCTGGAAACGAACTAAATGCATGGGTTGACGCAAGTTCGTTGGCTACAGGTGTCGTGTTGGAGCAACTAGGTGTTGTTGTGGAAGATGCATGCTGGCTTCGTCCGAAAAATGATGCCCAACATATAAATTTGGCAGAACTTGATGCCACGTTAAAAGGTCTTAATCTCGCATTGCAATGGCAGACTAATGTTGTGCATCTCCACACTTACTCATTGTGTGTTTACCATTGGTTAACCGACACCTTGACTGGAAAGGCTCGAGTTAAGACTAGAGCTGCAAGTGAAATGCTAGTACGAAGGAGACTGGCAATAATTAAGCGTCTAGTTGACGAATACAGCTTGCAGGTAGACATTACGTTAGTCTCGTCGATGCAGAATTTGGCTGATAGCTTGACTCGAGTACCAAAGAGGTGGATCGATGCAATGAGGCAGGGATCCGATCTTCAACAACAAACATGCGCGACTGTAACGGATCAATTAACACCTGACCAGATCCGTATGATACACCAGCAGATTGGACATCCTGGAATTCAGAGGACTGCATATTTTGTCCGAAGAGTATGCCCTGCAACTACAAAAGCATCAGTGAAAGCAGCCATACGTTCGTGTGAAGAGTGTCAGAGAATTGATCCGGCACCATCCCAATGGCAAAAAGGGAAGCTCGAGGTGGAGGGCAACTGGCAGCGAGTAGGGATGGACATAACACATTATGGGGGCAAACATTTTTTGACCATGACGGATTGTGGCCCGACGCGTTTCACAATATGGCGCCTGTTGACACGACAGGATGCAGCCAGCATTATACAACAGTTGAGAGCCGTCTTTTTTGAACAGGGTGCCCCGATTGAAATTCTGACTGATAATGCCGCCACATTTCGATGTCAAGAATTTCAGAAATTCGTGCACGAATGGGGGATTAAAATGCATTATCGGTGTGCATATTATCCCGAGGGTAATGGTATAGCAGAACGGTGTCACCGCACCACCAAAAGAATTGCAGCCAGGACGCAGTGCTCTATTCCAGAAGCTGTGTACTGGTATAATATAACACCCAAGGACAATGCAACACCAGCAACTGCACCAGCCAATGGGATTTACCAATATGAACAGCGTGTGAAAGGAGTTGATGCCATACCATCAGTGGTGAGTGTTGTCAATACACCATATCAGGTGGGAGACCTTGTTTGGATAAAACCCCCAAATGCTGGGTGCACTACGAAATTTTTCCGGGGAAAAATAGATGAAATCATAAGTCCTCAGACCATGTTGATTGGTGGCATACCACGTCACGTAAAAGATATCCGCCCTTGTTATACCTCTTCTGATTCTGAGGACGATGAGGAGGATCACACACCGTTCAGAGATGATCCTGATCACTTACTGCCCCTTCAGGTGAGCATAGAAACACCACCAACAGAACCAGATGAGGGAATGATGGGACATACTGATGACAATAGTGAGGAGAGCGATGGACACAAGGAAGTAATGCCTCATCGAAATACTCGACAGAGACGAATACTGCCCACCCCCCGTGATTGCGAAACCCAGCGAGAAGGGATGATGGAGCATACCGAGGAGATGACGCCTCCGATTCTTCGGAGAAGTACCCGACAAAGACGGATACTGCCCCCCTGCCCTGATTGTGAGACACCGCCTATGGAACCACGAGACGGGATAATGGAACAGACTGGTAGTAATGATGGTGGTAATGAAGAAAACAGCAATGAGGAAGTGCTTCTTCGAAGGAGTACCCGCCAACGACGATTGCCCGCATGTCCTGTTTGTGATCATGAGATCAGGGGGGAGTGTGGAGAAATGCGTGACTTACCTGGATAGACCACGTGCGGGTCGGTCACCAAAAATAAATAAAAAGAAAGAAAAGAAATGGTCAAGACTCTTATTTATAGAGTAGTGATCACGTGAGTTAGAAGAATATGCAAATAGAGGTGAACGATTTTGCGATATAAAAAGCCTGTGTTGTTAAGAGGAGGGGCAGACTGTTGGCAGAAGTCAGTGCTGTCAGACGTGCTTTAGAGTTTTGTTATTATATGCTGTGTTCGATTGTTGGGAGAGAGAAAAGAGAAGAGGAGGAACCAAGAAGACATTCTGCAGATACTTGACTTTGTGTTGGTTTTATAATTCATTGTCAGAAAAGTCTAGTGTCACTCGCGGCTCACAGACTCCATTTACTGAAATCTATTAAATTGGTCCAGTGTTGAGCTTTGAAATTGATCATTGGACTCTTTTAAAGTCTTTTCTTCGTTGTCTTCCCTCCTCTAAAACAATCTCATATAAATTCGTTTTTCAAGCATGCGTATTAATATTAATATTAAAATCCCTTTCTCTATTTAAAAAGAAAATACAATTTTGTTATGTGTGGGGCGTGAAATTGCATTCACTAACAGAGGATCTAGCTAATTTGCATATTCTTTTAAACATTCATTTTAATTCATTCCCTATTAGTTGCTTCAGTTTTCTTCGTCTTTAGTGTAATTATATTCATGCAGATGTTCTATATGATTTCTACTTGCATAATATTTGCAAAAAAAGTTTATAGTAAACACAAAATTGTTTCCATATATATTTATGTATACGTATATATTTTTGTTTAACAAATTTTGCCTACGAAACTACTCTTAGAGTTTTTGGTCTACAGACATGAAACTTCATATATAAGGTATTTGAATCCATGCAAAACTTTATATTTGGGTTTTAGCTCAGAAAAATCGGCGCAAAAGTGTGAAAATTAAAAAAAAAAAAATGAAATTTACCAGGTGAGGGTCGAACGCCGGCATTACGAATGCATAACGTAGTAGCTATTGATTTAATTTTTAGTCTAGCAGAAAATGTCTTCGTCATTGGCGGCAAATGCAAAAATAAACCATAAGCTGAAGGTTTTGGTTTCGATCCTCGGTGGTGGCGCACAAGTCTTTATTTCTTTTTAAGTTTTTAAATCATTACTATATATTGCGTTTAATATAATCTATAATATAAATCGCACCTGTTTGTTTAAATGTATGTATATATGTGTGTATGTTTGTCTGCCAAAAACTTTCGAAAGGCGACGGATTTTCACGAGATCGGTATCATTCTGAAGACGACCCGTCGGATGACAAATACAGAAAAATTGGCTAAAAACATTAATCACTTCACCCGCAATTGAGCGCCTTTTCGCCGATTTTTTCGAAAGCCATCCTCTCTTTTCAAGTGACTACAGCACTTCCGGTTTAGTGATTGGGCGAAACAGTGAAGACGTCACTTTTTTTTCATGTTCTTTTCCACCTTCGCGGTACGGGTTCGAGCCTTCCTAACTACAACCACTTCATTTTTTTGCTCAACACACACACCCAAACACTCGGGCAACGCCGGGCTGAAATACTAGCACTGAATATTTCTTCGCGTAATCTGTTGAACTTCAATTGATTGCTGTCGTATCCTGTCAATCATATTGTAAGTATATATTTGTTGGTGATGGAACTTTTTTTTTTTTATATTAAACCAACAAAGAGCATATTGATTTACAATAAAATTTATCAAACTATGTAGTTTGGTCAAAAATTTCTGTGGATATGCCCCACGGGTCCATAGGCACATGTAACTAATAGCCAAAGTTAACTATCTTGCCTGGTTTAATGGACCACTTTTTCATGAGGTAAATCAAGGATCCACTTTACCTCTAGAAATACCAACTGTATATTCATAGAGCAGTCTTGGTCACTACTAAGGCTATCCATATCTTTCATTTCAAAATAAATCTCCAAAGAATTCTCAACAGCGCTAAATGAGAGTTGTGGTAAATTACATAATTTACCCAATGGACCACTAAATTGGGTGGGGCTTTTTGTGGCACCATCTAAATTTTTTTGTGTAAGGAACAACCAATAGTGTGAAGATTTCTTTTTATTTTATTTTCTAAAATTGTAACGAGTTCACTTCCACAACCTGTATTTGCATTCGTGTTGTCAACAAGGACAGCCTTAATAGTGCTCAAACTTTTAAATTTCTCTAAAACATCAGCCACTTGCTCTGCAAGAACAGTACCAGTTGCTCCAGTATCAGGAAGAAACCTGTGAGTCAAATATATACTTTCATTTGGTATTTCCTTTGTAATTGTTAGGTGGCGTTCAGATCCTTTGTTTTTTTTTTTTGAGAATATTAATTCCATTTTCATCCACTGATTCCTTGTAGATCAGTGTGTCTTTGTTTGTCCCCCAATCTACTCCTACACAAAGAAGAGTCTCCATATTCTCATTGTGGTTTTGATAGGCGTTTGTTTATTCATATCCATATTCTTTATATATATACTAGCAGTTCCGCCTGGCTTGCTCGGGCCCTATGTACTGTTCATAAGGTTATGTGCATATGTATATATTGAAAAGTGTGAATATGTAAAGTAATGCCTTTCTGTATAATAGTCTTCCTTAACTACCATAGAGAAAAGACAGACATTTTCACTTTTATAGATATATAAATAAGTAGATAGATTGGATGCAATATATAGTAATGATTTAAAAAGTATAAAAAAAGACTCATGCGCAACCACTGAGAATCAAAACCAAAACGTTCAGCTCACGATTTACTTTGCCTCTGCCATCAATGATTGGGCTATGAAAACCTGTTTACTACAAGGCTAAAAATAAAAATATGAATCAATAGCTACTACGTTATGCATTCGTAATGCCGCCGTTCGACCTTCACCTGGCAACTTTCATTTTTTTTTTAATTTTCACACTTTTGCACCAATTTTTCCGGGCTATTACCCAAATATAAAGTTTTGCATGGATTCAAATACCTTATATATGAAGTTTCATGTCTGTAGACCAAAAACTCTAGGAGTAGTTTGGTAGGTAAAATTTGTTAAACAAACATATATACGTATACATGAATATATATGGAAACAATTTTGTGTTTACTGTAAACTTTTTACGCAAATATTATGCAAGTATAAACCATGTAGAATATCTGCATGAATATAATTACACGTAATAGTTAACTAATGATGACCATCCCATGAGAAAACCGAAAAAGACTAATAGGGAATTAATTAAAATGAGTTCCGGCAGATACTGCAAGCAAAGACCATATGTGGGGGCAACCCCACATATAAGACCTTGGTCAGTGTAGGGGAAACCCTTCATACCAATTGTCACTATCCAGCTCCCCTACTCCCCGGGGAGCTGGTCCCCATTTCCCCTTCACTCCTCACATTAAAAATCGGCCTTATGCCTAATTTGCTCGGTAAAACACTGTATATAAAATATGAAACACTGTATATAAAATATATAAACACTGTATATAAAATATAAAACACTGTATATAAAATATGAAACACTGTATATAAAATATAAAACACTGTATATAACATATACAACACTGCATATAAAATATATAAACACTGTATATAAAATATAAAACACTGTATATAAAATATGAAACACTGTATATAAAATATAAAACACTGTATATAACATATACAACACTGCATATAAAATATATAAACACTGTATATAAAATATATAAACACTGTATATAAAATATATAAACATTGTATATAAAATATAAAACACTGTATATAAAATATATAAACACTGTATATAAAATATAAAACACTGTATATAAAATATATAAACACTGTATATAAAATATACAACACTGTATATAAAATATATAAACACTGTATATAAAATATAAAACACTGTATATAAAATATAAAACACTGTATATAAAATATAAAACACTGTATATCAGATATATAAACACTGTATATAAAATATAAAACACTGTATATAAAATATAAAACACTGTATATAAAATATATAAACACTGTATATAAAATATATAAAACTGTATATAAAATATAAAACACTGTATATAAAATATATAAACACTGTATATAAAATATATAAACACTGTATATAAAGTATATAAACACTGTATATAAAATATATAAACACTGTATATAAAATATATAAACACTGTATATAAAATATATAAAACACTGTATATAAAATATATAAACACTGTATATAAAATATATAAACACTGTATATAAAATGATGTTGTTGCTTTTTGTGATGTTTTTTATTGGACTGATCTTTCTCCTGTTCTTTTACATTTTTTTGTAGCAATTTTACCTGTTGGAATGTGCCCTTAGACACTATTACCTCTCTGGTCTTACAAGTATTCCTGGTCTTCCATAGGAACCTGGAATATCAGATTAAAAAGAAATTTACTAATAGTAAAAATACAGTTTAACAGATTATAAAATTTAAAATTATTTTACATATAAAATAGAATAGGAAAATGGCTTTGAATATTTCATTTTAATTTGCAAATTCATTTGACATAATTTGGATATTAAGTTGTCAATTTCACAATAAATTCCAAAATAAAAAAAGAAAATAACTTATTTTCTGTTTCAAAGGACGAGTGCAGATGATGTGCTTAGTTTGGCAATTTTCTTTCTTGAATTTGTCATTAATGTTGTCACAACTTAAAACTGGCAAATTGTACGAACATGATGAGATGTCAAACAATGTATCCAACTTTTCCTTCCAGAATTTCGTTTGCGCAGCATGTAGACGATTCCTATAGATTTGTTTTGCCTTCTGAAAGCATAGGATCTTTATCTTGTTGACAACACTAATTTCATTTAGCAAAGGCAAACAAGGGTTGACAGCCTTCCAAATATTCATCACGTCCTTTTCTATTAAAACAAGACAGGTGGGGATAAGTGTTCATTAAAAAAATATCTGTACTGGATTATTTGTCGAAAACTTGGTGGCTCAGTTTCATCCAATGGTGATGGTAAACCTGAAAATTTAATTGCACCTTTACTTAGAGTTGAAACTCCGGTGATTTTTCCAGCCATTTTTTAAATTAAAATATTTGTAAAAAGAATATATATAATAATAAAAAGAATATGTTAAAAAAAATGGAAATAATTTCGAAATTCATTTAAAAAAAGTACTGTTTTACTTACCAAACAATAGTTAGTTTCAAAACTAACCCGGAAACTAGCTTTTCACAAAAAACCACTAAATTAAAAAAAAAATTAATTAATTACTTCGAGTAGAAACTCCAGTGTTTTTCCCAGCCATTTTTTAAATTAAAATATCTGTTATAAGTATATATATATATATATATATATATATATATATATATATATATATATATATATAGAACAAGAGTATGAAATGAAATCACAAAACTATACATTGGTAAATATAGAATGGTTCATTTATTGAATAATGGAATACAAGCAAAATTTGGGGGATAGAAGGGACTCTTTACGCCAAGGCATTTCGAAGCCTAATGCTTCTGTTATATACTGGGTGATATGGTTATTATTATTAGTATTAGACGATACCACTTGTGCGCGTATGTTACGTGAGTTCTTATTAGTAATGATATGTGTCTTAGTGAGAGTTCTTGTCTTATTACATATGATGTTGTATCTTAGAGAGAGAGATGTGTATGTAATGACATTTTATAACACAGACATATAATAACAATACAATTTACCTTTTTTTTGTAGAAATCACAAACACAAAGATGAGCTTTATCCAAAACACATGATGAATTTATTTTCTTACGACCGGTCGTGACTTCCTCATTAAGAACTCAAAGTTTCACATTTTAGTTTCTGAAGTGACGTCTCACTTCAGAAGTCCGCCTGTCTCTGAGTTTTCTCACTGACCGTCTCCCCTGACTGTCTCTCCTGACTGTCTCTCTGACTGTCTCTGACTGTCTCTACGACCAACTAACTCCCACTTCCTATATTGAGAAATCCATGCACCCCGGCCACGTGAGCAAAATTCACGTGTTTCAACATGCGCGACTTTGCACGTTTCCGACATTGATTTCCCAATAACCTATTTTTCTTGTGTTGTTTCCACAAAGGAATTTAACCTACATATCTAATTTATTTAACTCATATTTTATTATCCACATTCTTTTAACAATTGAATAGTTTATTTATTATTTATTTCATCCGAATTAACAATTTACTGGACATTCCATTTAAACCTATTGTTCTTTAAAACTTATGTCCAGGGTTCGATTTCTGCTTTCTCTTATTTTCATTTTAACTAATCTCTCTATTTTTATACTTACATGAACAGGGGACAGCCCTTATCATGTAACACTTCTCATCAGAAGAGTAGAGAAGGTGCTAAGTAGCATGGGGAAGATGCGGCGTCTAGCGTAGTGTTCATTAGGGACAAAGAAGATTAAGAGGAATTATAGAATGTTGAGTGAAGCTTTATTGAATTCTAAATAAATAAATGAGAAGCTTGTTATATATAGTATGATATATAAGATTGTATATGGTCTTTAACATAGTGTTGTGTTTAAGGGGTATATGATTTAGGGTTCAATTGGGGGTATTGTTGCTGCGTGGCAATTTGTTTTAACGGTTTGTGGGGTGTCTATTATCTATGGAGTGGTATTTTTGACAGGTGCAACCTAAACAGCAAAAGTCCGCAGGGTTCTTAACCCAGACAACACCCCCGTCTTTGATACTCTCTCTCATCGCCTCTGACTCGGTCAGTGGGCTGGTTTCAATGCCTCTCACCCTGACGTGGTACCTGTGCAGTACTTCGGCTGGCGCGGTAGAGGGTGAAATGTCGTGCTTAGGGGTGACAGTATACCAATAGACCACCTCAGGAACCGTACACCCCTTTCTAGCTGCGATGGTCTTGACGGTCCATTGGTTTCTTTCAATAATTCCATTCCTGCTAGGCACATGGGCGCACCAAAATTGCAGACGTATATCTCAGCTGTATGCAAACTGTTTGAACTGCTCGCTAACAAAGGCAGTGCCATTGTCGGTCAGTATCTCAGAAGGGGGACCACACTCGAAGAAGACACTTTTCAACTCACAGACAACAGCGGTCGAGTCCTGCTAGGGAAGGGGCCGCCACAATGCAAATTTAAACGGTCTGCAATTTATGAGCGTCAAAAAATGCCCACCGTTGTGGTGAGTTACGTCCATTGCGAGCGTGTTCCAATTTTCTCTCACACTGAGTGTTCTGTCTTCGGGTGCTGGGTCGATCGACCGGCAGGTTTCGCAGCTCATCATAACAGATTTCACGTCCCTCTTTGACACATAAGAGTCGAAATAAAGGGTTCGGTGTACACCGAGGTGCTCACTTTGGCAATGAACATCAGCAACACGGCCAGGGCTAAGCCGACACCCCACTGCAGCGCAATTTACAGCTGCGGGTTCGTCCACTTCTTTCGGCAGGTCCAGCCAATGGCGTGGCACTCTGATCAGGTGATCCACGCGATTCTGACAGGACTGCACCAGTGTCATATCTACGGCCAGGTTGAATTCCTCTGCGGTCAGGGTAGCAAGTCGTCTCCGTATTAGTATTTTGGGCGATGTCTTCGTTGTCAACCGTGCTTCCCCACTCAAGGCATCGGTTATCCACCAATGCACGCACCTAGAGTCTGTGATGATGTGTAGCACTCTGGCCTGCAACTGAAGTGCCAGATTTACCCCTTTGAGTGTAGCATCAAGCTCAGCCAGGTTTATGTGCCCGGCGTCATTTTCCAGCTGAAACCAGCAGGCATCTTCTACGATAAATCCATCGACCACCAGAGCAACACCAAGAGCGAGTGAGCTGGCGTTCACCCAAGCTGTAAACTCGCTCCCATCGACGCACTAGCTCCCTCGCACAGGGTCATCCTCGGTCACTCTGGCCACAGCTTCCACCACCATGCTTTGTAGGGTGGGATCGCGCACCTAATCGTCCCATCCTGTTGATATGGAAGTCGCACGTCGTTTTATGGCCACCACTTCCACCTGGTGCCACCCACACATGGGGAAGTGGCCCACCAGTTTTCCACAGATGGAAAAAAACGCTCTGACGTGTGATGTTGGGTGGAACTTCCGGGATGTCACCACCTCTTCCTTAGAAGAGTCCGTTTCCGCTGTTGCTCATATATAAGCCAAGAACTGTCGCTCCATCTTGCAAGTGCTCTGGCTCCTTGCACGACAGCCCGAAGCTCTCAAAGTGTTCTTTCACCACCTGGACCGACATGAGGCTCTCGTTCACAAAAATGTCGTCAATATACAACGACGTTGTCTGTCGCACGGTTGCATCCTGACGCCGGATCACCTGCATAATCGCTGTCATAATGTTCGGGGCCACGTTAAGGCCGAACCCCAGCCTAGTTAAACAATAGCGAGTACCTTCGATCTCGGCCGTCTGGAATGGCCACAGCAGTTTCTCGATGCGTACCTGCAGGTCCAGGATTGCCATGTACGCCTCCTGCTGCCGCCACTCCCTCAGTCTATGTGCGCAGACGTCAGTACCCGCCGTGTGTGGGTCGACGTGTTTATCGAGTTCCCGATAATCCATGACGGGTCAGACCTGTTTATTCTCTTGCCTGACGACCATCAGGGGGATCAGCCACCTTGGTGGCCCGAGCTCATCCTCTGGGTATGGAACCAGCGAACCATTATCCATCCAAACCTGGAGTTCTGCCTCGTACTGCCCCCTGAACCACGCGGAAGGGAGATATTCTATCAGCCGATTCCGCAAGGACACTGGTGGCTGGTCGTCTGACCACTTCCGGGACGCGGTCCACGCATTTGTGCCCTTGTCATATTCCACATGGAAGTCGGATTCATCAAGAGTGATTGCCGCGCAGACCTGTTCCTTGTGTTGGGAAAACCTCACATCACCGGTGCTGTCCACGGCGATTCCACCCAGCTTTATAGTAGTGTCCATTCCAGGGAGAAAGTCGTATCTAAGAAGCTTCCTGTCGACCACCAACGCCTTCACACCACCAGGGGCACTCGTCAATGCTTTATATGGACAATGCTCACCCCACAACATACCAGTGAGCCTCTGCCAACGGTTAATACTGAGACCTTCTGTTTCGTTCATGCGGTGCAACATTTCTTGTGTATGAGGGTTTGGGTGCATTCGGTGTCAACCAGCCCTGAGCGCATCAACTCGCACTGTCTCTACAGGAAGCGCCTTGTTCAGTGTTGCTTTGGGGAGGGTGCTGGCACCGCGGCTTCATTTGTTTTCCGGACAATTCTGTGCTACATGGCCTGGTTTGTCGCATCGGTGATATCTTCCTCGTTTCCATGCTTCATAGTCTGGGGTTCGTTTCGCACCGCTTCTGCAGTCTCTGGCGAATTGGTTGGGACCACCACATTTTTAGCAACGTGAGTTCCCTAAGCGATTCCAGTGCGTCAACCGCTGCTGAGATTTGCTCCACATCGTCCTTTAGGATGTTTCAAGCTCTAACTAACAACTCCTCCAACCCAAGCTCATTGAGCTCTGACGACGCTCGTAACAGACGACTGGCGTCATCTGGGAGCTCAGACAAAAAGGCGCATGCCAATATTCGGTCGCTTGCACCGCCGAAGTGAGCAGCAAGCTTCTTCAAGTCAGCCAGATAGACGTCCGCAGTCTCCCCTTACCCAAGCCGACATTGAACAAAAGAGTCTGCATCGATTGCTCCATACAATGCTTGTTTTATCTTCTCCATTGTTGCCTCATCACAGAGCTGCTGGTACACGGCATAAGCCTCCTTAGTGAGCCTCAAAGGGATGACCATAGCTGGATCCTTAATTTTGCACAACCAGCAAACGAGCTCGGCCTTCTTCAGGCATTCAACCACCGAAGGACCAGCCGTGGTCCCATCAAACTCTGGTATTAGCTTCAGGTAAAATCTGTCCAGGATAAAAAATGTACGCCGACATAGTTTGTTGTTGCAAAGAAAAAAAATGTACACACAAACCTTAGCTCACTGCAGCAGCGTCGTCCGTCGGTACTTTCCGTAGACTTGTTTTCACGTCTTCCCCATCTACTCCCGTGGCCTGTTTTTATACAAGACAGAATCCTCCAAATTTGCATACTTGCATATGTGCGCGAGAACACACGAGATTCTGCGAGACTGCATTGTTATACAAGGCTGCAGGCGCCATCTTGGACCGTTTTCAGCATTATGACGCTGCGTCGGCAAAGCGCACACCGAGGCCGTTTAAGAGGTAAGCCTGCGTTCCCACAATTTTCGCCAAATCTTTAAATTCAATTTAGCAAATAAATACAAAATTTTGGAAAGAAATATTTTGTGGGGTAGTTTTGCAACTTTCCTCGGGTTATTCTTTTTGTTGTTCCAAAATCGATCTACCTTAATATCTATTGATATCTTATATGTTTTTATGTAGAGTGATGTGGTTCTCGGTTGATTAATTGTGTCTAACTGTATCGGTATATACTCGAGAGTAAAAACAATGAAAAGAATATGCTGTTGTCCCAGCCCTACTTATAAAGCAGGAAAAGTTTACGGAACGCAGAAACTAGCATCAATGATGGTTTTGAGAAGTCATTCCTAAGTGAGGTAAATCTCCACTTGTTTTCCTTCCTCAAGGGGTAAAGTTACATTGAGGATATTCTTAAAGGTGCACTGACCCCGTTGTGTAATTCTGTGTACGGTGATGAAGTTTGGACTCTCCAACAAGACGTTGCAACAAGCCACACTGCTATTATAATACAGCATTGGTGTAAAGAAAACTGTCCGTCCTGAATCACCAAAGAAGAATGGCTTCCCTCATCACTTGATCTTAATGCCGCTCTACTCTTCATACAAAAAGAAAATGACACTTTAAAGATAGAATTACCTTTGCTATAGATGAATTCACCTTCGTAGTGTAATGAAGATTCGAGGGAAACAATTATCAATAAAAAGCAACAACTGAACATTTAAAAGGGTTTTGAAACGGCACCAAACGATTATATATAACTAGCAGGACCTGTTAACCGGCGTTGCCCAATATTAGTATGAATTTTATATTATAACGCCTAAATGTGTATATAATAATAATAGCTAATAGTGTAGACATAATCGCTGTATGTGGCAGCTGTTGTTGTAAACCTACTTTGGTCCAGAGGGGAAAATCTGCAACGTTTTTGTTAGTCTTTACACAACAGTTTGAACCAAAGAGTAAATTCCTTATCTGTTTAATATGTGGTTGCTCTTCGGTCCATTCTTCGTCAGTTGGTATCCCATCTTCGTCTCGCTTAATATATCACGAATAAAAGTGGTGAAAAGGAATTTCCTTGGAAGATTCCGCGTTTGATGTTGACTGTCCCTATTAGTTGGTTGTTCAACTGCTTAGACTTTTCCCTATAAACTCCATTATGCTTTCAGCCACGTCCATCATTTTCAATACTTAAGAAACATTACTTTTTCAAAATTTGCTAATCATTTTTTTTGTAATAAATTATTCTGTTGGAATAAAGAGTTTTATTTTGTAACAGTAGTTAAGCCCCGAACCTGACGAATTTTCACGAGAATTAAACGCGGAATATTCTGTGTAACTCAATTGACATATATAGTGCCATAACTTACTACCTAGCTCTACCTATGCATTGAGCACTGTTGAAGTAAATATTGAAAATTTACGCATAAAATTATATCTGCGTATATTATCTATGTGATTAAATGAAATAATCATATATAAATATATATATATATATATATACATATATATATATGTATATATATATATGTATATATATGTATATATATAAATACTTCATTTAATCACATAAATTAATATACGAAGATATAATTTTATATACATATATATATGAAATAAAATGGAGGTGGAAGGACCTGGATACTCAACGTTTCGCCCGATTTATGCGGGCTTCTTCAAAAGGGATGGTCACATATATATATATATATATATATATATATATATATATACATATATATATATATAAGTTTAATGATTAAAGTTAAATTCTGTAGATTAAAATATATACAAATACATTTAAGTTAAGAATTTATTACTTGAAACAAGGAATATACGGAGAAACTTTAATCATTAAACTTATATATTGCTCTATTTTTGCTCTATTTTTATATATTGAGCTTTGCCTTTGTGGCTCGGATCGTTCTGAAAGGAAATAAATATAATTTTTCTCCATGTATTCCTTGTTTAAAAACAATAAATACTTAACTTAAATATTTTTGTATATATATGTTAAGCTACAGAATTTAAATTTTTATTCAAAATTATATTATAATGGCTTGAATTAAAGTTTAAAATGCAAAAATCAAATATCATGCTTCGATTGTGCTCCAAATAGAGACATTCATTTCAAACGCGACCCTATTATATCAAAGAACATACTGTTGATTTTATATACCCGGCCTTACTGCTTGTGCGGTGATAATGGCTTAAATTTAGGTTTAAAAGGAAAAAGTCAATTATCGAAGTGCTATAGTGCTTTAGATGGAAACATTCATTTCGAACGCATTCTGTTAGATCAAACGATATGCTGTAGATTTTATATGTTGAACTTTTCGACTTCTGTGGCAATAATTATTCTAAAATACACTTATATTGTAAGGTTGTCTAATGGTGTTAACTTTGGGCGAAATCGCCCTTCCTTCTTTCATCAGATTTTTTTCGATTATCGATTATTGATACTTATTGAATACATTCTGATACAAAACCTATCTAAGTACACTGCCTGATACATGAAGTATATGCGTGTGAAATTTCTTAAAACCATGCCGTTTCGAGTCCATAGGGAACGAGCTCACGCACACATGCACAAAGTTTCTTATATATATATATATATATATATATATATATATATATTATAATATTTCGAATTTTATTATTATGTTTATATAATTGAGAATTAGGCAATGATTCATATAGCACTAAAGTTTAAGTCAGTATAAAGTGACTTCATTTGTAAGTTTCAAAATTACCAGTTTTTGTAATCGAGAATTCATCTCTTGTTTTCACAAAATCAAGATAACAAAGATTGGATTGATAGCAACAATTAGTGCATTTTTATTGTTCATTGCAATCGTTCCGCGACCATTCGGATAATTTCAAACCTTATATCGTTTGAAAATATTCACAAGAACGGCCCCTCTTCAGACGTGGAGAAAAACACTTTTAATGAACAATATGGAATCCATTTCCCTTCTAAGGAAAACTATGTGATAAAAAATTTGTCTACATTTCTTCCTTCAGAGGTTTTTCTGCATATATATATATATATATATATATATATATATATATATATATATATATATATATACTAGCAGAAGTACCCGTCGTTGACTGGGTTCAAAAGCAGCCTACAGAAAATGAAAGGTTATGAAAAGGAGGGGCTTGTAAATAGATAGGTTTTGATACTCAAAAATTTTACCCTAAGCAAAATATGATGAAAGTAAAGATAATTTTCGCGTAAATATATTTTTATATCAACTTTGTTTCCATTCGTAGCCAAGAGTGACTAACAAAATGATGTTTCCTTACAAAGAGAAAATGTTATATATAATAATATAAATATACAAGAAATAAATGTTACCATAGTCAATAAAAGTTACTTTTATGGTAGAAAAATTCATTTATTTGTATTTTTAAGTTGTTTCTAAAAAAAAAAATATTTATTTTTTAATTCACGAACCGGTTTAAAAAAATCAAAATGGCAGCGACTTTGAAATGGACAGCCCCATTTTCAATTTGAAGGAAGGGCACCTGAGCATTCTGTGTTAACAATGTAAGAGAGTTCTGTCAACGTAAGGAATATTTATAAACATATTTTAATGTTTTTCGTTATTTTGTGCTTGAAGAATATTCGATTATGGCATGTGTAGTTTATATAAAAATTCATTTAAGTAGTTATCGCCTCAAATTCCGTTTTAATTTCGGTTCGCTTAAATTATTTCAAGTAAATAGCATTAAAAAACATGAACTGAACTTTTATTGACTATGGTAACATTTATTTCTTGTATATTTATTTTTTTGGGTAGTCGTTTGTTGGCTTTTCTGCTAAACACTCTTAATAAATAATATCGACGAAATATCGAAAAACAAAGAAACAAAAACAGTTTTGAAAAATAATGAAGCTTTACTTACTTTAGTAAAATAATCCGAAACAGCAAAATGGGATATTAAAAAAGTAAACACGTAATTACTTTAGTTTTTTAAAACAAAGAATAGATATAAATATGAATAAGAAAAAAATGGCGCCCTTTTACAGCAGAACAGCTTCGTTTCAGTTTTACAGTATTGAACGGTGTAGTATTTCACTATCGGATTCAGAGTTGTACTATTGTAATGTAAAGAACATGCAGAAAGGGTTGTAATTAACTGAATTCCTTCTAGTACACTGGCAAAAAAAAGCTTAAACAGATATATAAATATAAATAAAAAAGGTTATGCAAATGTTTTTAAAAAGACACGTAATCACGTGAGCAGGATTTTTTCCTTCTTTTGACACGATAACAAGTAACGTTCTTATTTTTTTATTATTTATCTATTTATCTATTTTCTAAAGAGTGCACATACAAGTGGAGAAGGAAAAAACAGAGTTATGCAAAATTTGTGTCGAGAATTGTCTAAGTTCCAACTTTTTTTTTTGGCTTTCACTTTAATAAGAACATGAATTTATGATGTGAATTTATTCGACGCAATATGATTCAACTCAAAAAAATAAATAAAAGCTAACGTGAATTAAGATTAAAGTTAAGGTGTTATTGTGGACCCTCACCCCTTTTAAAAACCTTGTTAAACTTTGTGACATATTTCCATTCTATGGAGGTAAGGCGCGAACGAACACCCCATAATTTTATTATACCATATTTCTTCAAACTGAAACATAATTATCAAAGTATACTTACGCAGATATATATGAAAAGTCTTTATTAAAGTTTGTGCCTTGTTTCTATGGAGTACAGGCGCGAACGCAGACCCCACAATTTTATTATACCATCCATATTTAAGTTAAAACATACTTATCGAAGTATTCTTATGTACATCTATATCAAAAACACTTGTAAACTTTTTTTTCATTCTTTATTTCCATACTTTGGGGGCCAGGCGCAAACGCAGATACCACAAATTTTATGAACCACCGTTCTGCAAGATCAAACACACCCATTCCTGATCCTCGATACATCCTCTATCATTATATGTAATCAGTTTTTTAAAATAGTCAACCATGTAGGAGCCTAATCGTGACCACACACACACACACACACACACACACACACACACACACACACACACGCGTGCGCGCGCGCACACACACACACACACACGCGCACGCACACACGCACACACACACGTTCAGCTTTTTATTATAGATAATATTTTTATTTATATAAACAAATATTACGCAGTTGCTACACTGAACATGCTAATGGTTGGACAATTGGTTGGCAAGAACCAAAAATCATCGTTAGGCGATCTAACGAAGCTTATGTGCCACTGAATTCATTTGGTTCTCAAATGGAAAAAATGAAATATATTTTTTTAAAAAATAAAATGTTAAATTTAAGAGGGAGGGGTGGAAGGTTAAGTGACATTTTAGACTCCAAACATAGAAAGCGATAGAGGGAAAAAGAATGTCAAGACTTAACAGGGCAAAATGGAGGAATAAAAAGGAAAAGAAAAGAAAAGGAAAAAGAAAAAGAGAACAGAAAGAACAGAGAAACAGAAGAAGGAAAAAAGGGTTAGCGTGATTACAATTGTCATAAGAAATTAAGGGGGGTGGAGAAATTTGAAATCATATAAGAATAAAGGGTTGGAAAGGAAAGTGTTAAAATCATGAGTTTTGTCTACCGTAGAGAAAACATTAAGAAAGAAAGAAGTCGGCTCAAGGTGGATGGGGCCTAGATAAAAACACATTAGCACATAGGATTGCCAGTCAGGCATACATCCACGCGCGTGCGCGCGCACACAGACACATGGCGCAATGGAAACATATAAGGTATTTACAGCTTCTCTTTCAATTTTCGAGTTTTAATCATGTCAAAATGCACTTTATTGCCCTTTGACGGGTTGATTGTTGCTATTTCTTCTAAGGAGTTACGGGCATGATAGATTCACTGATTGATATTATAATAAAGTGATTGATTTTGCGCTACGAAACAGATACTGTACAACATTTGTAAATGTCAACTGAATTAAAGATTATAAGATGGTTAACATCATGAACTTTGGAATATAGTTTTTTGTCATTTATTCACTATATATATATATATATATATATATATATATATATATATATATATACATGCACGAGGGGCGTGCAATAAGTAATGCCCATGACTCACTTCCAGTTGTCTGATCTAGCTGAAATTTTGCATGTGCAATGATTTATATCTCTACAGGTTATGTGGCAAATTACAGCACTGCACTAATTGTGGTTTGTGTTTTACAGGTGTTTGAACTGAGTCAGATGTGAAATGGAGCCTGTTGAATGTTGAGCAGTGATCCGGCTTTTGTATTTGAAAGGACACACACCACAGGAGACTTTTGATGAAATGAAAGAAACTTATGGTGATAATGCCCCATCATATGACCTTGTAAAACGCTGGCATCGTGAATTCAAACACGGCCGGAAGTTTGTGGAAGCAGCTCCCAGACCTGGTTGCCCCCCCTTCTGCCATTGATGAGGCATCTGTCCGTCAAGTTGAGGCTGCCATTTTGGAAGATCGGCGTATTACTATTCCCCAAATAGTCCAAGATGTCAAGATTAGTACAGGGTCAGTGGAAGCTATCATTCATGACCATTTGCATATGCATAAGGTGTCTGCCAGATGGATTCCCAGGTTGCTCACACCATTCCAGAAGCGAGAACGCGTCGAGTGCTCGAGGATGAATTTGGAGATGTGGCAAGAAGATGAGTCAAAGTTTTTCAAAAGACTGATTACACAGGATGAAACCTGGGTCCATCACTATGAACCAGAGACCAAAGCACAGTCAATGCAGTGGAAGCAATTGGACTCACCACCTCCAAAGAAGGCAAGGGTGCAGCCCTCCGCTGACAAGGTCATGCTCACACTCTTCTGGGACCAGGACGAAGTAGTGATGACAGATTTCCTAGCAAAGGGTACCACAATTACAGAAGCCTATTATGCTTCACTTTTGAGGAAATTAACGGGAGCTATCAAAATCAAGAGGCAGGGCAAGATCAGCAAAGGTACCCTCTTACTGCAAGACTTGAGTTTCTCCCTCATTTGCGGTTTGCTTGATCCGTATTAGTTAATAGAATTTCCTGTGTACGGGGCGTTTGCCCAGTTGGAAGAGTGCTCTCCCCGCATGCAAGAGCCTCGGGTTTCGAATTCTTAGTTCAAATGTGTCTTACTGAATAGCCCAAATAAAGGCGAAACTCCAGTCTTGAACTTCCGGTTCGTTAACTGTAATGGCTCTTGTGTGCTACGACGTTGTCACATTCTGAAAATAATATCATATATATATATATATATATATATATATATATATATATATATATATATATATAAACTGCTGATCAAAAATTTAAGACGATTTAAAAATCTTTAAAAAAAAAACAACTTTTTTTTTACGGATAGATTTTAAACTATTCCAACTTAAAGTTACCAATACTACGATCTAACAGGTGATGGAAACAAAAAGCTACATTCCAAAGATTTATTTTTAAAATTTACATTTTTATTAAATTAGGCTTTTTACACATGATCAAAATTATAAGACCAGAGACAAAAATTCTATTGAATTGAACAAAACATTTATGAAAATGTATGAAAACATTCAACAATCAAACTTAATAATGAGTTCTACCTCCACTGCTTTTGATAACTTCAAAAATTCTTTGGGGCATGCTAGAAATAAGAGTTTCCATTAAGGTGCGGGGGATCGCTCCAGTTTCAGAAGATGGCTTCTCGAAGTTCATTTTTTGTTGAATATTGTTTGTCATTTCGCTAAACCTCTCTTGTCATCCATCCCCAAACATTTTCAATTGGGTTCAAGTCCGGTGAGCATGCAGGATGTCCCAAGAAATGGACTCCATTTTCTTGTAGAAAGCTCAAGGTCCGTCTTGCAGTGTGGATTGCAGCATCATCCTGTTGGAATAATCATCCATCCCCACACAAACGATGACCCTCCATCATCAAAGATGCTTTTTGTAGCATACTAACATAACCAGTTACTGTCTGACAACTCTGCGCCACCTGGAGCTCCATCGTCCCTCTGTAAGAAAAGGCTCCCCCATACCATTACGGACCCTCCACCACTATGACGTGTAGTAAAAATTTCGAGGTGCATGTTTTTGTCATGCCAATATCATTGGAAGCCATCAGGACCGTTTAAATTGAATTTTTTCTCATAAAAAAAACAGGACTTTCTTCCACTTTTCAACGTCCCAGGTTTGGTATTCACGACCAAATCTTAAGCGGTCCACTTTGTGACGTGGAAGCAATCGATACATTTGTTTACGCTTTTTATTTACCATGCCTTTTTGTTGTAAGTGTCGTCTGATGGTTATTGGACTGCAATCAGCATATGTAACCGCCTTAATTTGATTAGAATAAAGTCATAACATCCCGTCTGATTCTCCTACTCAATGCAGGAGAAATTTTGGGGGCCTACCAAAGGATTTTGCCTTTCCATAATTCTCAGTGTTTTTTAGAAAGTTGCAAATAACAGTTTTACTGCGATTTACCTTAGCTGCTATCGCTTGCTTATGAACTCCTAGAATTCGAGAGCGCTTAACTTCAGTTAGTTTTCTTGCTTTAGGCACGGTAACAAATAATAACTAAAAACATTAGAATAACCATAAATCTAACAATTTATACCCTTGGTCTTATAATTTTGATCATGTGTAATAAAGCCTAATTTAATAAAAATGCAAATAAAATTTTTGGAATGTACCTTTTTGTTTCCATAACCTTTTAGATTGTAGTATTAGAAACCTTAAGTCGGAAGAGTTTAAAATCTATCCTTAAAAAAGGGTTGTTTTTAAAGATTTTTAAAAGGTCTTAAATTTTTGATCAGCAGTGTATATATATATATATATATATATATATATAAGTTTCGTAAATATATACATATATGGTGGTTTATAATTTTGTTGATATAGTTTTGTTGATATTATTATCATAATTATTTATTCTTAACTTAGAAATAATAATTGTAATAATTATTAAATTGAAAATTTAAGTAGTAGATTCATAGATTCATAGATTGAGATTGTTTGTGGGGGTTTCCTTTTTTTGTAAATTAGGTTTAGTTTCGTATATATTGGCATGTATACTGATTTGTAGTTTATAAGGTATACTTTGGTAATATTATTCTCGTAAGTAAGGTATACATAACTGAGAATTAATAAATTTAGTAATTATCAAATAGAAAGTTTTGTCAGGGGATTCATAAATTAATTAAATGGTTAATACGAAGAGAAGGATTCAATGACTTTGTTTGATTAAAATCCAAGATGGCGTAATGGTAAAATATAAAGGTAACTACAGCTTCTCTTCCAAATTTTCGTTTAATTCCTTTTGGATGATTGATTGTTGCTATTTCTTCTGACGAGTTAAGGGCATAATAGATTCACTAATTGATATAATTATTAAGTGATTGATTTTGCACTACGAAACAGATACTGTCAAGAATTGTAAGGATCAATTGATGTAAAGGAATAAAATACAAAATTGTCAACATTATGTATTTTGGAATATAAATATTTGTTATTTATTCTATATACTGCTCTGTATTCACATTGAGCTTATTATATAAGGAGTGATATATAATAAGAAAAATATATTTCTACAGAAATATATATATATATATATATATATATATATATATATATATATATATATATATATATATATATATAAATAACTTGCCAGCTCCAACCAAAACCATAGTAGACATACTTGAATTTATTATTGATATAGCTTAACAATAATTTCTATAAGCAAAATTTTTATTGGCCGGTTTCATTAATTTACATTTGTATAGTTCATATTTTTCAATTTTTCTATTTTAATTCACTTCAATGCACAAAAATAAATCCTCTTATGAACAAATTTAACACAGGTGAACGCTTCATGAAGTTTAGTTTAAAGAGTGAAAACTAACCTTTATTCTAATGTTTTATTGCCCGACGATAACATCAGGGTTTTTTATTCTTTTTAAAAAACAACAACGAAAGAACATGCTTATAGGTTTGTTTTCTCCGAGTGATCTACACACACTTGTTGGTTTGCTTATATATATATATATATATATATATATATATATATATATATATATATATATATATATATATATATATATATATAGAGAGAGAGAGAGAGAGAGAGAGAGAGAGAGAGTGCCCACAAAGGTCTGGCTACATTATGTAGCCAGACATTGTGGAAGCATCCTGTAGATTATGTAGCCAGACTTTGTGGGCACCCTATATATATATATATATATATATATATATATATATATATATATATATATATATATATATATATATGATTGATATGTAGAGTGAACCTCGTAATAATGTATGCATATCGATATTTCGACAGTAATTCTTGGCCTGAAGACGTAATCCTCCAACGTGGGTGATTACAGAAACATATATGCACATATATAGCCATTAATGTTTGTATAAATAAAATTAATATATATATATATATATATATATATATGTGTGTGTGTGTGTGTGTGTGTGTGTGTGTGTGTGTGTGTGTGTGTGTGACACAATTGAAAAACAACAACAAAGAAACAAAACGGGAATAACATTTTAGTTTTATGTTTTTTTTTGATCCCCTGCAAAGCGAAAATGTGTGTATGTATGTATGTATGTATGTATGTTTGTATGTATGTATGTGTGTTTGTGTGTCCGCTAAAAACTTTCGACAGACAGAACAAAAATTCACCAACTTTGTATCCTATTGAAGCTCCATCCTTCGCCCGAAAAATATTAAAAAATTGGCTAAAAACGTTCATTTTTTCACCCCGAAATCGACAATTTTTGACAGGGGGAGGGCAACAAAAACGGTCCTCTCGTGACAATGACCGATCCTACGCATGCGTCAGATGACGCCGTGACCTGATTTAGTGTAAATAGTTGAAGAACTGACTGAATTTCATGTACGTCTTGTTAGCTCAGTTGGTTAAATCGTTGGTTCATTATCGAAACGTTTCGGGTTCGAATCGTGGTGTGAGAGGTCTTTTCTTTTTTTGTTTCGATTTTTTAAATTTAAATATTGAAGCAGGGTTATTTAAGCCATTTTTCACGTAACGTTCGTTTTTCTGTTTTTTTTTTTTTACTTCGCTTATTCTTAGGTTTTCATTAACACCTCCCACCCCCGACCACACACCCCAAAAAACCCGAGGACCCACCGATTTTTTAAAATTTTAATATCGAAACAGGCTTATTTAAGTCATTTTCCACGTGTTTTTTTTTTTTTTTGGTTTTTAGTTTTAACGTTCGTTTTTCTGTTTTCTTTTTTGTTTTTGTTTTTCAGATTTTTACATTTAACATCGTTCGTTTGCCTTTTTTTGTGTGTGTGCGTGTGTATTTTTACTTCGTTTTAATTTACCCGACTTTTACTCAGCTATTTTCGAGATATGTTTTGATCGCCGCGTAGCGGGGAGAACAGAAACTGGCTTCCAGCGTAAAATTAGGTCAAACATCACGCAACTTGACGTTGTCGCACCTGCTAATTTCGGTTTATAAACGCCAACTTAACACACTGATCAATTCATCTGTTTCCGTGGTCGAGATGGTTAGGTTGCAGGGGTTTTCCCCCCATTTCCTTTCCACCTCCGCGTCAAAGGTTCGGGGTTCAAGCTTCTACTAAAACTTTTTTTTTTACACCTCCAAACACCCGGCCAACATTTTTTTTAACAGGGTTGTTTTAATCTACCCCCCCACCAACACACATCTCCAAACACCCGGGGAACGCCGGGTACCCCCGCTAGTCTGTAAATATAAAAGCAAAAATGTATGCATGTATGTATGTGTGTTCGCTTTTTCTGTGTGTCTACAAAAGGCTTCTTTCAGAGAAGCGGTCGGTCGGTTCACAACTTTTTAAAACTTTTTATATAACATATAAATGGTAATATCTCAGAGTTAACAACGAAGTTCGCCTGTCTATTTAATTTGCTCGATTTCGGGAAGATAAATATTCAATATTTGTCGTTCGCCGCATGTGGATTAGTCTTTTTCCTATAACATCTTCGGGTGAGGAGGAGAAAAAAAGCGTTCAGCAGTAAATGAATACCATCCCGCAGTCAAAACTTGACCTCATTTAAAACGGGCACCAACTAATTAAATAAATTCAAACGTGTTTCCGTTAGAATCTCACGTTTTTTTTTCACACTTTAATTTACAACTTTGCCTCAAGGGTTCGGGTTCGATCCTCATACTTACTTTTTTTACCCCCCCCCCAAACACCCTGGAAACGCCGGGTACCCCTCGCTAGTCTATATATAAAAGCGAAAATGTATGTATGTATGTATGTATGTTTGTGTGTATGTTTGGATGTCTGCTAAAAACATTCGACAGACGCGACGAAAATTCACAAACTCGGTATCACATCGAAGCTGTGTGTGTGTGTGTGTGTGTGTGTGACACAATTGAAAAACAACGACAAAGAAACAAAACGGGAATAACATTTTAGTTTTATGTTTTTTTTTGATCCCCTGCAAAGCGAAAATGTGTGTATGTATGTATGTATGTATGTATGTTTGTATGTATGTATGTATGTGTGTTTGTGTGTCCGCTAAAAACTTTCGACAGACAAAACAAAAATTCACCAACTTTGTATCCTATTGAAGCTCCATCCTTCACCCGAAAAATATTAAAAAATTGGCCCAAAACGTTCATTTTTTCACCCCGAAATCGACAATTTTCGACAGGGGGGGGGGGCAACAAAAACGGTCCTCTCGTGACAATGACCGATTCTACGTATGCGTCAGATGACGCCGTGACCTGATTTACTAAATAGTTGAAAAACCGAACGAATTTCATGTACGTCGCGTTAGCTCAGTTGCTTAAGACCTTTGTTCATTATCGAAACGTTTTGGGTTCGAATCGTGGTGTGAGATGTTTTTTTTTTCGATTTTTTAAATTTAAATATTGAACCAGTGTTTCGTTTTTCTGCTATTTTTTTTTACTTCGCTTATTATTAGCGACACCCAAAAACACCCGGGTACCCACCGATTTTTAAAATTTTAATATCGAAACAGGCTTATTGAAGCCATTTTTCACGTGTTCGTTTTTCTGTTTTCATCGTTCGTTTGCCTTACATTAGTTTTTTTTGTGTGTTTTTTCCTGCTTAAGTGTTAACGTTCTTTTCTCTTTTTACTTCGCTTATAACAAACAAACCTACGTCGTCGTCGTCGTCGTCGCCGTCGCCGCCGTCGTCGTCGTCGTCGTCGTCGTCGTCGTCGTTGTCGTCGTCGTGCTCGACAACTTCCGGCCGCGCACCTGTCAATTTCGTCCTTAAATAAATTCAAACATCTTTCACTAACTCATTCTGGCTGGCCGATTTTATTTTCAAACTTCGCCTCAGTGCTTCGAGTTTGATCCTATACCCCGAGTTCTTTTATATTTAACACCACATACACCTACAAACACCCGGGTAACGCCGGGTACCCCAGCTAGTATATATATAAAAGCGAAAATGTGTTTATGTTTGTATGTATGTATGTGTGTTTGTATGTCTCACAAAAACTTTCGACACGTGTCACGGATTTTCGCGAGATTTGTATCATTTTAAAGTTCCAACCTTCGCACGACAAATATCGAAAACTTGACTAAAAACATTAATTTCTTCATCCTAAAATCACCAGTTTTCTACAGAGAGAGGTCAGCAAACACCGCCCTCTTATGACAAGTTCGCTTCTACGCATGCGCAAATTGTTATATAGGGGGACTTATTGAGAGAGAGAGAGAGAGAGAGAGAGAGAGAGAGAGAGAGAGAGAGAGTCTTATTGAGAGATGCTTAGGAAGAGAGAGAGGCTTAGAAAGAGAGTAAGAGTCTTATTATAAGGGATGCTTTTTCTTAGAGAGAGATGCTTAGAAGGAGTCTTATTACAGTGAGGGATGTTGAAAGACTCCGAGAGAGAGATTGTTCGTTTATAAGAGACTTAGACTTAGATAGATATTGTTCATGTTAGGAGAGATTTTTATATCTTAAAATGTTCTTTCTTAGATCTTGCTGATGGAAGAAGGAGAAAAGGAGAAAGCTCTTAGAGTGAAGGGATATAGTGTTCAGACAGTTCGGACATTGTGTAGACATAATGATGTTGAGACGTGTATGTGAAGACATATAACACAAGTTTTCTCACTGACTGTCTAACTCTAACTAAAGTTTTTCTCTATCCCTCGAACTTTCTATTTTCCGTGACGTCATACACATGTTAAAACATGTGCATTCTTTCACGTGTCCTGGACATACGTGTCCAAAACTTTTCCTATTTCTACAAAAGGAATTTTAACCTATATTCAATATGTTAAAACATTATCTTATAAGCTGTATTCTTTCAATTTAAAATTTCATAATAAACTTGACAGCTCACATTCTTTTCTTGAATATTTATCTATATTCTAAACAAATGTTTCGTTTTACATTTTTTTAATTCTCACACGTAATCTATTTCTAAACTAGATTACGAGGTTCGAATTCCGCCTATGCTATTTCGTTTTCATTTTAAACTAAATTCTCCATTTTTATACTTACATGAAAAGGGGACAGCCCTTATCATGTAACAAAATGACATCGGAACATGATTTAGTGTAAATATTTAAAACACCGATACAATTTTGTCGACGTCGTCTTAGCTCAGTTGCTTAGAGGGCGGCCACATTACCTAAAGGTTTTGGGTTCAAATCGTGGTGTGAGATGTCTTTTTTTTCGATTTTTTAAACATCATTATTGAAACAGGGTTATTTAAGCCATTTTTCACGTGTTTCTTTTTTGTTTTTATTTTTCAGATTTTTTAACGAAGTTTTAACCTTCGTTTTTCTGATTTCTTTTTTCGTTTTCTTTTGTTTTTGTTTTTCCGATTTTTACATTTAACATCGCCTGTTTGCCTTACGTAAGTTTTTTTTTTTTTCGATTTTTTACGTTTTAACATTTATTTTTTAAAAATATTTACTTGTCTTATTCTTATGTTTTGATTAACATCACCCCCCGCCCGAGCACACACACCTCTAAACACACGGGCAACGCCGGGTACCCCCGGCTAGTATATATATATATATATATATATATATATATATATATATATTAACACTAAAGAAGATCGACAGATCGGTCGCAAATATGTGGTTTTGAGAGAAACGTTTTCGTTTTTTTTTTTCAAAAGACTTTTTGTATTCCCACATGACAACACTTAGGAAATAAATACAGAAAAGATATAAACATTTATATATTTTTCGTATTAATTTCTATCTATCTATCTATCTATCTATCTATCTATTAATCTCTCTCTCTTTATATATATATATATATATATATATATATATATATATATATATATAAAATAAAAATTACAATTAAATTTACCAAAATGATCCAAGATGATAAAATTAAAGTATAATTATAAATATTAAAGAATTAATATTTATAAAATTATCTCAGCCAGATATAAAAGCTCGATAAAACCAAATAGGAAATAGAGCTTATAATATGAGCAAACAGTTAATAAAATGTGTTAAAAACACTTTGAAATGAGTTAAAAACATATTTAATCTGAAATGGAAACACTAGATAATTGGATAGTCCTTAATCCGCGGAGTTTCGAGGAAATACTTTCCTTCGCATCAGAGGGTAAGAATTAGCAAAATGCGGGATCGGATCTTGCATGCAGAAATATTTGATGAAACAACAAGTAAGTCAAAGATCTTACTTGAAAACAAAAAAAAAAAGTGGAGCAGAGGGAATATGGTGAAGAAAAAGGTGATTACACATGAATGGATAGTCTGGTGGAAGATAAAAAATCCAGTGACGGTAAAATCCAAATGTAAAACTTCAAGAAAGTTAAAAGAATTTCCATTTGTACAAGTAAAATCCAGGGAAATCCCGTAATTGGAAGAAGATGGTCCATAATAATCCAAAGGCAGAAATCCATGGAATAATTCACAAAAATGTGTACAAGGAAAAAAGAAAAGATTCCAATAATATTAATAAAAGAAAAAGAAAATATGCTTTTCACTCTACTTCTGCTTTTCTACTCTACTTATATATATATATATATATATATATATATATATATATATATATATATATGTATATATATATATATATATATATATATATATATATATATATATATATATATATATACTAAAAGTCTGAATTTGTCACTGTCTCATATTTAACGTTATGGCGTCATTTCTAGAGAACTTTTTCAAACTTAAGGATTTAGGCTGGAAAATTATGTTTTTCGATTATAGATGATAGCAATCAAGTCATATATATATATATGCTAGCAGGGGTGCCCGGCGTTGCTCGGGTGTTTGGAGGTGTATGCTGTGCAAAAAAAGCAAAAAAAAAAAAAAAAAAAATGGTTAATTTTTTAAAACTTTGACCCCTATTATGACCCCTTAAAATTTATAATTTCGGGCTCAAATCACTTTATTAAGTTAGATCCAGGTTCAAGGAACCTATATCTAAAATTTCAAGTGTCTAGACCCAAAATTGTCGGAGGAGTTTGGTAGAGTTCTTAAAGGTCAAATCGTTGAAATTTGACCCCTTAACAGCCAAATTTCTGGCTGACACCCGTCACATCGATTTTCCCAAATCTCAGTACCCGGTATTTCAAATTTCGAGTCTATAGACTAAAAATTGACAGAGTTATTGCGTAGGGAAATGTACACAGACAGACAGACACACAGACACACAGACAGACAGACAGACAGACACGTTCACTTTTATAGACATATATATATATATATATATATATTAAATATGTTTTTAATATTTTGGAAATCTCTAAACTATATTGGGCGCAATATCTATCTATCTATCTATTTATCTAGTTATCTATCTGTGATCCATGAAAACTTATTATACTCATATTATTGTATAGTCTGGATTTGTTTGTTACTGCTTCTAATTTTTACGCCAAGACGTCATTTCTAGCAAACTGTTCAAACTTAAGGACTAGAGCTAAAACACTATGTGTTTTGGTTTCGATTCTAGCTGATGGTACCCAAGGCATTTTTTTTTAACTTTTAAATCACCACTATATATATATATATATATATATATATATATATATATATATATATATATATATATATATATATATTGGGTAGAATATAATAAACCATGCAGCATTTTCTTCATAATAATATATACGATATTTGCATGAATTAAAATAAATTTAAGCGTATTTTACGATCGGCTCACGCCGGGGGGTACTATTATATATTGGGTACAATATAATAATCGATAGATAATTGACTCTATAATAATAAATACTAAATCTGCATAAATTAAAATATCGTATTTAAGCGTATCTATCGATTGGGCAACACCGGGCGACCTTCTAGTATTGTATGAAACCTCTCAATTTGATTGGCACTAATTCACATTTTAACGTCATGATGTCATATCTAAATGATACTACAAATATCTGACCGAAGCCGATATAAGCGATGTGCGTATGTTATGTGATGATTTTAATCTATTATATCTATAGAAGTGAAACTGTGTGTGTAAGGAAACTTCTCAACCTATATACTCGACGTATTCTTGATCTACTGACTTGAAATTTAGTATATAGGGGGTTTCAAACACGTGGCAAACTTTTTAATCGGTTTTCATCTGGAACCACGTACTGCTATTGAAAAATTGTTACGTGGGTTTGTCGAATATTTATCTGTTCGCTGTTTCACGAATGCGCATGCGTAAATGGTTCTCTTGACAGACCAATGTTAAAAATAATTAGGTTTTAAAGAATGTATCAAGCTGGTCTAATGGTTATCGACTTGACTCACTGTCTTTACATTTTGGCTTCGATCTCAGCTCGAGTATTTTTTTACTAATAAGAAGTGAACTGTTTAGAAAAAAAAAACTTAATACTTGCATGCACATAGTAATTGTCTGTATTTTTGAGATGAGGTGTTTTCATTGATTGAGATTGTCGGACTGACTTCCTCATCTTGGTTGTTATTGTCACTTTAAGACGTTTCGGCCGTTTTGCCCTCCGGCCTTCGTCAGGTGTTGTGTATCGAACTGGGGAAACATTTGTTAGGAGTCTCGAACCCAACCCTTTATTATTATTACGGGGGCACCGTGTTCGGACTCCAGCTAGGCTTTGGGACATAGTTGCTGATTCTCTGTTTTAAATGTTACTTTTTCACTGCCTTCGTTCAGGATTGAACTCAGCACCTTTTGGGTAACTGTAAACTTTGATACAGCGTCTAGGACCACTCGGCCATATGTCACTAGGACAATTCTTAGTTGGTTTTTGTTAATGTTAAACCTATGTTGTTATTCAAGGTTTTGTCTCTCTATCAGAGGTGTCCAAATTGCATTCAGCTCTATGCTTGGTTTGCTCAGTAGGTTGTTATGTCCGAGCATGTGAGCTGTTTCTTTAAGTTTTCTCACTTTCCAGTGGGTCTCTCTGTTTATTATTTTTACTTCATCCCATAGGGGGCGATGCACATGTCTCAGTTTTTGTATGAAAATATGATATTATTTGTATTTTACGACCGGGCAACGCCGGACGGCCTGCTAGTATGTAATAAAATAAAGATGTGTGAGGGTTAGAAACTTGGTAAGGGTTGCCTTATTCATCATCGCAACTCCTCTTTATAACTGCCACTATTTTATGAGTCAATACTTAAGCAAGTGTGGCTTAATCTCTAACCGCACCCCCCTTCTCAACATCACTGCTTGAATAGTGAAACCAGTCTTGCTTACTCCCTAACCGCACTTATCCTTCTGAATTTCACTGCTTGATAACACAATAGTGAAGCAAGTGCTGCTTAATTCTTAACCGCACTCTCTCCTTCTGAGCATTATTGCTTGATTAGTCAATAGAGAAACAGGTGTTGCTTAATCTCTGACCGCACTTCCCTTCTGGACCTTACTGATTGATTAGTTCATATTAAAGCAAGTATTGGCCTAATCTCTAACCGCATAACACCCTTCTGAAACTAGCTGCTTGGTCGATCAATAATGAAGTAAATATTACCTGGTTCCAAACCGCACCTTTCCTTCTTCTGGATTTCAGTGCTCACTTTAAAAATATTTTTCCGTTTAGAGGTTAGAGGTTAAAAAATTTGGTTTTAGTAGTGATGTGAGGTCTATGTAATCATGTTTAGTGCTTTTTGTAGCGCTCTGGAATCCTCGTGACTTTTTCTGCTTTTTACTGTTCATTTTTGAAATTGTTTTTGTTTTATTCATTATGTTGTGCTGTAAAACGAAATAAGTGCAACGGTAATGAGAGATAAAGAAATAAGTTTAAAAAAAAAATGTAAACACATTTTTTAAAATACTGATTTGTTAGATTATTTTTATTATTGGAATCCTTAAAAAGGATCCAATAAAAATACTATAACATTCGGTACGGACCCGATGATGGAAGACCAGATAAGAACGAAAAAAAAAACTTTGGTTTTAATCTATTATATCTATAGAAGTGAAACTGTGTTAGGACACTTCTCAACCTATATACTCGACGAATTCTTGATCTACTGACTTGAAATTTAGTATATATACAAACACGTGGCAAACTTTGTAATCGGTTTTCATCCGGAACCACGTACTGCTATACGATATATAAGATATATAAGACCAAAAAATTCAATCTTGATCGCCCTTCGGGGACTGTGTTGCAGTGGATAGAGACGTTGAATCTCTACGATTCCAGATGAGCATTGTTTGAAAATAACGGTTTCAATCCTACCCAGAGGCTTAATTGACTCAAAAATGGCGAGACGACAACAAAAAATCCTGAGATAACAACTATGGAAGGCAGTAATTACTGAGGATACAGTAAAGAGACTCAGCATACTGTAGCGGTTAACCACCTGCCGAAGGCCAGAGGAATAGTTGGTCGCAACGTTGAGAAACAACAAGTAGAAAATGAGGATAATAGTCCGCAAATAAATAAATGTATAATTGCTAATCTCAAAATGATTTCAATAATAAAAATAAATCATTATACAGTAGAACACCCGATAAATGATACGTTGGCGTCCTTCCGTCTAGATAGATGATGAAGAATCGCGTCTGAAGGTTGCCAACTGTTGCTGTGACTGAGCAGACCGATGCGGAAGCGGCAGATTCTGTTATACTTCCCGCAGGGATACCCTTTGTCATGCTCTGCCGCTGCTGCTGATGATGATGCTGTCCTTTTGCGCCTGCCTTTCTTCTCCTCCCACTGTTCATCCCTTCTCTCCTCGCTCAGTCGGACATATTTCTTGATTTTGACCCTCCAGGGGTCACGGTCTACAGCATCGGATTCAAGGTCAACGGGGTTGATGTTGCCGGATTTTAAGTCCATTTTACACACAAATGGTATATGCTATATAAAATAGTACTTAATTTCCTTAGATGTAACAGGTGCGTGCAATATTGCCGTAGGCTACTTGGAACGTGGTAGTTAGTTAACCCAAATGTACTCAATACTCTAAATAAAGCTAGTATGTGTTAAAATATGATTTTGCTCTTATTAAATCTTATATATGATCGGACAGTGCTCAATAGATACAATATATCTGTAAAAAGTAAAGGAGATCTATTGAATTGAAAATTGTTCAATAATGTTAGATAGTGAATTTTTTATTAGTGTGAGTTACTAAATGCTGAGTGAGGAGGGGACAATAAATAGAAATTGTCATACTAATGTACAATGAAATAGGAAGTAGCAAACAATGAATCTGTTGGTATTTTTAAAGCGAGACTTTTAGATTTGACAATGACAATAGAAGCCTACAGATTAAAATGGAAGGGGCAGCTTCCGGGTGGCCGGGAGTGGGGGCGACTTCAGATACCGACACAGAGAAGGCGGTTATCTGACAACTAGATGCAGTTCGTGCCGGATGGAAGCTGATAACGACAACGGTTGGATAGTTTTTAGAATTGACTGCGGAACAGAGAAAGAGCCGGATTGCGACTGACAGACGAACGTAACATTGACAAAACGGAGAGAAGACACACACACTCCCAAGTTCTACCGTCAAATATATGTGAAGCATTGGCGTTGTGTTTTTTTGTGTCTGTTTTATTTTAATATTTTTTACATAGGAGTCACAACTTATCAAGGCTCTGAGGCCACTCGAGGATAAGGGTAATTGAGTGTACGGTAGTCAATGCGATAATATCGTAGTAGTCGTTATAAATGGAAATTTGGTAGATTGGATTACTTAAGGGAGCGGTTCATCAAGAATTTGTTTATGTTGGACTTGAATACAACCAAGTTGTAGTCAGCTGGGAAGCAGGCAAACGGAACAGAGTTCCACAAGCATGCAGTTCTAAGAAAGAATCTTTGTTCATGGAATCTACGTTTTGATTTAGGCACAGTTAAAGAGTGGGGAAAGTTATTGACAGTGGTTTTAGCTAGACAGGCGTTTTTCGAAAAAGGTTGGAGAGAGGGGACCAGAGATTGGAGCTCAGACGAGCACTTGCTGTGGAAATAACGATAAAACATTTTGTACTCTGTTTATACAATAATACAATTTTTGCCATCGCCTTTCGCAAACCACAAGGACAATTATTCTTAAATAAAATACTGATGTATTTAAAGAATAATGTGTTTAAACATGCCCGGTTATATGCTGCTTTAAGGATAGTCAAGCAAAAAGAAATTGTCAACGTTTTTGTAGACGAAAATAGATGTACATAAATTATTGTAGCTAAAAATGTGTTGAATCAATAATTCATATTGCAAATAAATATGGTCTGAATTAATATTTCATTTTATTATTCTTAAGATATTAAAATAAAATATAGTCTCGAAAATACTTTTTAATTTGAACATTTATTTCTCTTACCTTTCATGGGTCAATCTAATCAATAGTAATTATTTAACATAAAATACTGAGATGTATCAATATCCATTGAAATACGCACGCAAAATGTGAACTTGTCTGTGTGTGTGTGTATTTCCCTACGCAATAACTCTGTCAATTTTCAGTCTACAGACTCGAAATTTGATATACAGGGTACTGAGATTTGGGAAAATCTTTGTGATCGGCTTTCGGCCATAAATTTGGCTGTTAAGGATCCAAGTTCAACGATTTGACCTTTGAGAACTCTACCAAACTCCTCTGACAATTTTGGGTCTAAACACTTGAAGTTTTAGATTCCTTGGACATGGATCTAACTTAATAACTCGATTTGAGCCCCAAACAATAAAGGTTAAGGGGTCATAATAGAGGTCAAATTTTAAAAAATTGACCATTTTTTTTGTTCAACATACATCTCCAAATACCCGAGCAACGCCGGACTGAAATGCTAGTATATATATATATATATATATATATATGTATATATATACATATATATATATACACACAAAAGTGAAAATGTTTGTATGTCTGTCTGTTTGTGTACATTTCCCTACGCAATAACTCTGTCAATTTTCGGTCTACAGACTTAAGGAGCATTGAGATTTGGGAAAATCTTTTTAATCCGGTTTTGGCCAGAAATTTGGTTTTTAAGGGGTCAAAGTTCACGATTTGACCGTTGAGAACTCTACCAAACTCCTCCGCCCATTTGAGATCTAAACACTTGAAATTTTGGATATAGGTTTCTTGGTCATGGATCTAACTTTATAATTTGATTTGAGCCAAAAACAATAAATGTTAAGGGATAAAAAAAATCTATCGACTGGTGTTAATCGTGACACCCTGCACTGATGATTGCCGAAAGGATGAAACACTAGTGTCTATCGGTATTTAATAATTATTATAGTAAATAATTATATTAGCCCTTTTAAGAAACTTGTTTCTTATCGTTGAGCACTTTACAGTTGAAATAAAATCGGCCAATTTAGCTCTTAAATGTAGATCATGATATAATGATTAGATCACTCTAACAGACGTTAAAAAACATTTTAAAAATAAAATGTTTAAATTTCAACATTATTTCACGCGTTAAACGTTAGTCGAATGGATACGGTGCTAATGCAGCCCGAGATGGCTTATGTCGACTGGTGTTAACCGTGACACCCTGCACTGAAGATTCCCGAAAGGATGAAACACTAGTGTCTGTAGGCATATAATAATTATTATAGTAAGCTGCCCGGCGTTGTCCAAGGAAGCGTTCATTTTAAACTCCATTATACATGACATCATACATCACGTCATGTCTTTGATATCAAGTATTCTGTCAGCTTCTATTACATCATGTATACGTCATAGCATATTTATGTATAGCTATATATATATATATATATATATATATATATATATATATATAAATACATATACACAAATGACGCTAACCATGCGAACAAACAAACAAACACGAATACGGATGTGTGTGTGCGTGTGTGTGTGTATGTGTGTGTGTGTGTGTGTGTGTGTGTGTGTGTGTATATATGGACATGAAAAACAGTTGAATGGCTTCCACCTCAGATGCCTCTGTAATCTTCTCAACATCCGCTGGCAAGACAGAATTCCTGACACAGAAGTCTTGAAGCGCGCGGGGCTCCATACCATCACCACCATAATCCGCAAAACCCAGCTCCGGTGGGCAGGCTATGTCTATCGCATGCACGACAGCCGAATCCCCAAACAACTTTTCTATGGGGAACTCAGCCAGGGAAAGCGGAATGCAGGGGGCCAAAAGAAACGATATAAAGACTGTCTGAGAACGTCCCTTAAAGACTTTGACATCAGCCCCCAGTCTTGGGAGAGTCGCGCTGCTAAACGTTCGGCCTGGCGTTGCGTCATCAGCCTAGGAGCCGACAGGGCAGAGAATCAACGCATGACACACGACCAGCAGAAGCGCAAGAGGAGGAAGGAGAGAGCTGCCGGTTCACAGCCTGCCGATACCGCCTTCACGTGTCCAGAGTGTGGAAGAGTCTGCCGAGCACGGATTGGCCTCATCAGCCATCTAAGGACCCACCGACCCCCGACGCCGAACTGATTGATACCTTGGTCATTGTCGACTTCGACGGACGAGCAAGAAGTGTGTATATGGTTGGTTGTTTTTGTTTTACAGCATATCAACCCTTTTCATGTTATTTAATGCCGAATCCAAAGATTTTGAAGAAATTTTTTTTAATAGAATATATTTGTTGTTTTCACGTTGGTTTCTATTTAACCCATAGTTGGAACCCTAACAGGTACTACCACTCCGGGTAAGAGTGGACCTGGGAGCAATGGTAATTAAAGGGTGGCTCCACACTCCGCAAAGCCCCCAAGCTGGGGCCTCACCACTGGATATAGTTTAAGGTCATATCCAGAACCCCATTGAGGGACTTTTACCCTCTGCAGGGGGGGGGGGGACAGTCGGCGTATTCTAATGCTCCACGAACAGGGCCGTGTATATATATATATATATATATATATATATATATATATATATATATATATATATATATAAAGTAAGTTCGAAAATAATAAAACATTTTGAAGAAAAAATTTCTTTAATGTTCAACTTCTCACATTTGTCATTTGTAGACCGTGACCTTCTGTTCCAATTGTTTTCAATATAAACACCTTATCCTCTGACTTAGTCTGAATTTGACACGCGACCAACAAATCATTTTTTTCCGTTTTTCAACTCTGGACAATGCCGAGTTCATCTAATACTTATTTAAGAACTGTTTAAACTCTATCTGATATTTATGATATTTCTCCTGCAAGTTCTTAACTTACGGGTCACCCTATATATCTGACGAGTCAATACTTAAGAATAATCAACTTCAATAGATCTTCAGAAATTTTGGGTCAGGTTAAATGAAACAAATCTAGACAAGACTCAAACCTGATAGGTTGGGAAAATAAAAAGAAAACAGATTTAAATTGATAAAAAAAATTGTTTGTCCATATGATTGAATGTTGGGTGAGAATCGTTTGGTATTTTTAACTCGTACTAGCTTGGTTTCCCGGCGTTGCCCGGCGTTTCCTGGCGTTGCTCGGGTGTTTGGAGATATGTGTTGAGCAAAAAAAAAAGTGGCAGTAAGCAGACAGGATCGAATCAGTACCGCGAAGAAGGAAAAGAACGTGAAAAATAAGACGAAAATTGTAGAAAAGTGAGGGTGAAGGAATAAATGTTTTTAGCTAATTTTTCGATATTTGTCATCCGAAGTGTCGATCTTCAAAACATGAGCCAAAAATGACTTTTTTAAAAGTCCTACCAGTTAATTCACACGCTCAAGTGTTTCATATAGGGGGTCTCATTGAGAGAGTCTTAGGAAGAGATGCTTAGAAAGAGTCTTATTACAGTGAGGGATGTTGTAAGACTCACAGAGAGAGAGAGAGAGAGAGAGAGAGAGAGAGAGAGAGAGAGAGAGAGAAGTTGTTGTAAGAGTTCTAAAGAGATAGTTCCTGTTAGGAGAGATTCTTATATATGAAAATGTTCATTTCTTTGCTTGTGTAGATTAGAAGAAGAAAGCTCTTTGAGTGAGGACACAGTGTTCAAACAGTTCGGACATGATGATGTTGAGACGTGTATGTAAAGACATATAACACAAATATATAATACAATTGGACTTTACCTTTCTTAAGAATCATAAGACACAAGACGAGCTTTACAAAAAACACTTGATGGTTTATTCTTCACACGGCCGTGATTCCATCATCAAGAATTCAAAGTTTCACATTTTTTTCTTGAAGTGACGTCTCGCTTCCATACGTCTGGCTGTCCCTGAGTTTTCTCACTGACTGACTAAACCTAAAGTTTTTTTCTCTATTCCTAGAACTTTCTATTTTCCGTGACGTCATACACATGTTAAAACATGTGCATTCTTTCACGTGTCCTGGACATACGTGTCCAAAACTTTTCCTATTTCTACAAAAGGAATTTTAACCTATATTCAATATGTTAAAAACATTATCTTATAAGCTGCATTCTTTCAATTTAAAATTTCATAACAAACTTGACAGCTCACATTCTTTTCTTGAAATATTTATCTATTTCTAAACAAATGTTTCGTTTTACATTTTTAAATTCTAACACGTAATCTATTTCTAAACTAGATTACGAGGTTCGAATTTCGCCTATGCCATTTCATTTTCATTTTAAACTAAAATCTCCATTTTTATACTTACATGAAAAGGGGACAGCCCTTATCATGTAACACAAGCAGGCATGACACTGAAGACAGTCATTTAGATCAATTATTACATGCTTCCAGCATTTCAAGCCTCCACGCGTAACAGCTTTTCCATCTCCACAGGACCACTTTTATAGACAAATGCTTGAAGGAGTATTTATACACAGGTGATGTTAAAAAAATCTTAGCCCTGTACGACAGCTAAATCTCTCTCTCGGTTCAAAATGTTGAGATCCAGCAACAAGCAAGAGCAAGATAGCCAGCAACAAGTTAAACAAGATAGCCAGCAACAAGTTAAACTGCAGACCAGTTTAATGCGGGTACTGGTCTCACGCTTTATGGTATTTTAAATCAGAGATTTGTTTCTCCTAGAAAGGTCGCCTTCACCACGACTTACGGGAGCCCTCTTCACCCAACACACACATACATACACACAAACACACATGGTGCTAGTTAGCCGTTGACCCCGAAGAAGGATTAATTCGCCCTTTGGAAGGTCTTGTTTTTAATCCTTCAGACTAGCCACACTCCTCGCCAAAGAAGTCTGGGGGTGGGGGAACCAGTTTAGTCGCCGGTGACCCGACCATGAGGCAGGTAGTACTGTGTTACATGGTACCAGTAGCATATGATATGACCTGACACATACATACATACATACATACATACATACATTTAAACAGCTAGGTTAGATTTATATTATCGGCTAGCCTGGATGCCCGGTGTTGCCCGGGTATTTGGAGGTGTGTGTTGAGCTAAAAAAAAAAAAAAAAACAAGTGGTAATAGGCAGGCAGGCTCGAACCCGTACCGTGATGGAGGAAAAGAACGTGAAAAAAACCCCCCAAAAAACGTCACGTCTTTGCCGTTGCGTCCATCGCCAAACCGGAAGTGACGAAGATTTAAATTAAGGCTAGTCAATCGAAAAGAGAGGATTACTTTCGGAAATATCGGCGAAAAAGGCGACCCCTCCTTGTAGAAAAGTGCCCAGTTTAGGGTAAAGGAATTGATGTTTTTAGCCAATTTTTCGATATTGGTCATCCGATGGGTCGAGCTTCAAAACGTTACTGATTTCGTGACAATCCGTCGCCTCTGTCGAAAATTTTTGGAAGACATACATACATACATACATACATACATGCATACATACATGATGATGATTGCAACGTCTTGTCAGACGAGTGCCACTCCCTCAGTCACTGAAAGTCCATGAGCCCGAAAATAACCTTTTTTTTTTTTAGTCCTGCCAGCGAATTCACACGCTCAAGCAGACATGACATTGAAGACGGTCCTTGGCATACATACATATATATACATATACACACATACATACATATACATACTCATAAACATACACACATCCATACATCCATACATACACAATACATATAACACATACATACAAACATATACATACACACACATATACATATATATGCATACACATATATACTATCATATACAAATACATGCACATATATACGTACATATACACATACATATACGTACACATGTATGCACATATTCATACATACACATAAAGTTACCTACATATACATACACATACATATATATGCACCTATACACATACATATGAATATATACATACACACAAATATAGATACGTATATACATACAAACACACATAAACATGTATACACAATAAATAAATAAATAAAAATATATGCACACATACATATATACATACATATACAAATATGTATACATACACATACATACACTAGTACATATATTAACATACATACATACACACACATATACATATATAGAATGATGGCAGATCAATTATTACATGCTTCCAGCATTTCAGGGCTACACACGTGACACTTTTTCCATCGCCACGGATAATTTTTATAGACAAATGCCTGAGGAAGTATCTATTCAAATATGATGTTACAGAGTTTTAGCTTTGTACGACAGCTAAGTCTCTCTCTCGGTTCAAAATATCGAGATCCAGCAACAAGCATGAGCAAGATAGCCAGCAACAAATCAAACTGCAGACCAGCTTAATACGGGTACTGGTCTCCCGCTTTATGTATTTTTTTTTAAATCAGAAAAAAACATACATACATGCATACATACATACATACATTAAAACAGACAGGTTAGATCGGTAGTCTGAATAATAAAAATTAAAACATCTCTAGTAATTCTAGAATACGATACTTGTAAAATCTACAAATAATTTCTACGATTAAGCTGATCCTACATCAAATAGGTTGGTAGACATACTTATATAGACAAGCTAGCAGCATGGCATTGCCCGGTGGTACAATACGCTTAAAAATGATATTTTAATTTATACAGATTGCGCATGTATTATTAGAGAATCAGTCCGCTATTGATTACTATATATTACAAGGAATAACTTGCTCGGGGACTAATTCATAAATATCATAAAAAAATAAAAATAATAATAATGTCGTGCATCAAATTTCATCTGTGTTTGTTTACAATATCACGTCAGCTGATATTTTGGCTTGACGATGAATGCCCTGGAAAAGTCACTTCTAATTACTGTTTAGGGTAAATGTTACCTTACGCTACAACAGAACACCAACCACTCTGATTTGTTTTTTAGAGGTATTCGAGGTCGCTGACAACGAATCTGATACTTAAACCGGTGCCCGGAAAACTCGTCTCCAGAAAACTCGTCTCCGGAAAACTCGTCTCCGGAAAACTCGACCCCGGAAAACTCGACCCAGGAAAACTCGTCCCCTTTCGCTAGGTAGGAAAACTGGTCCCTTATTGAATAAATCTCGATTGAAAACACATTTTATGATCGTTCTTGAAGGAGATATTGTTTTTTAAAATAGACTATAGCCCTCCCATAATATTTAAAAAAAAGTATTTTTACCTGTTTAATGTTTTTTTTTAAAATAAAATCGATTTTCTAAGTGTCCGTTTTCTACCTAACTGGCTAAGTTCTTAGTGGTTTCACTTATTTTAAAGCGTTTTTATTTAAAAAAAAATATTAAACAAGTAAAAATATTTTTTAAAAATATTATGGGGGAGGGCTATAGTCTATTTTAAAAAACAATATCTCCTTCAAGAACGATCATAAAATGTGTTTTCAATCGATATTTATTCAATAAGGGACCAGTTTTCCTACCTAGCGAAAGGGGACGAGTTTTCCGGAGACGAGTTTTCTCAGAACGAGTTTTCCTAAATTCACTCAAACCAGCCGTAAATTTACCGTTTGCATGGTATGAACCTCAAAACCTTGGGACTATTTTGTGCCATTTCACCGCCTTTGGTAGTGTTTTTCTTACATTGTACGTTCGCGTGCAACTTCCTCCGGTCTTTTTTTTTTTTTTTTTATACAGTGATCACCACTTATCAAGGCCCGGAAGCCACTCAGGGATAAGGGTTATTGCAAGTACATTACGTTAGTGTGGAGATTTGATGAAGTGTTTACTTAAGGGGGCGGTTCATTAGGAATTTGTTAACGTTGGACTTGAAGACATCCAAGTTGTAGTCAGGTGGGAAGCAGGCAGACGGAACAGAGTTCCACAGGCGTGCAGTTCTAAGAAAGAAGCTTTGTTCATGGAATCCGCATTTTTATTTAGGCACAGATATAGAGTGGGGGAAATTTTTCACAGTGGATTCAGCTAGACGGGTGTTTTTCGTGAAAGATTGGCGAGGGGGGGCAGAGATTGGAGTTCAGACGAGCACCTGCCATGGAAATAACGATAAAACAAGGATAGGCTCGCAACGTCTCTTCTGTGAGAGAGAGGTTGAAGGGTAGAGAAAAGGGCATCCCCCACTAAGCCACGAAGTCTATTTTGTACTCTGTCAAGGCAGGATAGGCTGTTTTTAGCAGCTCCTGCCCAGATATGGCAACAGTATTCCGATCTGTTGGAAAACTGCTTCTGTGGTACCAGTATTCAAGAATTCTGGCGAAAGAACTGACCCAACTTCCTCAAGCCAGGATCGAAACCCGACCACCCAAATGACAGGCAAGGTTTCTCGCCATTATGCTATACTATGCTACTGTGTGTGTAATTAATAAACGATATTTTTGACATCGTCCAAATGCTTCCGCTCGATTTGTTTACACAAATAGCGTCGATTAATACGTTAATGGCAGTTGTATATCACTTCCCAATTTGCTCAACCCAAGATAGGGAGCATTATATATATATATATATATATATATATATATATATATATATATATATATATATATATATATATATATTGGTTGAATGCATCCCAATAACCAAAGCAAGAATCTGTTTCCGGTCTGTTGGAAAACTGCTTCTGTGGTACCAGTATTCAAGAATTCTGGCGAAAGAACTGACCCATTAAATCAAATTAGCCACCTCCCACTTTTTGCCAAAATATTTGAGACCTTAATTAACCATGCTCTGACTGACCAAGAATATGGATTTAGACAAGCCCGTTCCACAGCAGACATCCTCACTGTAATCTCTGAACGTATATACCATTCACTGGACAAAGCAAGGGAGGGTAGATCAGTAGCTCTAGATATATCTAAGGCTTTTGACAGGGTATGGCATGAAGGTCTCCTCAGGAAAATTAGATCATACGGTATCACTGAAAGAATACTTAACATAATTAAATCCTTCTTAGATAAGAGAAGAATCCAAGTTGTCCTCGACGGTCGTACATCTAAACAATATGATATAAATGTGGGGGTGCCCAGGGGTCTATCCTTGGACCTCTACTGTTCCTGATATTCATAAATGACCTCCCCGACAAAATTGCTTCTGAGATGGGTATATATGCAGATGACACCACACTCTATAACAGACAGGACAGGAAAACAAATGAACACATATCTAAAGAAGTGGCAGAAACACTAGAGGACGACCTCCAATCTATAGTGGAATGGGGACAAAAATGAATGGTCAAGTTTAATGCCGCCAAGACTAAACTAGTTTCATTCAATAATTACAAGAAACCTTCTCTACCACCTATAGCAATGGCCAACGACTCTTTATCTGGTAGTACATCTTTCAAGCTCCTTAGCCTAACGTTCACAGGAAACATGAGTTGGAACAATTACATTGAATGATTTGCCAAGGCCGCCGCAAGAAAGGTGGGCTCTCTCTACCGTGCTAGAAAACTACTAACACCCTAAAGTATCCTGTACCTCTAAAAGGCCACCATTCGCCCATGTATGGAGTATTGCTGTCATATTTGGGCTGGTGCATCTGCTAGTCTCTCGCTCCTTGACAAGGTTCAAAAGAGAGTCGCAAATCTGATAGGCCCTGAACTGCCATCTAAGCTTCAGCCTCTGTCCCATCGACGAAACGTTGCATCCCTCTGCCTGTTCTACAAGTATTTTAATGGTGAATGCTCTGACGAACTGCAAGCAATTGTGCCCCCACGACGTGAACACCCTCGACAAACCCGACAGGCTGCTACATCCCACCCCCACACTGTAGAGATCCCTAGATGTAAAAGATCTTTCTACTCCAGTAGTTTCTTCCTCGGAACCGCCAGACTTTGGAATTACATTCCAGGTCCCTGCTTCCCCAACTGTACTGACGTGCAGTAGTTCAAGTGTAAAGTGAACCGACATCTTGCTGCCCAATTCCCTACATAGTGCCTCAGTAGTTGTTGCCCCTGATAGTAGCCCCCTACACCAAAGTGCCTTGTTTGGGGTGAAAATGGCATAAAAAAAAAATGTTTTATATTTATTTTTGTATTTCTATTTCGACAAATACCTTTTCACAATCGGGAAGAAAAAAATATTATCTAACAAAAAAAAAGGATTTTTTTTTTATTCAACGCATTTAACACACCTTTCAAGTATAGTGTTTTATGTATTTGTATAATTTGCATAATAAAAATCAACCTTCCCTCCGGTAAACGTGAAGTTATTGCTTTGTTTGCATTGAATAAGTTCGTTTACAAATCACTATTTTGTTTCCCACCTCGACCGGCATAGAAAAAACAAAATCCGGTTCAACCCGATTTATAACAGGAAGCTAAATGACAAATTAATGAACTGGTCAATACACCACTAAATCCTCATAAAGTAAAGAAAGGCGGACCCCTTTTTTCCTACTTACCTACAGACCCCCCTCTCTCCCTTTGTCTCAGTATATATATATATATATATATATATATATATATATATATATATATATATATATATATATATATCCCCGCCAGGCTAAATCACTTTAAACCCCATTTTCAACCCGTTCCTTCACTAACATTAACTCTCCAACCTGTTGCCATGGTGATCCTTTAAATTAACTGTTACTTATGCCGTTATCAATAAAAGTAGCGTCTTTTAAGTTTAAACCGTTAAAAAAAAACGTATATAAGAATTTACACATAATTAATATTTAATTATAAACCCCTCTCTTATTGAAGACACTCCTACTACTTTAAACTCCAACGTCCTCTCCCTACCACTCCCCCTTCTTTTCTAACTCCCCTTTATCTACGATTTTTCCATTCTTATTTAACTTTATAACTTAGTCCATCTATGAATTCTGACGATGCTAGTTAGATTTTTTCCTCTCTTTGAGGATTTTCCTCTAGCTGAAACAATTTGTAAACTCATTCTGGACTCACAGTAATAAATTTCCTATATACTGCTCTGACTACACATTGAGCACTCTAGTCCGGTTTTTTCACCGCTGGTATATATATATATATATATATATATATATATATATATATATATATATATATATATACTAGCAAAAGTACACGTTGTTGACTGGGTTCAAAAACAGCCTACAGAAAATGGACTCTGCTTTATTAAAGTATGATAGGATATGAAAAGGAAGGGTTGTAAAGAGATAGCTTCGAATTTGGGGGTATCAAAACAAAAGCAAAATATCATGAAAGTAAAAATAAAATAGATAAACCCCATAATTTATTATACCATACCTGTTCACACTGAAACACATATCACAATATTCTGTGGATCTATATTAAAAAAACCTTGTTAAACTTTGTGACATATTTCCATTCTATGGAGGTCAGGCGCAAACGAACACCCCATAATTTTATTATACCATATTTCTTCAAACTGAAACATAATTCTCAAAGTATACTTAGGCAGATACATACGAAAAGTCTTTATTAAAGTTTGTGCCTATTTCCATTCTATGGAAGCCAGGCGCGAACGCAGACCCCACAATTTTATTATACCATCCCTATTTAAGTTAAAACATACTTATCAAAGTATTATTATGTACAACTATATCAAAAACACTTGTAAACGTTTTTTTAATTTTAATTTTTTTATTTCCATACTTTGCGGACCAGGCGCCAACGCAGACCCCACAATTTTAATGAACCACCGTTTTGCAGGATCAAACATACCCATTCCTGTGTCTCGATACATCTTCTATCATTATATGTAATCAGTTTTTTTTTAAATAGTCAACCATATAGGAGCCTGTTCGTGACCACACACACATACACACACATACACACACATTCAGCTTTATATTATATTATATATATATATATATATATATATGGTTATTCGCATATAGTACTGTTTGGCTGTTTTCACAGCTCATCAGTGCGGCTAGACTGGAAACTGCCTCAAGCCAGGATCGAAACCCGTCAGCCCAAATGGCAGTCAAGGCTTCTCACTATTGTTCTATACGGCTGATGCTGTGTGGGCAATGAATTAACGATATTTTGACATCGTCCAAAAACCGCCACTCGATTTGTTTACACAAAGAGCGTTGCTTAATACGCTAATGACAGTTTTCATATCACTTCCCCAGGTGCTCAATCCAAGAATTTGTATATCTTTTTCGTCAAATTCCCTTGCTGTATTACTTCTGATTAATCAATTATTTTTTACTTTGATTTTTCATGTCTCACTGACTTTAGCAAATAGGATACAAACCTTTATAAATAATTGCTAATATTTTCTCTCCTCTGAAGAAATGGTATTCTTTGTCTTGCTTAGAATAATAAAAACTTTCAATGAAACTCAAACATTTCACTTTAATAAAAGGCTTTTTGAAATTTATTTAATCACTATAATTTAAAATATATATGTGTATATATATATATATATATATATATATATATATATATATACAATCTAATGTATTTTAACCTTCAAAACTGAAATATTGTCGATACCCGTCTTCCTCCCCCTTATTATCTCCTACACCCCCCCTTTTTTCGTATTTCTTCTAAAACACTTCTTCCAATTACAAACAACCATTTCTGTAAGGTTTTACGAGGCTGTTGGATCGTAAACATAGTCCAACATCCGAAACATATGTAACCAAACAGATAAAACGGTAATAAAAAAATAAAACACACACACACACACACACACACACACACACACACACACACACACACACACACACACACACATATATATATATATATATATAATGGGAAGCTCGCGATTTGTTTACAAGCAAGCGTTTGAGTACTATACAAGTATCGGACGGATGTTTATTTAAATAGACATTCGGACAGATTAGTTGCAAGCACTGATGAGTTGTGATACAACGAAACAGGACTATATGTCGATTATTTCAAATATATATATATATATATATATATATATATATATATATATATATATAAAGTCATCGACATATAGTATATATATAAGGAAAATGGTAATAAATGTTTCGTCCCTATTGTAGGGGACATCATCAGAATTTCGTAAAAAAATGCCGAGGAAACAGGTTACAGATGACATGCGAGCTTTTAACCAAATCCTGATAATGCCCTCGTAAAATGGGGACGAAACGTTGATTACCATTTATTTCAAGTTTCTTTTTCATTCGCACAACGTCAACCATCGTCTGCATTATATATATATATATATATATATATATATATATATATATATATATATATATATATATATATATATATGAGAGAGAGAGGCAGACAGACAGACAGACAGAAAGAGAGAGAGACACACACACAGAGATAGATAGACAGATAGATTGATAGATAGAAACGGTCTATTCACGTAGAAGTAAAAGAAACACTTTATGTAATACAAATGTCACTTATGCGCATGCGTACAAACAGACTCCTGTGTTAAGTGAAAATCCTCAGGAGGCGCCATAAAATGTGTCGCCGCTTTTCAAACGGTGACCACTTGATTGGTTCTTTAGCCACTCCAAGGATTGTCGTCTGCATTAAGAGTCTCATATTCAAAACGACAAAAAAAAAAAAAAAGACAAAAACAAAAAAAAAGACAAAAACAAAAAAGAAAATAACCAGAACCCCCCCCCAAAAAAAAAACAAACAAAAAAAAAACGGAAAAAAAAACTTAACCAAATATCAAAAACTTTTATTGAAACAAGTAGACAAGCATACGTCATAAAATAGGGATGGATATATATATATTAAATGTTTATTTTTGAAATATTATAAATTTCAATGTATACCGTTTTCATTTAACGGATTGAGACTGATATGATAAAAACTGAATCATCGTTAATTTTGAGTGAAGCTCAATGTATGTATTTTATAGGTGCAGAGCAATGGCCGACCTGTAACAACGTGGGTATAGAATTCTTATTCCCCGAACGAACGCACCAGGTTTATCATGTACAAAATTATCCTTTTGTTGGTAACATCGAATGGAAATCACATCTGACGAGTTCGTGAGAAAGGAGATTTTTATGAAAACATAAAATCATAAAATTGTCATCCTATTGACGAAATGGCTTTAATGAAGAGATCCAGGATGAAATAAAGAAAGGTTATAAAAAAGAAAAAAATGTAAGTCTTGGAATTTCAACAAAGTTTTGTAATATATATATATATATATATATATATATATATATATATATATATGCTCCAAACAACAAGATATAAAATGGCTGACTGGGAAGCCATCAGGGATCTAATCAGGGACGCCCCATGGCGAAATATCTTTTCACTTTCTGCTGAACAGTGCGCAAATAAGACCACCGAGTGGTTCAAAACAGCAATTGAAGTACATGTTCCCACGCGGAAGTTTTATAGCAAGCCCCTCTCTACCAAATGGTTTACTTCTACTTGTGCAGCTGCCATCGCGCAAAGGCAGCATGCGTACCTCAGAATTATCCGACATAAGTCCAGTTCAAACAGACAGAAGTATATAGAAGCCAGAAATAACTGTAAGAAAGAAATAGCGACAGCTCAGAGAGAATTTACTGAAACCACCAAAAAACGCATCGAAGCACAGAAATTAGGAACCCATGACTTCTGGAAAATCTACGACAGTGTAGTAAATAATGGGCAATCAACAATTCCTCCACTATCCAACAATCATGAGGTTGTTTACTCAGCAACCGAGAAGGCTAACATGCTTGCCAGTCGCTTTGCCTCCAACTTCACATTAGACCCTGCTAACCACCCCTCTTTCGCTTTCATTTAATACAAGATGCGTTTATTTAAGGTTATCCTGTTCGCAAAGCTTCCCTTTTTTTTATCCCTCAAAGTTTGTCTTATAAAAGCTGTTTTACTTTTTGAATATCTTTGAATCATGTAGTTTTACGATAGTTCCCACTTTTTTTACAGTTGTAACGTGGCTGTTACGTTCGAACCGTGTTTGTTGCAATTTAAAACTCTCTCGGATCCTTACGCCATCTGAAAAGGAACAAATAAACAAAAATAAATAAATCTGACTCGGCTTTTCTTTCCTTTTTACAGTTTCAGTTGCATGCTATCATAAAAAATCTTGACACTACAAAAGCATGTGGACCTGATCTCATCCCAACTGTGCTATTAAAAAAGTGCTCCGCCAAACTTTACAACAAATGCCTTAATAAATCTTGCTTTCCAGACTGCTGGAAAACTGCTTCTGTGGTACTAGTATTCAAGAATTCTGGCGAAATAACTGACCCAGTAAATTATCGCCCCCATTAGCCTCTTCCCACTTTTCGCCAAAATATTTGAGTCCATAATTAACCAAGCTCTAGTCCATCACCTGACCGACCCAAAATATGGACTTAGGCAAGCTCGTTCCACGGCAGAAATCCTAACTGTAATCTCTGAGCGTATATACCATTCACTGGACAAAGCAAGGGAGGGTAGAGCCGTAGCTCTAGATATATCTAAGGCTTTTGACAGGGTATGGCATGAAGGTCTCCTCAGGAAAATTAAATCATACGGTATCACTGGAAGAATACTTAACATAATTAAATCCTTCTTAGATAAGAGAAAAATCCAGGTTGTCCTCGATGGTCGTACATCTAAACAATATGATATAAATGCGGGAGTGTCCCAGGGGTCTTCCTTTGGACCTCTATTATTCCTAATATTCATAAATGACCTCCCTGACAAAACTGCCTCTGAGATGGGTATATATGCTGATGACACCACGCTCTATAACAGGCGTGGCTGTAAAACAAATGAACACACATCTAAAGAAATGGTAGAAACATTAGAGGATGACCTCCAATCTGTAGTGGAATGGGGACAAAAATGAATGGTCACATTTAATGCTGCCAAGACTAAACTTGTTTCCTTCAATAACTACACTACAAGAAACCTTCTCTGCCATCAATAGCAATGGCCAATGTCTCTTTATCTAAAAGTACATCTTTTAAATTTCTCGGTCTAACGTTCACAGGAAACATGAGTTGGAACAATTACATTGAGAGCATAGCCAGGACCGCTGCGAAAAAGGTAGGTTCTCTCTACCGTGCTAGAAAGCTACTAACGCCCTAAAGTATCCTATACCTCTTTAAGGCCACCATTCGGCCACATATAGAGTATTGTTGTCATATTTGGGCTTGTGCATCTGCTACGTCTCTCACTCCTAGACAAGGTTCAAAAGAGAGTCGCCAACCTGATAGGTCCTGAACTGTCATCTAAGCTTCAGCCTCTGTCCCATCGACGAAATGTTGTATCCCTCTGCCTGTTCTACAAGCACTTTAACGGTGAATGCTCCGACGAACTGAAAGCCCTTGTGCCCCCTCGACGTAAATACCCTCGACAAACCCAACAAGCAGCAAAATCCCACCCCTTCACATTAGAGATTCCTAGATATAAGAGAGCCTTCTATTCTATCAGTTTCTTCCTCAGAACCGCTAGACTTTGGAATTCCCTTCCGGCTTCCTGCTTCCCAAACTGTACTGACATGCAGAAGATCAAGTGTAACGTGAATCGACATCTTGCTGCCCAACTTCCCACATAATACCTTTGTAGCTTATGTCCCTGATAGTAGCTCCCTACATCAAAGTGGCAATGTGCCTTGTTTGGGGTGAAAATGTAATAATGTAATATATATATATATATATATATATATATATATATATATATATATATATATATATATATTTGTATAATATATACAGGAATTTACATTTATATCGGTAGTCGGTACCGACGGTTTCAAGCCCGGTAGTTGAGGACTGCTCTTAATGTCCGCCTCAGGCTCTCTTCAGCCGACTCTCATCTCAGAGTCGGCTGAAGAGAGCCTGGGGCGGACATTAGGAGCAGTCCTCAACTACCGGGCTTGAAACCGTCGGTACCGACTACCGATATTCCTGTATATATTATACAAAAAATATATTGCTCTTATTTCGAGAAAGGTTTTTCCCTAATAATAGAGCCCTGTATGGGATTTATTTTTCTACAAAAAAGTACAAGTATATATATATATATATATATATATATATATATATATATATATATATATATATATATATATATAAGAGGGTCGTTTTCATAAACAAATAAAATAGAGAAAATGTGAAAAACACACAAAAAATGGCGATGAAAAGAGCAACATGGACCATTAAGTCAAATCGTTTTTTTTTTCTTGTATATGTTTTTGCTTCAAAACTCTCAAAACGAAACACGAACAAAAACGGGGCGTTGACATATTTGCGGCAAAATCAACGCCTGTTGAACGCTTTGAGAACAGAAGAGTAGTTCTCACGCGCGACGGAGCGAAAGGTTACATCAATGCGTCGTTAGGCGACATGCGAGCTGTCCTGCTGACATGCGTAAGAATATCATTTGATTTGAGGTTGTCATGAAAACCTCGCATCGTTAGAGTGAGGTCGTCGGGAAATATTTGTTGCGCATGGATGAATCGGCGACGCTGATATCTATATATCTATAAAAGTGAACGTGTCTGTCTGTCTGTCTGTCTGTCTGTGTGTGTCTGTCTGTCTGTGTACATTTCCCTACGCAATAACTCTGTCAATTTTTAGTCTATAGACTCGAAATTTGAAATACCGGGTACTGAGATTTGGGAAAATCGATGTGACGGGTGTAAGCCAGAAATTTGGCTGTTAAGGGGTCAAATTTCAACGATTTGACCTTTAAGAACTCTACCAAACTCCTCCGACAATTTTGGGTCTAGACACTTGAAATTTTAGATATAGGTTCCTTGAACCTGGATCTAACTTAATAAAGTGATTTGAGCCCGAAACTATAAATTTTAAGGGGTCATAATAGGGGTCAAAGTTTTAAAAAATTAACCATTTTGTTTGTTTTTTTGCTTTTTTTGCACAGCATACACCTCCGATTAAGAGGTCAAAGTTCTACGATTTGACCTTTGAGAACTCTACCAAACTCCTACAATTTGGAGTCTAAACACGTGAAATTTTATATATAGGTTCCGTGGACATGGATCTAACTTAATAACTGGATTTGAGCCCCAAACAATAAATGTTAAGGGGTCATAATAGGGGACAAAGTTAAAAAAAAAAAGACGTTTTTTTTTATCAGTATACAACTCCAAACACCCGGGCAACGCCGGGCACCCATGCTAGTATATATATATATATATATATATATATATATATATATATATATGATTAGTTTTTTTTTGGAAAAAGAATTCCAGCAGAGTGCTCAATTAAAAGGAAAATCCAAATTTTAAGAGCGTATTTATATTTTGTGTACAGAAAGTTGTTAGTTGAGACAGATCATTGGTACCGTCGGTTTCAAGCCTGATAATAAGGCCCGTTTAAGGTATCCTTATAAAGCTCTCTTCAGCCAATATATATATATATATATATATATACACGAATATTGGCTGAAGAGAGCTTGATAAGGATACCTTCAACGGGCCTTATTATCGGGCTTAAAACCGACGGTACCAATGATCTGTCTCAACTAACAACTTTCTGTACACAATATATATATATATATATATATATATATATATATATATATATATATATATACGTATATATATATATATATATACTTATATATATACGTATATATATATATATATATATATAAATATAACACGGAAATTACATAATTGTCGATATATATATATATATATATATATATATATATATATATATATATATATATATTTCATCCACAATTTTGAAATCTAAATCCGTGATCTTAAATTTCCCGACACACACTCTTTCTTTTTTTCATCTCTCTCTCTCTCTCTCTCTCTCTCTCTCTCTCTCTCTCTCTCTCTCTCTCTCTCTCATATATATGTATGAACCTCGTTATATTTCACTGGTTAACCTACCTTTGAAAATAGCAACCTCAAATTATATATAATATAAAGCTGAACGTCTGTGTGTGTGTCTGGTCACGAATAGGCTCCTTTATGGTTGACTATTATAGAAAACTGATCACATATAATGATAGAAGATGTATCGAGACACAAGAATGGGTATGTTTGATCTGGCATAATGATGATTCATTAAAATTGTGGGGTCTACGTACGCGCATGGTCCACAAAGTATGGAAATAAAAAAATTAAAAATGATAAAGAAAACGTTTACAAGTGTTTTTGATATATATATCTACATAATAATACTTTGATAAGTATGTTTTTACTTAAATAGGGATGGTATAATAAAATTGTGGGGTCTGCGTTCGCGCCTGGTCCCCCTAGAATGGAAATAGGCACAAACTTCCTTTTTATAACCTATCATACTTTCATAAATCAGAGTCCATTTTCTGTAGGCTGTTTTTGAACCCAGTCAACGGCGGGTACTTTTGCTAGTATATATATATATATATATATATATATATATATATATATATATATATATATATATATATATAACAAACCTTACCCAGCTGATAAACAATACGGTTCCCTTCCGTCACCCAACTACTAGTTTGTATTCCCTTGTTGAATAAATGAACCAATCTATATCAATCAATATATAGTTCTGTGACTTCATTTCCCATTCCTATTGTTCTCATATATATATATATATATATATATATATATATATATATATATATATATATATATATATATATATATATATATATATATATATATACATATATATATATATATATATATATATATATATATTTAAAGGAGATTAGAACAATAGTCTAAAGAGCTGAGTGTATTTTAATGTAACAGTGAAATTACTAGTTTAATTAAAATACAGGAAATAGAAAGTGCTCGTTGTAATTTAGATATATAATAAGCTCGATAGTTAAATGTCCTAGAGCTAATTCAATATTAAGTAATGTGATTGATAATTTAAAATTTAAAAATCAAATTTTAATTAAATTAAAAATCCGTTTCATAAGAAGGAACAACAACAAAATCAATTATCTGATAATTGATTTTGTTGTTGTTCCTTCTTATGAAACGGATTTTTAATTTAATTAAAATTTGATTTTTAAATTTTAAATTATCAATCACATTACTTAATATATATATATATATATATATATATATATATATATATATATATATATATATATATATATATATGAAAACAATAGTAATGGGAAATGAAGTCACAGAACTATATATTGATTGATATAGATTGGTTCATTTATTCAATAAGGGAATACAAACTAGTAGTTGGGTGACGGAAGGGAACCGTATTGTTTATCAGCTGAATAAGGTTTGTCATGAATCAAAATACTGACCGATAATGACACCGCATTCATTTACAGAAAACTTAAGAAATTTGAGAACATTGATGATGCAAAGATAGAAGCTTAGTTCTATATGCATTAAAAGTAACCGAACACTCCTTTCCCGATTGTACTACATACTGAAGATCAGAGGAGACTTGGTCGTTTACGGTCTTTGATGTGCTGTCATAGATGGTAGTGTCATCAGCAAAAATGTCTACGAATGATGTAAGGGTGTGATTTGGAAGGCCATTAAGGTAGATCAGGAAGATAGTAGGGCCCATGATGTACCCCTAGAGGACTCCAGCATTAATACTGAGAGATACTGATTTCTGCTCATCAACCACTACTCTTATGAACCTATCAGAGAAAAATTATTTAATAATTGAAAAGACATTTTTAGCTGTACCATAGCTGGAGAGCTTGTGAAGTAAACCTTTATGCCATACCCTATCAAAGGCCTTTGATATGTCAAGAGCAATTGCTGTAGAAAGGAAGCTTCCGTCGACAGTTTCGCTAATCCTATGAGAAATAACTGTAAACAAATCCGCTGTAGATCTAGCAGAACGGAAACCATATTGCATGTCACTAAGAAGGTTGAGGTGGTTGACTACTTCTCTATTTAACACAGATTCCAGCAACTTACTCATGACGCACAGGAGATTTATTGGCCTTTACTGAGAGGGAGATGATCGATCACCTGAATTCTTAAATACAGGGCATACTGATGAGATTTTCCAGAGTGATGGGAAGTAATTCTCCTTAAGACAACGTTTAAACAGTTTGGTAAGTATAGGCGCTAGTTCTGGTTGAAGTCTTTTGAGTACTATAATTGGAATGCCGTCGGGGTCCGTGGCTTTACTGGAATCAAGGTTTTTGATTAGCTTGGCAACATCATGCACAAATATTTGTATGTCGCATCGCGTGTTTTCTGGTAGGGGGGGGGGCTCAGCGGCCTTGGTTGCATAGAGTGGAATTACCTGCAAAGTTCTTGGTAGGGAGTTTGGCTTTGTCTGATGCTGACGAAATCACCTCAGGTCCATCGATGATAGATGGGATAGAGCACGTGCTTCTGTTCAGGATCTTGTTTGCTATTTGCCAAAACTGGTGGGAACCAAGCCGCTGCTCAGCCACTTTGGACTTGACGAACTTAAGCATACAACTCTCTCTTCATTACTGGTTTACAGTGGTTGCTGGCAGTTCTGAAAGTGGTTTTAGTCTCAGTACATCTGTTAAGTTGGAAGTAATGGAAAAAATGATTTCTGTGCGCAATGGCAGCAGCACATTCTGGAGAGAACCCCGGCTGGCTGTTAGATTTTTGCTGGAATTTTTTCGAGGGTATGAAACGGTCTATACCTGCAATTAACCATTTCGTCAGGTCTGTTACTATAGAAAACACATCCTTTTTAAACATGGAACGCAGAGGTAGATCTGATATAAATGAACGCTATCCCAGTCAGCCATAGAATATCGATATACTGTACGATGGAGAGGTATGTCTGAGGACTTATTACATTTCCTTTTTATTTAAACTGATATAACATTTCATTGAAATTAGAAATTGTTTAGTGCTTATTTAGAATTGCACTTATGATGAAAATTTCAGGTAAAGAAAAGGCATAAAGGTCTTTATGATGTACGTAACCGTCACGAAACAGAGATGGCATATTCCAAAAATCATATAGTTTAATCAATTATTTTTTTTAAAAAGAAATCGAATTTTATAAGTTGCTCAATACGAGAGAAACCAATCGCCATATTTGATTGAATTCGAAATTGAAACTGATTATCTCCCCTTTAACTACCTCTCCAGAATCAAAGGCTCATCAATGCTTGCTAAACATACTTAATCGCTAAAAGTAGTAACATTTTCTTTTCTTAAATAAAAAAAATATTTGATCATTTTTTTTTGTGATTTTTGGAATTCAACACCTTCATGCCGTGACAAGTACGTACTCTATAAAGTTACTTTTTTCTTTATTTTTGTTTTCCTAAACAAGCGCAAGTCTAAATTAGCTCAATTTTTTTCCAATGAAATTAATCGTGGTCGCCATTTTAATTACTGACATGAAGTAAAGGGCGTAACCAGATTTGAAAAAGCAATAGTTTCTAAATTTGAAACTTGAATTCAGACCATTCAATTAAGAATGGCTTCGCCCTTTCCGGTTACGGACATTACGGCAACCAATACGAGGGGCGTGCAATAAGTAATGCCCCTGACCCACTTCCAGTTGTCTAATCTAGCTGAAATTTTGCATGTGCAATGATTTATATCTCTACTGATTATGTAGCAAATTACAGCTCTGAACTAATTGTGATTTCTGTTTTACAGGTGTTTGAACTGAGTCAGGTGTGAAATGGAGCCTGTTGAATGTCGAGCAGTGATCCGGTTTTTGTATTTGAAAGGACGCACACCACAGGAGACTTTTGATGAAATGAAAGAAACATGGTGATAATGCCCCATCATATGACCTTGTAAAACGCTGGCATCGTGAATTCAAATATGGCCGAAAGTCTGTGGAAACAGCTCTCAGACCTGGTCCCCCCCCCTTCTGCCATTGATGAGGCATCTGTCCGTCAAGTTGAGGCTGCCATTTTGGAAGATCGGCGCATTACTATTTGTCAAATAGCCCAAGATGCCAGGATTAGTACAGGGTCTGTGGAAACTATCATTCTCGTTGAACGCTAAGTGGCCAAGAGGTGGGTGATCACTTTACGTTAAATTTATATGGGAAAATGATTCCCCACTCTAAAATGCTATTTATTTTTTTTCAAAATTTCTCATTTCATATTATTCATAAACGCCTTTTAAACGTATTAAGCAAAAAAAAAAAAAAAAAGGAGATGTTCATATTTTTTAGGGGTTAAACAACGCTGGGGCACCTCGTAAAAATTGAGTGTCATCTCTTTGGTATTATCCTAACCTCTTTGCCTTGTGTCTACTTTCTTAATTGTACGGTCGATTGGCACCTTCATATTTTTAATGCCCTTACAACAAACCATTTCAGTTTTTCATATTTCTACCACTCGAGTGTTACGAATTCATAAGTTGTGAATTCCATGCGACTACAGGCTTAAATTGCACCCCCCCCCAATTTATTAAGGAGTAATAATAGATATTTGTGTGTATGGGTGTGTGTGTGTGCGTATGTGAATATTTATTTGTAATTGGTTTCGTTTTATTCAAATATCCTGTCGCACAAACGTGAACATTATAAGGAGAGACTGTTCTCCTATTTTAAGCTAAAACAGCTAGTCTAAATCAAATGGCAGGAATTCCCTGACACTGGATGCGGATACCTCAGACGTCAGTCTCCTCATTTTGATTGGCAGGCAAATCGAATCACAGGAAACCTGTTGCTAAAGGTGAAGTAACACAGGAAAAACAACAACAAAAAAAAAAAAAAAAAAAAAAACAGGCAGTGGGGAGCCAGGCGAGCAAGAAGTCCTTACCAACAAAGCAACATATTTAAAAAAAAACAAAAAAAAAAAAAAAAAAAAAAACAGGCAGGAGGGAGCCAGGCGAGCAAGAGGTCCTTACCAACAAAGAAACATATTTAAAAAAAAAAAAAAGAAAAAAAAAAGAAAAACAGGCAGTGGGGAGCCAGGCGAGCAAGAGGTCCTTACCAACAAAGCAAGATATTTCAAAAAAAAAAAAAAAAGAAAAAAGGGTCCTTGCCAACAAAACAAAATATTTCCAAAAGTAAATAAATAAAAATGGTCCTGCCGACAAAGCTAGATATTTAAAAAGAAATTGAAAAAGGGTCCCAAAGCAATATATTTACAAAAAAAGAAAAAATTGAAAAAGGGTCCCAAAGAAAGATATTTAAAAAAAAAAAAAAAAAAAAATGAAAAAGGGTCCCAAAGCAATATATTTACAAAAAAAGAAAGGGTCCCTGCCTAGAAAGCAAAATATTTCGATAACAAATCATTGGAAAAAAGCATTAATTACGAGCTCATCTAATCGGCGAAAAGAAATTGTGTCGATCGAAAACCTCCAACGAGAAAATCGCTACTTTCCTTCATAAACTTAATCCGCACGTGTACCCACAACGAAACGTTTCCACTATCCACCGATTGGTCTACACCAATGGCCTTTGGATCAAGATCACAGCGTAGTATCTGTTCCTCTTGTGCTGCACTTCACCTTTTCTGTCCTCGGTCGGTGAAGGAGAAATCCTTCATGACTGAAATAATTTTTCTTTTTGTTCTTATCCAGACTGCCCCATTTTGGGAAGCTGAATGTTCCCCATATTAAAAACCGAATTGTGTCTAACTCTGCCCCCGTGGGGAGGCAAGTTACTAGGAACATAATAAACAAAGGGAAGATACTGTTTCTAACTAATTTTTAATCTCTATTTTTCTTTCAAAACAAAATAAATAATAATAAAAAATAAACAACAAGAAAACTATTACGAGTCTTCGGTTGCAAAGGACTCAATAGAACTAGCAGCACAGTTCCGCCAAGGAATTGCATAGACATTCTGTATTTTTTGTTTTTCTATTTATTTATTTATTTATTTATTTCCTGGCGAGGAGGGGCGGCTTTGCCCGGGCGTAAAATATGCTTAAATATGATATTTTTATTCGTCTAGATTTCGTATAAATTATTATAGACCGTGATTTCAAAAGTTTTTTTAAAAAAGTATTTGGATGCCATCAGCAAGAATCGAAACCGAAGCATTCAAAGCTAGTGACGTTACCACAGTACTAACGTAACACGGATATGAACTAATTAAAAATTAAAAATAAACTAAGAGGAATGTACAAAGTGTATAACGATTTCTACAATTTTGACCCATTTGTGATCCCTTAAAAACTATTTTAACCGGCTAAAGACCCACAAAATAATCCAATCATTTGGGGCCCCTAGCGCTGCTCTAGCAGTGTCAGAAATTTCGTGAAAACTATTGAATAATTCGACCCCCTGTCTTTCCAAACTTATAACTCCTCGAAAAATGTAATTCAAACCCTAATTTTTTTTTTCAATTAAAGGAGCAAGGAACAAGGTTTCATTAAAAAAACAAAACACACAAAAAAAAAAAAACAACGTAGTTTTTTTTAAAAAAGGTTTTAAACTTCGGACTTTACAGATAAATTTCTAAAAAACACTACTTTTTTTTGTTTTTAAATTTGAATATATTATTTATTGATCTTTTATCTTCAATTTGTGATATATAAAACTTTGGTACATAAATTAATTATTTACTTTTTAATAGACATTTGAAAATGGGGGGGCGTGAATTAAAAAAAAACGTTTGTCTAAAATATCATATTCGGTTTATTGGCAAGAGCATAAAATTTCACATTGACCCTGAAAATATCGTAAAAATAGAATCAATAGAAAAATTTTGATAGATTTTTAAAGTTTAAAAATTGAAAAATATTGAGTTCGTAAAATTCAATTAATTTCATTACTATTTTTTAAAAAAATATTTCTATTACTTTTTATACAACTTTAATAGTTTATTTTGGAAGTATAATCCATAAAGAAAATAAACAACCCACCTTTTAAAAGAGAAATTACGAATTTTTTATATTTTATTTGCAGTTTCGTGTTAGGGGTGTCAAAAATTCCTACAAAAATGCTGATACACCTAGCGCTGCTCTGCTCTGCAACTTTTAGTTTCGGAAGAAATAAAGTTTGAAAATATGGGGACAGGCAGACAGACATGAAGCCTTTTATATATTAGATGTATTCGTAATAATAAATGCGCATGGTTGTTCGGTTAAGCCAGCCTCACGTTTTCAGCGCTAATGGAATCCGAGACAATTATGTAAGGGAGATAACTAGTATGAACTAATAAAAAAAAACAGATTTGAGACGCTAAAACAATCGATTGAACGAGAAAACAATTTTAAGCAATAATAATACACGAATACGTGATTATTTTTTTTTGTAAACTTTTCGGAAATTCTTTTCGTTTTCTTCTAATTTTAATACAAGGTGGAACGATGAAAGTATCGCCCTAAAGAAAACAACGCTACAGATTTATTTTAAAACTTTTATTGACAAAATCAATTCAGATAACTTGATTATGTAGTAGAGCTGACATCTATTCAATGTAGCCGCCTTCAGCCTCAATCACCGTGTCTCGATACGGGTCCGGAACTGAGAGCATGCATTTTCCACAAGTGCCGGCAGGAGCTCGACGAATATTCGGCGGATGGCGGCGATCAGGCTGGCTGTGGTGTTGTGGGAGGTCATGTTGGTGATGTTCTCGACGTATGACCAAACAAAGTAGTCCAGCGGATTTAGGTCGGGGGGGGGGGCAGTGAGAGAAGGGTACAAAGTCGTAACACTCTTTCTGAAGCCAAGGCTGGGTCTCTTTGAACTTGTGGGGGGGGGGGGGCGGTGCTTAGTCATGCTGCCGCACCCAGTTTTAAAAGCAGTTTTCGTTAAACATACGAGAGGAAACATTTTTTTGCGGCGCCCCCCCCCGATATTTCATGCTACGAAAATTTAATAAAATAAATTTTGATTGATAAAAATTGCAACATTTTATAAGGTTGAAGAGTTTAAATAGAAAAAAAAATGTTATGTATGTATATTTATTCAACTTAAACTTGTAAATAAAAAAAATTGATATAAACACAATGTCTCCAAGGTAATTTTCGAAAAGAAAATACACTTTATTTAATTTTCGGAAACAACTCGGCAATTTCCGGAAATGTGCCCTTGTGGAGACAAGGTCTTATTTTTTTTATTACTTAAAATTGTTTTATTGTTCAATCAATTTTAGCGTCCCATATTATATCGCTTGCAAAAATAAAAAAAATGTTAGTTTGCTGGTTATCTCCCTTAGATTTGTAACAGAATCGGGCTGGTTCCTATTTACAATGCCTCCCCACGGGACAGAGTTAGACACCAGGGTCGTTTTTTAACGTGGAGAAAAGGTACAAAAAATAAAAATTGTCTCGGTCGTGAAGGATTTCTCCTCCACTGACAGAGAACAGGAAATTGAAGTGCAGCATCTGAAGAACAGATACTACACTTTGATCTTGACCCGAAGGCCTTTGACATCGCATGGATATTAATTAGGCTTATTTCAAAATTAGATCGATTATCAATATTTTTTTTATTATATTTTTATTTTTTAAATTTTCTTATGTTTAAGTAATCATGTAGCTAGCGAAGAAGATTTCCTCTTTAGTGTCTAAAATAAAAGGACGCCTTTTTTTATATAAAGTCATTGATCTGAGGGATCGATTTTACTAAAAGATTCGTTGGTTTTTTTTTTATCTCATAATTTAGGATGCTAAAACCAATGATATTTTTATTTAATCCAAACATAAAAAACAAAAAAAAAAAAAACAAAAAAAAGCAAAAAACAAACAAAGCTTCGACGGTTATTTTTAAATTAAAAAAAGTTGATAACATTAATAATTCAAAACGTAGTCTTCATGCGACTATTAAGAGAATCGTTTCTGTTTTCATATCACAATTTACGACGCTAAAACCATTGGTATTTTCATTAGATGAAAACATTTGAAAAAGAAAGCTGCGGCAACTTTTTTTCTACATTTTTTTCGACTCCTTTTTGTTTTAATTAAAAAGGAAAGTATAATTATTTTCAACAAAACTTTTTAGTAAAACAAGGAAAAAAAAACTCGTTTTTTTATTTATTTTTTACTGAACAAATCTTATATTATTTTTAATATTAACATCTAGTTTTTAGCATAAAACTGCGATTCCTTTTTGCCTTCATTGCACAAATCAGTAGAGTGGTGGATCATAGGTCCTTGGGTGCTTTGTGCGATCCGGCTTGAAATCTAACTTGGTTTATCAGGTCATTTTAACATAGACTCGTTACTTTCTGTCGTAAATTGTGACACGAAAACAAAAACGATTCTCTTAATAGTAAAGTCTACATTCCTCGCATTTTTTTTTGTAACGTTAAAAACTAGATGTTAGTATTATTAATATTATAAGCTTTGTTGCAGTAAAAAAAAAAGTCGCCACAGCTTTAAAAAACAGTTTCATCCTTGTTTTATTAAAGAGTTTGTTTGTTAAAATCACAATTTCCTCTACAACTATCGTTGCATTTTCCTTCATTTTCGCAAAAAATTCTTACCATAACATTTATTTGTTAATTTAAAAAAAGTAGTAAAAAAAAACAGCAACAACAAAACAAACAAGAACAAACAAACAACAACAACAAAAAAAAACGTAAGCGTAAAAAATTCCATGTCTTTTGTATTGTTTTCATACTTTGAGTTTTAAAGACTAATTTTTTTATAGAACCTCACCATAATATTTACTTTTTAATAACAATATAGTTGAAAAAAAATATATATATATATATAGAAAAAGTTGCCGCAACTTTCTTTTTCAAATATTTTCATCGGATGAAAATATCATTGGTTTTAGCGTCGTAAATTGTGACATGAAAACAGAAACGATTCTCTTAATAGTCGCATGAAGACTACGTTTTGTATTATTGTTATCAACTTTGTTACATTAAAAAAAAACCGTCGAAGCTTTCTTTCTTTTTTTTTTTTTTTTTTTTGCTGTTTTGATTTAATAAAAATACCATTGATTTAGCATCCTAAATTATGAGACGAAAAAATTTCACATTGACTCTGAAAATATCGTAAAGATTTAACCAATAGAAAAATTTTGATAGATTTTTAAAGTTTAAAAATTAAAAATTATTTAACTCGTAAAATTCAATTGATTTCATTACATAAAAAAAAAAAATGGCCGCATGAAGGCGCGCCGGCATTTTTTAAACATTTTGTAAACACAGTTTTTTTAAAAAATAAAAAAATAAATTTTTTTTTATTATTTTTTAAACAACTTTAGGTTATTTTGGAAGTACATTACATAAAGAAAATTACAACCCACTTTAAACAGCGAAATTACGAGTTTTTTTAAAATATTTTATTTGCAGTTTCGGGTTAGGGGTGTCAAAAATTTCCCCAAAATTCTGATAAACCTAGCGCAGGAGCAGGAGGACACTCGGGGTCTGCGTGGCAGTGGTCACGACGTGCACGTGGGGTTGATTTGTCTGGGAGAAGCACTAGGTGTATCAGAATTTTTGTAGGAATTTTTGACACCCCTAACACGAAACTGCGAATAAAATACAAAAAACTCGTAATTTCTCTTTTAAAAGTGGGTTGTTTATTTTCTTTATGGATTATACTTCCAAAATAAACTATTAAAGTTGTTTAAAAGTAATAGAAATATTTTTTTTATGTTTTAAAAAACAGTAATGAATTTTACGAACTCAATATTTTTCAATTTTTAAACTTTAAAAATCTATCAAAATTTTTCTATTGATTCTATTTTTACGATATTTTCAGGGTCAATGTGAAATTTTATGCTCTTTCCAATAAACCGAATATAATATTTTAGACAAACGTTCTTTTTTAAATTCACGCCGCCCCCCCATTTTCAAGTGTCTATTAAAAAGTAAATAATTAATTTACTCACCAAATTGAAGAGAAAAGGTCAATAAATAATATATTCAAATTTAAAACAAAAAAGTAGTGTTTTTTAGAAATTTGCCTGTAAAGTTCGAAGTTTAAAACCTTTTTTTTTAATCACGTTGTTTTTTTAATTTTTTTTTTTTTTAATGAAACCTTGGTGCTTGCTCCTTTAATTGAAAAAAAATTAGGGTTTGAATTACATTTTTCGAGTAGTTATAAGCTTGGAAAGACAGGGGGTCGAATAATTCACGCCTCCCATTTTGAAATGTCTATTAAAAAGTAAATAATTAATTTACTCACTAAAGTCTTATATATCACAAATTGAAGAGAAAAAGTCAATAAATAATATATTCAAATTTAAAACAAAAATAAAAGTGGTGTTTTTTTAGAAATCTACCTGTAAAGTTCGAAGTTTAAAACCTTTTTTTTTTAAAAAAACACGTTTTTTTTTTTTTTTTTTTTTTTTAATAAAACCTTGGTCCTTGTTCCTTTAATTGAAAATAAAAAATTAGGGCTTTAATTACATTTTTCGAGGAGTTATAAGCTTGGAAAGACGGGGTGGAATTATTCACTATTTTTCACGAAATTTCTGACACACCTAGAGAAGCACGGTATGACGTTACGACATCTGTGTGCTTTTAACAGACTTTGACCACCATAATACATACATACATACATACATACATACATACATACATACATACATACATACATTTAAACAGACAGGTGAGATTTATATTATAAATTATCTGATTTTCTATATTTTATCAAATCACCATAATTTATAAACAAAATTTACTACAGTGTCCGAGAGTTATTTCGATAAGTACTATTTTTTAAAAAAAATGTTTTTGTAAACACGAGTCATAGAGTGTAAGGGAGATAATTCGATCCAAGGGAGACAACCATTAATAATCAAATTTGAAAGTTTTATTCAGATATTTTTAGTCAAAAGTTCGTTTATTCTCGGCCCTTTAAACTAAAGTGGTCACCGATTTAATGTTATAAAAGACCAGCAGAAAGACACAAAGTTGCTCGCGCTTGCATGAGTATCAATGAGTTTCACTATCCCATATTTTATTGCTGTCGAAATCGATGACTTCGCAAATTTTTTAATCAAATGGATCAATTGCCTGTTAAAGTTGGGGATCCATTCCACCACAGTGCACCGGGAAGAAGTTTCACATGCCTCCCCCACAGTAACTTAGTCCACAATACATTGTCTTGAAGTCACCACAGATGTGGATGTTAGCCGAGAGATGTGAAGACAGTATGTGGTCTATTTTTTCAGATATGCTCTTAAAGATAGATAGTAACTCCGCTGTTGTGGAGCCTATAGAGGGCAAATATAAATGCAGTGGTGTTAGCAAGTGCAACCATGAAGCACATATAGGGTAAATTAGGATCTTCTCTAGATATTTCCCTGCCACACGGGAAGCCATCCTTAATGTAGGCACATATTCCATGCTCATGGCGATCTTGGGGGTCAGATTTAGCTGTTAAATTAGAGTATCCATTAATTATGAACTCATCTAGGGAAGTGGTCGGCTCTATTCCAGTTTCACTTAGAAATAATATGTCTGGTTTCGTCTCCTGTAATTGGGTTTCAACCTCTGGAAGGTTGGAATGTAGACCCCTGATGTTGGAGAAGGAGACCTGGTAGTAGGGGTCTACGTTGGAAGATGGGGTTCTAGGTTTCATCGAGTTTTTATTCTAATTAAAAGGCTTTCTGTTGGCTGGACAATAAATTAATAAATAAATAAATAAATAAATAAATCAATGAAAAAAAAAATTAAAAAACTAGAAAAAAAAAGAACTCCCACAATAATCTAACGCCTCATTTCCTAAATATATTTCATATTTCTTTGTTTTTTATATAGGAGTCTTATTAAAAGAGAGAGTCTTAGAGAGAGATGTTGTTGAGAGTCTTATTAGAAGCACAGTCTTAGAGTCTTAGAGAGAGTTTGTTGTAAGAGATGTTGTTCGAGATTGTTTGTGTTATAAAGATTCATATTTATAAAAAATGTTCATACTTAGAAGTGTAGAAGCTCTTTGAGTGTTGATAGTGTTGCGACAGTCTTAGTGTTCATATTGTGTATGTAAGACATTTTATAACACAGATATATAGACATATAATAACAATTTTCACTTTACCTTTTGGTAGAATTACAACACAAAGACGACGTTTATAAAAACACATGATGGGTTTATTTCTTCTCACGACCGGCCGTGGTTTTCTGAGTCAAGAATTCAAAGCTTCACATTCTAAGTTTCAAAAGGGACCGTCTCGCTTCTAGACGTTTGAATCCCATGTCTGCAGACTATCGTCTGTCGTCCTCAAACTCCCTCTCTGTCTCTCCCCCTTTTTTCAAAGTTTCTAACTATATCTACAACTTCCCATTTTCCATGACGTCATACACATGTTCAAACATGTCTTCTTTCACGTGTTCTGGACATACGTGTCCAAAACTTTTTCCTTTGTTTGCAAAAGGAATTTTAACCTATATTCCCAGTAACCTATTTTTCCAATATGTTAAAAACATGTTTATTTAATTATCTTGTATAGTTGCATTCCTCAATTGAATTTTTCATAACAAAATTGACAACGCACATTCTTTTCTTGAAACTATTTTATCTCTAAGCTAAACAATGGTTTGTTTTACATTCCATTTTCTAATTCTCTCTCGTAATCTATTTCTAAACCTAATTTACGAGGTTCGAATTTCGTCTATTCTATTTCATTTTCATTTTAACTAAATCTCTCTATTTTTTATACTTACAGGAAAAGGGCACAGCCCTTATCATGTAACAAGAATAGCAATATTCGAGAATCGAAATATTGAATTTCATGTAAAACTAATGGTATCTACTTCATTGACATGTCACATTAATTAACATATCCAAAAATTACGAAAACCATTAAGGCAGGAAATTAATTATTAATAAAAACAGTTCTCAAAGCTAATTAGCGAAAATTGAGTTTTGCTTAAAAAAAAAAAAAAAAACACAGAAGAGTTCGAATTGTAACAAGGGAGATAAATATATTCTAAAAATTGAAAAATTTAGTAAAACTCAATTTTCACTAATTATCCTCAAAAACTATTTTTATTAATAATTAATTCTCTATAGGCTGGAACGATAAAATTTTTGCTTTAAAAAAGACGACATGATTCCATTTCCGCTTGATGAAAGCCGGTTTTCTTTTTTTTATGCAGATCATCTACTAGTTGGCCAGTTGTGTACAAATCCCAAAAGCGATAGGATCCTTCTTTCATGTCTGAAAGTGACACAATGTTCAACGAGCGAGATCGGCGATGCGCCGCTATACAACTCATGCTCTGTACCGATCTAAGTTATGAGAACAGGACCATTGCCAGCACCCTTAAAATGCATCGCTGGATTGCCATGGATAATAGGGATGTGACTAAGGTGATGAAAACAAAGTTTCCGGTCATGGTTATAGTCATTGGTGTGGTTTCAAATGAGGGTCACATCATGCCATCTCACATTTTCGAAGTCAGCTTGAAAGTCAATCAGGTGGCCGCTGGGTGTGGCAGCGGGACTCGGCACCAACTCACAAGTTCAAAGAGACCCTGGCTTGACTTCAGAAGGAGTGCTACGACTTTGTATTCTTCTCTCACTGGCTCCCTCCTTCTCCGACCTGGACTTTTTTGTTTGGTCATATGTGAAGAACATCACCAACATGACCTCTCATAACACCAAAGCCAGCCTGATTGCCGTTATCTGTTGAGTATTTGGTGAGCTCTCGTCGACGCTTGTGGAAAAGGCTTGCTCCCAGTTCCAAACCCATATTGAGGCAGTGATTGAAGCTGAATGAATAGAGTTGTCAGCTCTACTACGTAATCAAGTTAGCTGAATGAATTTATTTTTTTTCAATAAAAGTTTTAAAATAAAGCTGTAGTGTTGTTTTCTTAAGGTGACAAATTTATTGTTCCACCCTCAGGTACAAACCACAAATTACATTAACATCTCAATAATTGAATAGGTATTGTGAGTTCAAGCCTGGGAAACGTCCTAAACAATCAGTACAGCAATGGATTCGTGACTGTTGGGTTGTGGTTCTGTTCAGTCAGAGGAGATTTTTTAGTTTGTTTTACTCACCTTTAACCCCAAACAAGGCATGTTGCCACTTGGATGCAAGGAGCTACTAATTGGGATCATGCCTAAGATAGATTAAAATGTTGGTGTATGCTGCATCTGAACTTCTGCATGTCAGTACAGTTTTGAAAGCAGGTGGCAGGAATGGACTTCCTAAGTCTAACCATTCTAGGGAAGAAGCTATTCAAGTAGAAAACTTTCTGACATTTAGAAACCTTAATAGTGAAGGGGTGTGATTTTGTTGCTGAGTGGGTTTGTCTGGGATATGTACGTCGAGGGGACACAAACGCAATAAGTTCATCAGAGCACGTTCCATTAAAATACTTGTAAAGCAGGCACAGGGGGGGAAAAATTGCGGCGATAGGACAGTTTACGAAGCAGGACCCATTAGATTGGAAACCGTTTTTTGGGCCGTATCCACGAGGGAGATGCTAGTAGATGCAGCAGCCCAAATGTAGCAACTATACTCCATGCATGGGCGAATTGCAGCTTTGTAGAGGTACAGGATACTCACAGATGAAAGTAGTTTTCTAGCCTACCTTCCTAGCAGCAGCCTTGGCAATGTCCTGAATATATTTGTTCCAGTTCATATTTCCCGTGAATGTTAAGCCGAGGAGTTTGAAGGAAGAATTCTCAGGTAGGGAATTATTTGTCATGGATATCAGTGGTTGGAGAGATCCACTTTCCCAGGCTTTACCTTCTCTATGAGAAGGAATTAATTTATAACTAATCGCCTGAGGCGCTTCTACCGAAGAATGCTGTCAGGAACGCGCAGGCATTTTTGTAGATCGGAGTTCACTTTACTTGGTGCGCTAGCTCAGAGGAGGTAGATAAATACATTAGCTTATATATGCGCCCTCCTGTTATAAATAATGAATTCTCCCGTGGATTTCGATATACGAGGTCCGCCACAACAACTAAGTTGCTCCGAAATCCAAACAAATGATTTGTTTATAGTGGTGAAGGCTTTGTGCAGAACCAACCACCCTTTTTAGTATAACTGCTAACCTCAGTCGGTGCAATGGCTGCCACAAGTAGAACTCAGACTTTTACACTAAGATGTTCCTTCTTGTAAATGCATGTCTTAACGAAGACTGAGGGTGCATCTTTCCCAGTGAATTAAACCACCAAGAGAGTAGGCCAACGAACATGACAGCTTAACGTCACTTCCTGATTAACTTGTAGGTATAGAAAGTTTCTGGTATTCAACCATATGGTTACTCTAACAGGCATAAAAAATATGGCTATCGATTTTGTTTTTTTTTACATAGGCGTCACCACTTATCAAGGCCGATAGGCCACTCAAGGATAAGGGTTAAAGAGTGTAGAGTAGTCAAAAGGACAATATAGTAATCGATAGTAATGGAAATTCGGTAAATTTGTTAACTTACGTGGAACGGCTCATCAGAAACTTGTTCACGTTGGATTTGAAGACAACCATATTATAGACAGCTGGAAAGCAGGAAAATGGGAGACAATTCCGCAGGCGTGCAGTTCTAAGAAAGAAGCTTTGATCATGGAATCTATGTTTAGGTTTAGGCACAGATAAAGAGTGTGGAAAATTATTGATAATGTTTTCAGCTAGTCTAGTGTTTCTTGTGAAAGTTTGGCGAGGGGGGACCATAGATTGAAGCTCAGTCGAACACTTTCCATGAAATAACGATAAAGCAGAGACAAACTCGCAACATCTCTTCTGTGAGATAGAGGTTGCAGTGAAGAGAAAAGGACATCTCCCACCAGGCCACGAAGTCTATTTTGTACTCTATCAAGGCAGGACAAGTCTTTTCTAGCAGCTCCTGCCCATATCTGGCAACAGTATTCCATCCTTGGACGTATCTGGCTCTTATATAGGTAGAGAATTGCATCAGCAGTGAGATATCTACTGGATTGATAGAAGGATCCGACCATTTTTCCAGCGGCCTTGGCAACAGATTTGATAATAATTATTATAATTGCACATTGGGATAATTTTAATCTAACAAAATATAGTAAGTGAACTAGTTTTTGAACTTTGTTTTCTATTGGAGAAAGTCGAATATTTCACTTTATGTATTTTTTTTTTTACTGCAAAACAATTTTTATATAATATTTTTCAATCCGTTCTTTTAATAATAAATAAAACTTTTCATTGAGTATTTCCAAATATTTTAAAGTTAGTATTTTTCACGGCACTTGTTTTTTTTTTTTTAACGATCAGTGAATTTTCAATATGTTAGCACCGGGTGTAATTTATTTCTTTGAAATATATTTAAAACTTCAAGTTTTTGTTTTTTATAACATTTTACTGTAAATAAGTTACATGATGGGTTTGTTTTACTGTACACATAGATTCGAAAAAGTTGTCAAAAACAAATATATAACAAATAAATGTTATCAAAGGAAAGATAAGTTACTTTTCTACCAAACTGAATAAATTTTTAGCGTTTTTATTTAATGTAAAATGTTTATTCACCTCGAAAAAAATACTGTTTACCGCACACGATAAGTTTGGGAAAACGAGTTTAAACAAAAAAATTATACAAAATATTGTTAGAAACTCGCTCAATATATGTTATTGTGACATAGGCGGACATATATTCGGTGGGTTTCTGACAGTATTTTGTATAATTATTTTTATTTGAACTTATTTTCCCAAACTTACCGAGTTCAATAACGAGCATGCCGACAGTTTTCTTTTTAAAATATATTGATAAACATTGTATGATTTTCGAAGCGATTACACGTTTTAAAGCGAGTAAAACCACTAAAAACCTTTCCAGTTAGGTAGAAGAGTAACTTATCTTGCCTTTGATAACATTTATTTGGTATATATTTGTTTTTTTGACCACTTTTTCGAATCTATGTGCATAATAATACAAACCCCTAAAAACATATCCAGTTAGGTAGAAAAGTAACTTATCTTGCATTTGATAACATTTATTTGTTATATATTTGTTTAGTGACAAATTTTTCGATTCACAGTAATACAAACCCCAAAATGTACAGTAATACAAACCCAAAATTAAATTTAACTTTAAAATAATATTTAAAATGCACGTGCGTACACTGCACAAGCACCCTTATTATTATCATAATAATAATAGTAACAATAATAAAAAAGACTGGTGTAGATAACATAGACTGGCGCCACACTAACTAGTTGTGAAGGGTCAGGGAGGATGGAAAGACCGAGATGGGAGAGTACTAACCAAATCTCCACTGGAAGTGTGCAGTTCAGATCTGATACCTTGGGGAGGCATTTTGTCACCCAAACCCCAGGAAACACCAATGGTCGATGCCAACGAGAAATCAGTGACAACGGCTGTTGCGATAACATGCAATCATCTGCACAAGTGATCAAGGGGGGGGGAACACTAGAAATCTGGGGAGACTTGATGTCACTTGGTCTCCAGGGAACACCACAAGTTACTGCCAGTGAGCAATCACTGTGAGAAAACTAATACGCTACACATTTTGATGAAAAACATGGGGGAAAAATGGACATAGAAGAACAGAAAACCAAAACTTTAAATATAATTTCTGTATTTAAATTAATAGTTATTTAAATATTTCAACATATAATCTTGCGGGCAAAATCCAGCTTCCCAATAAGGGGCACTCTGGATAAGAACAAAAATAATCGCAGTCATGAAAGATTTCTCCTCCACCGACCGAGGACAGAAAAGGTAAAGTGTAGCATCAAAACAGATACTACACTGTGATCTTGTTCCGAAGGCCAAGAAATGTTTGTGTTTAATGTTTCTTTAATTGTTTGTTCCCTAAATTCATAATTCAGTTTTATCAGTATTAAATTGTATATTGCTTTAAAATTACTTAATTTTACATAGATAATGTTTATATTTTATATTGAATAAAGTTCAGTTTCAGTATTAATCGAACTGTGTTCCTTTTTAAAAATGTTTTATTGCTCTTTTTCAAATGACCCTCATATAGTACTGACAGTCTGACAAATCTTACCTAAATTGCCTGCATACCTTTTTCAGTTAACAGGCCTTATTCTTACTCTCGGTGGCCGTGATTAAACACACCCTCAGATATCAACTTGGAAACTTCTACGCGGTACATACGTCACCTAGCATTACAAAATGGTCACCCATGTAGCAATGACCAGGCTCATCGTTGCTTAACTTCAGTGACCTGGCGATAACCAGTGTGTCTACGTGGTTATGCCTGTTACAAATGTAAACATTCTAATTGCTAGTCTCAATGTTTAACT
>NC_136498.1:126147620-126290120 GCF_053919585.1 Euprymna scolopes | reverse complement strand
GAAAAATAAAAGAAAAATATAACAAATTAAGAAAGTTATGATTTTTTTTAATCATCAGCTTCTTTTGAGACACCTTGTATGTATATATATATGATGATTACAAACGTCTTGCCAGACGAGTGCCACTCCCTCAGACACTTAATGTCTATGAGCCTAAAAATGGCTTTTTTTTTTTAGTCCTACCGGTGAATTCACATGCTCAAGTAGGCATGATACTGAAGACGGTCATTGAGATCAATTATTACATACTTCCAGCATTTCAAGCCTCCACGCGTCACAATTTTCCATCGCCACAGGACCATTTTTATAGACACATGCCTGAGGGAGTATCTATACACAGATGATGTTACAGAGTCTTAGCTTTGTACGACAGCTAAGTCTCTCTCTCCATTCAAAATGTTGAGATCCAGCAACAAGCAAGAGCATGATATCCAGCAACAAGTTAAACTGCAGACCAGCTTAATGCGGGTACTGGTCTCCCGCTTTATGGTTTTTTAAATCAGTGATTTGCTTCTTCTAGAAAGGTTGCCTTCACCACGGCTTACCGGATCCCTCTCCACCCCAACATACAAATGCATACACACAAGCACACACATTGCTGGTTGGCCGTTGACCCCCAAAAAGGGTTCATTCGCCCTTTGGAAGGTCTTGTTTTTTATCCTTCAGGGAGACTAGCCGCCCTCCTCACCAAACAAGTCTGGTGGGGGTAGCAGTTTAGTCGCCGGTGACCCGACCATGAGGCAGTTAGTACTGGGTTACATGGTACCAGTAGCATATGACATGACCTGACAATAAATATATATACATATGTAACATGAAAGTATATATATATATATATATATATATATATATATATATATATATATATATATACTAGCAAACAGTTAATAAAACATGTTAAAAAACACTTTGAAATGAGTTAAAAACATATTTAATCTGAAAAGGAAACACTAGAAAAGTGGATAGTCCTTAATCCGCAGAGTTTCAAAGAAATCTTTTCCTTCTCATCAGAGGGTAGGAATTAGCAAAATGCGGGATCAGATTTTGCATGCAAAAGTATTTGATGAAACAACAAGTAAGTCAAAGATCTTACTTGATAACAAAAAGTGAAGCAGAGGGAATATGGTGAAGAAAAAGGTGATTACACATGAATGGATAGTCTGGTGGAAGATAAATAATCCAGTGACAGTAAAATCCAAATATATAACTTTTATTTTATATATATATATCTATATATCTATATCTATATCTATATCTATATATATATATATATATATATATATATATATATATATATATATATATATATATATACATGGACTTCAGAATAGTATAATGCAATAGATCTACTGGTATGGAAATCCAGTGATTATCGGTTTACAAAATACTATTGGCTGCAATATTTTAAAAAGGTAATCCAAGCTAAATAAAAAAAATTGCTCAGTATACCAGATATAGCAAATAAATCATAAATTAGTAATTTAAATTCTATTACGTGAAATGGTTAAGTTTCAAATCTTGAATTTTTATTAAATGCAAGACAAAGAATACAATTCAATTTTGAATTGTATTCTTTGACTTGCATTTAATAAAAATTCTAGATTTGAAAATTAACCATTTCACGTCATAGAATTTAAATTACTAATTTATGATATATATATATATATATATATATATATATATATATATATATATATATATATATATATATATATATGGTGTCCGTAAAGTAACTATACAGTCTTACAAGTTACTATACAGACACCCTGTAATATATTAACAGTACAGTAAGATATTGTATTAAAATATTTATTTGTAACAAAAGAAATAAAAAGAAATAACACCTTTATGTTTATAAAAATCTCAGAAAATACACGTGTTACATCCGAAAAGACTGTAACAATCAAGGCAAACAATTTCTATGACAAGTATTCAAATTGGAGGCCCTCATCTCCAAGACATTCTCGACAACGTGACGCACATAAATTTGCGCTCTTCCAAAGTTAGCTTGCGTGGCATGCTTGATTAAATAAACCTGTAAAAAAAAAAAAATATTAACTATTAATACAAATATAATACAATAAAACAATAAGACTGTATAGTAACTTTACGGACACCCTATATATATATATATATATATATATATATATATATATATATATATATATATATATAAACTATTCTGAAGAGTATATATATATATATATATATATATATATATATATATATATATATATATATATATATATATATATATATATATAAGAATTTTGAATGTCCTTGAAGCGTTTCGGTCGTGAAGCCCCAATTCGATCGCTTAAGATAATGTGGGGTCACTCCTTTGTTAATCTTTTCTATCGGTCAAATAGAAGGTATTAATCACAAACAAAATAAACTCTTACAAAATCATAAAAAAACCTCAAATACAAATAGCACTTGAAGTCAAAACACTTTTTACCAAAACGACTGCATTAAATATACGGTTGGTATCCCATGAAACAAACAAACAACGCAAAGCTATCACGTTGTAAACCGGGTGGCCAAACTGGCAGCTATTCGATGTGGCCTTGTCAATCTAATTATCGAATTCAACGAATTCCTCGCCAAGGTGGAGAATGAAGTAATACACTCGCAATACCCGTTTGATACCCGCCAATTTGTTTTTCCCTTGTGTATTATTAACCTGTCTCGATTGATCGCTACATTAGGTCTGTAGGTCAACAGATATCCGAAACATACAAAGAAAGACGAACAAAAACAAAAACAAAATGGCCGTATTATTTGGATTCTCGTCTGTTCTCATCTTGAGTGTTATTTACACAACGTTTTAGTCGATGTAATATCTTACCTTCGCAAAGAACCGTAGCATGGAGTACTGTTGTCACATTTGGGCTGGTGCATCTTCTACGAGTCTCTCGCTCCTGTACAGGGTCCAAAAGAGAGTCAACAACCTGATAGGTCCTGAACTGTCATCTAAACTTCAGTCCCTGTCCCACCGACGAAATGTTGCATCCCTCTGCCTGTTTTACAAATATTTTAATGGCGGATGCTCTGACGAACTACAAGCACTTGTACCCCCTCAACAAAAATACCCCCGACAAACTCGACAAGCAGCAAAGTCCCACCCCTACACAGTTGAGATCTCTAGATGTAAGAAAGCCTTTTACTCTAATAGTTTCTTCCCCAGAGCGGCAGGAAATGGGAATTCTCTTCCGGTTTCCTGTGTCCCTAACTGTACTGACATGCAGAAGTTCAAGTGTAATGTGAACAGATATCTTGCTGCTTAACTCCCTACATAGTATCCCTGGAACTTAGGAGGAGAGCGAAGGCTCCCTGGGCCTCCCATCCTCCTTCTGAGAGAAGTTCCCCGGCTTCCACATTCATTGCTCAGCCCGCCCTCCAGGCAATCAGGTCCCTGATAGTAATGTAATAAAAAAAATAAATAAATAAAAAATAAAAAAAAATAAAAAATAAATAAGAAATAAATAAATAAAAAAAAAATATAAATAAAAAAAATAAAAAATAATAAAAAAATAAAAATAAATAAATAAAATAAATAAATAAAATAAATAAAAAATAATAAAAAATAAAAATAAATAAATAAAATAAATAAATAAAATAAATAAATACAATAAATAAATAAATAAAACATAAATAAAAAAAAAAAAATAATGATAAAAAATAAATAAAAAATAAATTAATAAAAAAATAAATTAAAAAAAAAAAATAAAATAAAATAAATAAATAAAAAAAAATAAAAAAATAAAAAAAAATGAATAAAAAAAAATAAATAAATAAAAATAAAAAATAAAAATAAATAAAAAATTTTTAAAAAAAATAAATAAATAAATAAAAATTTAAAAAAATAAATAAAAAAAATGAATAAAAAATAAATAAAAACAAATAAATAAATAAAAATAAAAAAATAAAAAAATACTAAAAAAATAAAAAAATAAATCAATAAAAAAATAAAAAATAAAAAAATAAAAAATAAATAAATAAATGAAAATAAATAAATAAATTAAAAAAAAATAAAAAAACGCTGGATAAAGTACATGATAAATTTCCGTTGTAAAGTTACACTCCTCTGGATTTTGAAGGTTCAATACTCAACACGGGCTACACTTCAAATATAACTGCGAATTACTCAGGGCTTCTATCCAGTCATGGATGACGTGACAAAAGCATGATATCTTCGAAATTCCGTGCAGATTCCCGAACTCAACAGAAAAATTCTTCAGTTCGACAAGATACACCTGAAGAAGGTCGAAGGTTACACCGATCGAAACGTTGTGAAAAATGATACTTAAGAATAAGAGCAGAAGTCCAAAGAATAAAAATAATATGAATAATCAACCCTCATCTCAAAAATTCAGAAACGAAAACAAAAACAGTAAAAAAGGGAACCACCACTTATCAAGGCCCAGATGCCACTCGAGGATAAGGGTTAAAGAGAGTACAGTGGTGAAAAGGACAATATGTTAATCGTTAGAAGTGTAAATTTGGTAAATTGGATTACTTAAAAGGAACGGCTCATCAAGAACTTGTTTACATTGGACTTGAAGACAATCAGATTGTAGTCAGCTGGAAAGCAGGTAAACGGAATAGAGTTCCACAGGTGTGCAATTCTTATAAAAAAAACTTTGTTCATGGAATCTACACTTAGGTTTAGGCACAGATAAAGAGTGGAGGAAATTATTAATAGTGTTTTCAGCCAGATTTAGTAGCGCAACTGACCACTGATACTTAACTGCTGTCTTTAAACTTTAATTCAATTAAGTAATAATTTTTCTTTAGTACAACAGGTGCGCATGCTAAAATTTATGTTTCCTGGCGCTTAGGAGTACGACTGTACCATTATACTTGGCTTTCTAGTGAGAAACGACTTACTCTTCGCCAGTTCAAAGGCTTCAAAATCACTTTCGGGTTATACAGAGACACGACAATACAAAGTGAGTCACCCCTAAGGCAAAAGCCAACGATGGAATCGTTAATAAAATTCACAGTCCTTTTTGTAATCCAACCACAAATAAATTTTAATATATCCTTTCTGACTTGCCCACAAAGTTTTCGTCATTAATAACCAACAGTTTTTGTTTTATTACGATTCAATGACAAGAACAACTGGATACAATATGAAAAACACTCCACAAAAAAAATGAATACATTAATTATGAAGACTTATTTGAAAGTATTCAAATATATAAATAAATAAATAATAATAATAATAAAATAAAATAAAATGTAAAATTCAGTTTATATCTGACTTGTCCACCAAGTTTCAGTAATGAATATTTAACAGTCTTTGTTTATTCTGCAGGTCAGTTATATGCATTAAACGAATAACCAACGCTGTTATTTGCTTTGAAATTTGTGATATTTTAAAAAATAATTTACAGCAAATATATTTAGATGAATTACATCCTGCCAACAAATGTAGCAGAATATGTTCTAAAAAAAAAAAAAAAAACTGTAAAAGGGGGGGGTACTTTAGTTTTTAATTGTCACAATTTTATCTCCTCTTTTGGTTGGCACAGTTCTGGTTTGGGCTGTGATGATTACTCTCCAGTTTTGGGGGATTGTTTTGATAAGACATTATATTTGAGATAATCCCCAGATAAAAATTGGAATTATTAATAAAACTCACAATCCTTTTTGTAACCCAGCCATAAATACATTTCAATCCATGCCTGACTTATCCACCGAGTTTCAGTCATTAATATCCAACAGTCTTTGTTTTATCACTGTTCAATGATAAGAACACCTGCATTAGATATGCAAACTTTTTAATAAATCTGGCAGATTTCTATGTTGGCACTGCTCTGATTTTTTTAGCTGTCATTTTTATAGGACACAAGAATGTAGATCAAATCGACACACAATGCGCATGTGTGCACGCGTTTGCTTTCAAATGTTCGTCGCCACTTCACAATATCAAACAATTACAATTGCCATGAAAAGTAAGTAGATACCATTGTTCTTTTTTTTTTAATGAAAATTGAATGTTTTCGACTTCCAAGTTCACCCTAATAACACAGAAGCACCTTAATAAATACACATATAAAATTTGTTCGTAATATTTGAACTCTGTTGACTACTGCTCTCAACTTGAATATTGTTTTAACAACGTTTTGGTCGATGTAAGCGCTGAACTTCCTCAGGTGTATCTTTTTTTTTTATAAAGGATCACCACTTATCAAGGCCCGGCAGTCACTCAAGGATAAGGGTTAATGGGTATACATTAGTCAATGAGATTATAGCTAGTAATAATAAATAGTGACCATTTTGTAAATTGGATTACTTAGCGGGATTGTTCATCAAGAATTTGTTTACGTTGGACTTGAAGACAATCAGATTGTAGTCAGTTGGAAAGCAGGCTATCGGAAGAGAGTTCGTGCAGTTCTAAGAAAGGAGCTTTGTTCATGGAATCTAGGTTTAGGTTTAGGCACAGATAAAGAGTGTGGGGAATTATTGATAGTGGTGTTGGCTAGACGAGTGTTTTGTGAAATTTTGGCGAGGGAGGCCCATAGATTGAAGCTCAAACGAGCACTTGCCATGAAAATAACGATAAAGCAGAGACAGGCTCGCAATGTCGCTTCTGCGGAAAAGAGATTGCAGAGAAGAGAAAAGAGCATCCTCCACTAAGCTGCGAAGTATATTTTGAACTCTGTCAAGGCAGGATAAGATGCTTCTAACAGCTTCTGCCCAGATGTGGCAACAGTACTCCATCATTGGACGTACTTGGCTCTTATATAGATAGGGAATTGCATCAGCAGTGAGATATCTACTTGAGCGGTAGAAGGATCCTTCCATTTTTCCAGTAGCCTTGGCAACGGATTTGATGTACGTGTTTCATTTCAAATCAGAAGTAAAGGTCAGACCTAAAAGTTTGTCAAAACATAGAGCCTCCCCAAGACGATAGCCATTCATTCCAATTGATGTCAGATGAGGATCAGAGCGGTAATTATGTAAAGATAGGAGCTTAGTTTTAGATATGAACTCTAGTATCTTTCTGCACATAATTTCAAATGGGTCTCTGTATTTAAATCACAGATATAGCATGCTCGCGTTCAATCCGCCATTACTAGGTAGAAGTCCTAAGTATTTCATAATTGTATTTTGTATATTAAATAACAGTGCTTGTCTACATTCCCGTGATTCCCAAGAGATGTCGCTAGTAGCGTGCCATTCAAACTAAACATGGCGTCAAGTTTTTTTCCGATAAAATGTGTCGTAATTGACTTGATCGATTTACGTGATTTTTGGTATATTGCATCTTCATGCGGTGACAGGTACATACATCATAAAGATTTTTAAAGATTTTTTTCTCGCAAAAAAAAATTGTTTTATACGCCCAAATGTAGACAGGCACCTAAATAAATTACAAAATTATATACAAATTTAATGTTTTCCATTTTTTTTTTACCACTGATCTATCTGAATATTCCCAACGCTCCCAACGCTCCCAACGTTCCCAAAGACGATGAGGTGATTATAACCCACTTTTGGAATCCTTGATCTAAATCCAGCATTACACCTTGGGTAAGTATTTCAACACAACGGCTAATCAGTATCCGATGTGGCCTCTAACAGTATTCCCACTAGTCGCACCGTAGTTTCCCCTTCGTTCTTTGTTCCGCCTCCGAGCGCCAATTGACCTGGCGACAATTCCACCATCTTTGAGTCATTTTAAACACTATTAATTGTGCCTCGACAGACAGTGTACACCTTTCATTCAGTCTTTTAAACAACAAAGAACGCAACACAGATTCAAAAACGGCGACACTTTTCGTTTTCCTCCATTCATGTAAAAAAAAAGTACCTCTCCTTCTTCTTTTCTCTCTTACTCTCTCTCTCTCTATATATATTAAAATAACGCCGTATTCCTGTCTGTTCACATTCATCATATATGGCGTCATAGAAGATGGTATGTATAGTATTCGTTATATATGACGTCATATATGATGACATCATATATAATGTCGTCATATTTGCATATCTGTTGTTATTTTTAGCGTTTTTTTTGTCCCCCCCCCCGACAAAAAAAGGGTGGACCTGCAAATTCACCCTTGTCCGTTCGTCCGTTCGTCTGTCCGCATTTTTCTCAATAACTACGCCTTGGAATTTTTGAAATTTTGCATAAACATTAAACATGATATGAGTAAAAAAGTAACAACGGATTTTCCGGGAAAACTTTGCCCCCCCCCCTCCCCAGAGTGTGCCTTTCGGGTTAAAATGACTTAAAAAGACACTTTTTTGCTTAATAAAAAAAAAATTGATGCGTTGGATTTTTATAAAACTTTCTGAAAAGTTGTAACTAACTGATTTGTATATAATTTTGTTTGTCTATATTTCTCGATAAATCTTAGGTGTGCCCCAAGGGCTCTTTTAGGGCTAATAAAAACACTCCATTTTTGCGACTATTTTACCATATTTGTCTAAAAATTTTCTGTGCATGTCTATTTAGCAGTTTTGCATGGTTCTGAACTCAAATTTAAATATGTTAAGGCCTTGGGGATTTTTGAGGCTAAATGGGATGGAGCAAATGATGGACAGTCATTTCTTTTTATGCATGGCACAGAACTCAAATTTACATATGTTAAGGCCCAAAACTGCACTGTTTGTTCATTTGCGCCGGGATCTGACGCCCCCTGAAGACTTTTGGGGGTAAATGAGGGGTGGAACATGGAAGGAGGAGAATGGATAGATAATGAAAGAAAGAGATAGAGAGGGGGAATATGAGGAACAGAAAGAGACTAATTTTTGTTGTTTCAGATTTGAAAATTTAATTTGCTCTGCATACTCACAATTTCCTGATTCAAACAAACTACCCAAACTCAACGGATAACCCAACGGGTCACATATTTTCTAAAACGTTTTAATTAATGGAAATGAATGGTGAAAATATTGAAAGTACCGGGAATTAAGTGTATGTGACAAAGATGTCTCTTCTGTGCCACGTGAGAAGATACGATGTGAATAAGACTTGTCTATCTTGATTGCGCACCATCTGATATCCCACCCCCTTCACGTTGAACCAATCAGAATGGTGATGTTTTTCGATTTCCATTCATGCCCCGCCCATCAAAACGAGCCAATAAAAATGCTTCGTTCATGTTAATGTGTTGATATTCTTAATCGAAAAGCATTCATTAATGGCGGAGAGCAATTAGGAAACCCAAAGAAAAGATGACGTTTGTCTAATTTACTGATGTTGTAGTTGTAATGTCCATTGACTAATGATAATTAGTTAGTTTATCTATCTATCTATCTATCTATCTATCTATCTCGGTCTTTTCATATGTATGTATGTATGTATGTATGTATGTATGCATGTATGTATGTATGCATGTATGTATGTATGTAGATACGGCATAATTGCGTTGGAACCGGTTCTCACCAGATCACCGAAGTTGAACAACGTTGAGCCTGGTTAGTATCAGATGGGTGACCATTTAGGAATTCTAGGCGCTGTATGCGCTCTTCACTTATCTCGGCATTTGTTTCCAGTCGTCCTGACCGCCACTTGACTCTGGTATTCAACAATGTCGACTCAGGAGAGGTGTGGTTGGAGATTTCGCACCTCCTGCCACAATAATTTCACGCGCAGGAGCCCTTACAGTGGGTATTCATAGTCTGTTAAAGACTAAAGCAGCCATTGTATGTATGTATGTATGTATGTATGTATGTGTGTGGATGTGTGTGTGTATGTATGTATGTATGTATGTATCTATCTATCTATCTATCTATCTGTTATATCGTGGGATGCGTTAGATAAAATATCTTACCGCAGGGAGATCAGCCTTCACGTGGGTATGTTGCAACTCACGAGCAAAGAACATAACACTTATGAATAAACAAGGAAACGTTTATTATGAAGACACGCACACACACACGTAACTACAATTCAAAACAGATGAAAGTTAGAAGTCCAAGTATGGTAACATGAACGAACGGGGATGATGTTCATCTTGACATTCTAAATTACCCTGTTTTCCCCTCCTTGTGCCCATTTCCAGTCGTTGATCTCGCGAGAAGTCGCAAGAATTTAAAGTTTAGGATAACGGACAAAGGGAGGCGACTTTACCCAGAGAAGTAAAGATTTATTCCCTTTTGAATTATACTTTTGTTCTATCTATCTATCTATCTATCTATCTATCTATCTATCTAAATTTCTTAATGCTAGTACATCTTGACATTTCCTATATTTATTATGTACAAGCCTGCGTGCCAGACGTTGTCCGGGTGTTTGTAGGTGTGTCTTGAGCAAAAAACAAAAAAAAAATAATAAAAATAAATGAATAACAAGTGGTAGTAGGAAGGCAGCCTCGAACCCATTTCATGAAGGATGAAAAGAACATGAAAGAAGAACGCGACGTCTTTGCTGCTGCGCCCATCGCCAAACTGGAAGTGACGTACGTTTAAATTAAGCCTAGAAAATCGAAAAGAGGGGATGACTTTCGAAAATATCGGCGAAAAAAGCGACCCCTCCCTGTAGAAAAATGCCCAGTTGAGGGTGAAGGAATTAGTGTTATGGACCAATTTTTCGATATTTGTCATCCGAAGGGTCGTCTTCAAAATGATATCGATCTCGTGAAAATCCATCGCCTCTATCGAAAATTTTAGACAAACAAACAAACATATATATTAACATACATACATTAAAACAGACAGGTGAGATTAATATTATAGAACATTAGCTGATCATTCGCGATAAAAAAAAAATGAAAACAATTTTTGTATGTGTGTGCTGTAAACTGAAACGCATACATGAGGCCCTCACGGCTACTAGCACTCTGCGTCATGGATGGATTAAGACTAATGAACACTGATATGTGACTTCACTCTCCATAAGCATAACCACTAGGTATTAATACAGTTTGGGAAGGTAGAATGAAAACGGGTTGGCATAGTTGATAAGGTTTGAAAACAAGATAGAGATAAGTAATGTAGATGTTGGATTTGGGATGAGTTTTTTTAATGATATTCGTGTGATCTCATCTGTAAATCAAGACCTGAAAGTATTATGGATATGTGAGGATGCAGCACATCAGTAAGTGTATGTATGTATGTATGTATTTATGCATGTATGTATGTATTTATGCATGTATGTATGTATGTATGTATGTATTTATGCATGTATTTATGCATGTATTTATGTATTTATGTATGTATGTATGTATGTATGTATTTATGCATGTATGTATGTATGTATGTATGCATGTATGTATGTATGTATTTATGCATGTATGTATGCATGTATTTATGTATGTATGTATGTATGTATTTATGCATGTATGTATGTATGTATTTATGCATGTATGTATGTATGTATTTATGTATGTATGTATGTATGTATGTATTTATGCATGTATGTATGTATGTATTTATGCATGTATGTATGTATGTATTTATGCATGTATGTATGTATGCATGTATGTATGTATGTATGTATTTATGCATGTATGTATGTATGTATTTATGCATGTATGTATGTATGCATGTATGTATGTATGCATGTATGTATTTATGCATGTATGTATTTATGCATGTATGTATGTATGCATGTATGTATGTATGTATTTATGCATGTATGTATGTATGTATTTATGCATGCATGTATGTATGTATTTATGCATGTATATATGTATGTATGTATTTATGCATGTATATATGTATGTATGTATTTATGTATGTATGTATATATTTATGTATTTATGTATGTATTTATGCATGTATGTATGTATTTATGCATGTATGTATGTATTTATGCATGTATGTATGTATGTATTTATGTATGTATTTATGCATGTATGTATGTATGTATTTATGTATGTATTTATGTATTTATGTATGTATGTATGTATTTATGCATGTATGTATGAATTTATGCATGTATGTATGTATGTATTTATGCATGTATGCATGTATGTATGTATTTATGCATGTATGTATGTATTTATGTATGTATGTATGTATGTATGAATTTATGCATGTATGTATGTATTTATGCATGTATGTATGTATTTATGCATGTATGTATGTATTTATGCATGTATGTATGTATGTATGTATTTATGCATTATGTATGTATGTATGTATGCATGTATGTATGTATTTATGCATGTATGTATGTATGTATGTATTTATGCATGTATGTATGTATTTATGCATGTATGTATGTATTTATGCATGCATGTATGTATGTATGTATTTATGCATGTATGTATGTATGCATGTATGTATGTATTTATGCATGTATGTATGTATTTATGCATGTATGTATGTATGTATGTATTTATGCATGTATGCATTATGTATGTATGTATGCATGTATGTATGTATTTATGCATGTATGTATGTATGCATGTATGCATTATGTATGTATGTATGCATGTATGTATGTATTTATGCATGTATGTATGTATGCATGTATGCATTATGTATGTATGTATGCATGTATGTATGTATTTATGCATGTATGTATGTATGCATGTATGCATTATGTATGTATGTATGCATGTATGTATGCACGTATGTATGCATGTATGTATACATGTATGTATGTATGCATGCATGTATGTATGCATGCATGTATGTATGTATTTATGCATGTATGTATGTATGTATGCATGTATGCATTATGTATGTATGTATGTATGCATGTATGTATGGATGCACGTATGTATGCATGTATGTATACATGTATGTATGTATGTATGCATGTATGTATGTATTTATGCATGTATGTATGTATGTATGCATGTATGCATTATGTATGTATGTATGCATGTATATATGCAAGTATGTATGTATGCACGTATGTATGCATGTATGTATACATGTATGTATGCATGTATGTATGCATACATGTATATATGTATCCATGTATGTATGAATGTATGCATATATGTACGCATGTATGTATGCATGTATGTGTGCATGTATGTATGCATGCATGTATGTATGTATGCATGTATGCATGTATGTATGCATGCATGTATGCATGCATGTATGCATGTTTGTATGCATGTATGTATGTATGTGTGTATGTATGCATGTATTTATGTATATATGCATGTATGCATGTATGTATGCATGTATATATGCATGTATGTATGCATGTATATATGCATGTATGTATGCATGTATGTATGTATGCATGCATGTATGCATGTATTTATGCATGTATGTATGTATGCATGTATGCATTATGTATGTATGCATGTATGTATGCATGTATGTATGTATGCACGTATGTATGCGTGTATGTATGTATGCATGTATGTATGTATGCATGTATGTATGCATGTATGTATGCATGCTTGTATGTATGCATGTTTGTATGCATGTATGTATGTGTGTATGTATGCATGTATTTATGTATATATGCATGTATGCATGTATGTATGCATGTATGTATGCATGTATGTATGTATGCACGTATGTATGCATGTATGTATGCATGCATGTATGTATGTATTTATGCATGTATGTATGTATGTATGCATGTATGCATTATGTATGTATGTATGCATGTATGTATGCATGTATGTATGTATGCACGTATGTATGCATGTATGTATACATGTATGTATGCATGTATGCATACATGTATGTATGTATGCATGTATGCATACATGTATGTATGTATGCATGTATGTATGAATGTATGCATATATGTACGCATGTATGTATGCATGTATGTATGCATGTATGTATGCATGCATGTATGTATGTATGCATGCATGTATGCATGCATGTATGCATGTTTGTATGCATGTATGTATGTGTGTATGTATGCATGCATGTATGTATGTATGCATGTATGTATGCATGTATTTATGTATATATGCATGCATGCATGTATGTATGCATGTATGTATGCATGTATGTATGTATGCATGTATGTATGTATATATATGTATGTATGCATGCATGTATGTATGCATGTATGCATGTATGTATGCACGTATGTATGTATGCATGTATGTATGTATGCATGTATGTATGCATGTATATATGTATGTATATATATGTATGTATGCATGTATGCATGTATGTATGTATGCACGTATATATGTATGCATGTATGTATGTATGCATGTATGTATGCATGTATGTATGTATGCATGTATGTATGTATGTATGCATGCATGTATGTATGTATGTGTATATGCATGTATGCATGCATGTATGTATGCATGCATGCATGTATGTATGTATGCATGTTTGCATGCATGTATACATGTATGTATGCATGTATGCATGTATGTATGCATGCATGTATGCATGCATGCATGTATATGTATGTATGCATGCATGTATGTATGCATGCATGTATGTATGCATGCATGTATGTATGTATGCATGTAGATATGCATGTATGTATGCATGCATGTATGTATGTATGTATGCATGTATGTATGTATGCATGTATGCATGTATATATGTATGCATGCATGTATGTATTCATGTATGCATGCATGTATGTATGTATGCATGTATGTATGTATGCATGTATGTATGCATGTATGTATGTATGCATGTATGTATGCATGTATGTATGTATGTATGTACATACGAATGTATGTGTGTATCAAGCACGGGCTTCTAATGGCTCTCATGTCTGCACCATGTGTTCCAAAGAATGCCAGAGTGTGGCAGGGTTTAAAAGCCACTTTCATTCGACTCATCACTGATCTGTGTTCATGTTTCAATATTTTAACGCTATATGAAGTAATTGCAATATTCGAAAACGAATTTACTGCCATCATATATGTATGTATTGATGTCCGTCTGCATGTATGTATGAATTTATGTCTTTCTGACTGTCTGTCCATCTGCATGTATGCATGTATGTATGTATGTATGTGATCAAGGTCTGATGTTTAAAGCACACAGATGTCTTAGCGTCATACTGTGCTTCTCCCAGACAAATCAACCCCACCTGCACGTCATAATCACTGCCACGCAGACGGGGCTCTGATGAACGGCGAGTGTCCTGCGCCGTATAACTGGACCTCCACTGCCTTGTGGGCCAAGGGTCTTTTAACCAAAAGCTAAGGGTGAGGTAACCCTGACAGAAACCCCCAGAGGAGCTTAGGCCTTTTCAGCCGCAGCATACATTACCCACAGGCGTGTGAAGTATTCTTTGGTGCCCAGCAGCCTAAGTCCCAGTCATGGATCAAATGACATGATGGGTGGAGAGGGCCCCCGTAAGCCGTGGTGAAAGCAACCCTTCTAGGAGAAGTAAAACCCTGATATAAAACCTGCGGCGACTGCTGCTTCCAATGATGTTGACTTGATCTTCTATTTGGTTCAATGTGGCAGTTGTTCAGAGATTGGGATTGTCTCGGTGCAAAGTCTTTCCTCACTATAAAAAGCTTCAAGTACAGGCATTACTTGATATGCAATGGAATACACATTTTGCAATCAGTGTGTATCTCGATAACAAAAAGGTTAGCTTTAGCCTAAAATGGCAAACGGACATTCAATGAGGACTGATGCAAGGATGGGCGTCAATGGCAATAAGGGCTCTGGAACTTTCAGGGTCTGACCTGGTAGGCACCACAACTTGGATCCGGTCATCAGTGAATGCGAATAATTATAGAAAGTTCATAGAAGTGACCGTCTGGCACGTGCTGCTAGTTGCGCTCATGATTGTGTCATTTGAGACAGAGATATATTAAGTAATGGCAATACTCGAGAACGAGTTGCTGCCATCATTATGTATGTATGTATTAATATAATTACCTACTCTATCTATCTATCTATCTATCTATCTATCTATCTATATATCTATCTATCTGTTGTAAGTAAAGTGGAAAGTGTATTTTGAGTTTACTTTTGATGGCCTCATAACTCTTCCTTCCCTTATTTTGTCCTTTAGTCCTCACATTCCATGAGCGATGTTTCTGACAAATAGGGAAGAATTGCTGTTTTCTAGGTCAGGATCTATTCCATCTTACATTTACTGTTGTCAGGTTTTTGACTTTGAAATATATTATTTTTATCTCATTAAATCAAGTGGCTTCATACCTTGACGTGAGCGATTTCCATTAAAAGATCTATCTATCTACCCCCCTCTCTCTCTCTCTCTATCTATCTATCTATCTATCTATCTATCTATCTATCTATCTATCCGTTTCCTTCTATCTCTTCACATCTATGCATCTATCTGTTAAGTCTTATCTATTTATTGACATTTATGCTTTTCAAGTTTTTTTTTTTTAAATATTTTAGAGTAAACGTTGCTTTGTAAATGAAAAGATAATCGTCTGAATCAAAATGCTACGATTCAATTCTGTTGTAAGGTTTAGATTCTGTAGTTTTGTCTTAAATGATGTATGAGGTGTCTTCAATAAGTTTCCAGGCTTTTTTGTACAAGCATTTAGAATTGTCGTAGACTCTGGAAAATTCACTATGTTTTTGCGATTCATCTTATGAGATGACTGACTAATTTTCATGATTGCTAGTTCGAATGAAAAACTGCAACAGGAATTGGAATACCCCCTACTACAGCCTGATCTGGACGTGAGGCAATTTAGAACGATATGCAATAAAATTATGTTGAGAAAAATGCCACAGAAATGTATGTAATGCTTTAGACTACTTTTGGACCATCTTGCATGAATCGAGCATCAATTTTTGAGTGGCATAAGAGATTCAAGGAAGGAAGGTAATCTGTGAGTTATGATGAGAGTAAGGGAGGAGTAAGGAAGTCAGAACAGCAGAGTTAATTTGCCAAATATAGCATTCCGTGGATAAGGACCGTCGTGTGTCTATAGAGACAATAAATTCACAGTTTGATGTCAGTGTGGGAACTGTACACAGAATTATTCACGAGGAAATGAAGATGCAGAAGATTTTCGCGAAGTTTGTCCCAAGGGTGCTCCATCATTGTCAAAAACTATTTTATCAAGATGAGCATGAAGACAGTTCCTATTCGAAAAAATTCTGGAAACCTACTTAATCTACCTTGTACTCAGCAGAGTTTATTAAATCTACCTCGTACTCAACTGATTTATAAAATCTACCTCGTACTCAGCTGAGTTTATTAAATCTACCTCGTACTCAACTGATTTATAAAATCTACCTCGTACTCAGCAGAGTTTATTAAATCTACCTCGTACTCAACTGATTTATAAAATCTACCTCATACTCAGCTGAGTTTATTAAATCTACCTCGTACTCAGCTGAGTTTATTAAATCTACCTCGTACTCAGTTGAGTTTATTAATTCTATTTGAAGTAGTGGATAGTGCTAATCCTTATCATCATAGTCCTAATCAATGTCATACAGCAGAAGACATCATCAATCTATACATCGTCAGAATGCGGTGTGGTTGAACTCGGTTTAAAAAGATAACTCTCCCACGCATAACCCCCCCCCACACACACACTTATTCAGGAGTGGGGCTTGGTGTATTATATTAAAATACCTCTATTAGGATAAGCTGATGGATTGGTCCCCACCTATTTTCGTACCCGAACATAATTTTCTCTCTAGAATTAAGGCTGATTTTCTACACCTTTGGGTTTTGTGAGACAGTTTGGTATCATGGGGAAGCAGTGGAAACTGAGGTGATGGACATCATAGTCCCAAACAATGTCATATTCACTGGCGCTTACGATTTTTTTGGTGAGAATATTTTGTAGATAAAAACAGAACTACATGAACAAATATTCGTTTTTATCGATATCGAGACGTAGAAACAACGAAACCACGTATTGTTTTCCCCTGTTTAAATAAAATTGAATAAACGTTGACTTAATAATAAATTTTATTTTTATGTAATATAATTTATATAAATAATAAATTTTTTATGTAATATAATTTATATAAATAATAAATTTTTTTTGTAATATAATTTATATAAATAATAATTTTTTTGTAATATAATTTATATAAATAATAAATTTTTTATGTAATATAATTCATATAAATAATAAATTTTTTATGTAATATAATTTATATAAATAATAAATTTTTTATGTAATATAATTCATATAAATAATAATTTTTTTATGTAATATAATTTATATAAATAATAAATTTTTTATGTAATATAATTTATATAAATAATAAATTTTTTTATGCAATATAATTTATATAAATAATAATTTTTTTATGTAATATAATTTATGTAAATAATAATTTTTTTTATGTAATATAATTTATATAAATAATAAATTTTTTTTGTAATATAATTTATATAAATAATATATTTTTTATGTAATATAATTTATATAAATAATAAATTTTTTATGTAATATAATTCATATAAATAATAAATTTTTTATGTAATATAATTTATATAAATAATAAATTTTTTATGTAATATAATTTATATAAATAATAATTTTTTTATGTAATATAATTTACATAAATAATAATTTTTTTTATGTAATATAATTTATATAAATAATAATTTTTTTTTGTAATATAATTTATATAAATAATAACTAATATGAAGCAAAAAACCGTTCATAAAAGCAAATACCTATTCCATTTTTTGAAAAAAAAAACTCAGCTGAAATAAACGGTCTTACTGAAGTGACCTTTTGCATAATTGTGACCTCCACACATACGGCACTTTCTCCGGAAGAGAAGGCACTTTTTATTCTCCCAATAGGAACTTTGAACTTTGACCTTTCGTTTTTATTTCCAGGTCAATTCATTTACACGCCCGACTCCCCCTCTTCCTTTCTCTCTCCCTCTCTTTATATATATAAATATACTAGCAGGCCGCCCGGCATTTCCCGGTCGTAAAATACGCTTAAATATTATATTTTGGCATATTTATTATATTAAATTGGACCCAATAAAAAAAAAAAAATGACTTGTGCGCCACCACCGAGAATCGAAACCGAAAGGTTTAGCCTACAATTTACTTTTTCCTTTGACGTTAATGCCTGAGCTATGAAAACATATTTACCGCGAGGCTAAAATTTAAAAACATGAATCAATAGCTATTACATTACGCATGCATATTCGTAATGCCGTCGTTCGATCTGCACCTGGCAAATTCCATTTTTTAAATTTTAACTGTTTTGCACCGATTTTCCCCGGCTAAAACCCAAATAAAAAGTTTCGTATGGATTCGAATAGTCTATATATGAAGTTTCGTGTATGCAGACCAAAAACTAACAAGGTGTTTGGTAGGTAATTTTTTTTAAACAAATATATATATATATATATATATATATATATATATATATATATATATATATATATATATATATATATATATAGAAAGAGGTTTGTGTTTACTATAACTTTTTTACGCAAATATTATGCAAGTATAAATCATGTAGAATATCTGCATGAATATAATTACACGTAATAGTTAATTAAATATGATCATCCCATAAGAAAATCGAAAAAAACTAACAGGGAATTTATAAAAATGAATTTTTAAAAGAATATTCAAATGAGCTAGATTAGCTATTTCAAAACCATATTCAACACTGTGATATTTTCTTTTTATATGAATAGAAAAAAAGGTTTTTAATATGAATATCAATACACACACACAAACGAATTAATAAGAGTATATATATATATATATATATATATATATATATATATATATATATATATATATGACCTTGAAACACGCGTGTACGTAGATTACTGTTTTAAAAATAATAAATAAATAAAAATGTTATATACGTCCAAATTAAAAAGGGCGACTTTCTAAGTAAAATAAAAAAAAAATGAGCTCCGAGGCGGACCCAATATTAACCGTATGTATCGCTTGAAAAGTCAACAATAACAAAATCTAAATTTATAAGCGATAAAAATAAACAGTATAATTAATCTAGGGATTATGGCCTAACCGTTAAGGAACCGGACTGTGGTAAACATGGTCTGAGGTTCGATCCCTAGAAACAGTTAAACTACGCTGACGAGAGGTAATGACCTTGAAACACGCGTGTACGTAGATTACTGTTTTAAAAATAATAAATAAATAAAAATATTATATACGTCCAAATTAAAAAGGGCGACTTTCTAAGTAAAATAAAAAAAAAAAATGAGCTCCGAGGCGGAGCCAATATTAACCGTATGTATCGCTTGAAAAATCAACAATAACAAAATCTCTCTCTCTCTCTCTCTCTCTCTCTCTCTATATATATATATATATATATATATATATATATATATTAAAAAGTTTGACTCATGTCCAAGTAACCTACACCTTAAATTCCAAGTGTTTAGACCCAAAATTAGCGGAGGAGTTTGGTAGGGTCTACAAAGGTCAACTCTTTCAACTTTGACCTCTTGACAGCCAAATCTTCGGCCAAAAATGATCAAAAAGCTTGCTGCATGTCTGAATACCCTTTATATAAAATTTCAAATGTTTAGACTCCAAATTTGCTGAATAGTTGTATGGAGACCGCAAAGGTAAAATCTTTTGAACTTTGACCCCTTTGTCAGCAAATCGTCGACCGAAAAACAAATAAAAAGCTTGTCTGAATACACTTTATGTAAAATTTCAAAGGTTTGGACGAAAAATTCACACACGTTAACTACACACCAATTCGAAGAAAACTATTTTCACATGGGGTTCAGACATAATCCTCTCTTTCTTACGTCCATTCAAAACTGTGCGATTTTTCTTTGCCATTTAATCTAGATAAGCTAATTATTACGTTTTCGAGAGCACATATAGTTTTTAGAAAAGGGGTAGGGAACATATAAAGTCCGAAGTATCCTATATTTAGTTCCATCTATTTCATTTCCGGGATGAGGGGAAGGTCACTCCATTCACAAGATGTTTATTACTCTTCCTCTGGATCCTGTACGAATTGAGAGGATTAAAATCCAAGGAACATATGGCAGCGACGCACATGTGACGTCTCTCTGTTGTCTGGCTTGATAATGGTTGGGCTAGATGATAGACGAACCTAGGGCAAGGTGAGGGTGTTAAAAGTAAAGATAAACGTTGAAGGGAGACGAAGATTAATTTACAGTGAGCGGTATAGTAAGAGAAATCTGCACTTCATGGAAAGAAAATAAATGAATAAAAAATATTGAAATATTGGATTTTTTATAGGAAAAATATTATCATAGGAAAATATATACAGAACGGATAAATAGATGCATATATTACCTTTATGCAATAAAACCAACGAAGTTTGGAGTATACATATATGCATAGTTGCCTGTCTAGCCGCACTGATGAGCTGTGAAACAGCGAAACAGTACTGTATGTGGATGACTATAATGCTCCTCATCTTGAGTTCAGCATATTGAGAAGTGATACACGAATTACCATTAGCGTATAAGCGATGCTCGTTGTGTAAACAAATCGAACTTAGGTATTTCGGACGATGTCAAAACATCGTTAAATTCACTACTTGTTCAGCAGCCGCCAATAGCGTAATGGTTAGGAGCTTTGACTGCCGTACAGACGGTCGGGTTTCAATCCTGGTTGAGGTAGTTGCCTGTCTAGCCGCAGTGTGTGTGTGTGTGTGTGTGTGTGTGTGTGATGAGCTGTGAAACAGCGAAACAGTACTGTATGTGGATATACTGTACTATATATATATATATATATATATATATATATATATATATATATATATATATATATATATGTGTGTGTGTGTGTGTGTGTGTGTGTGTGTACATATATAATATATTACTTTAATACCTACGGACACTAGTGTTTCATCCGTTCCAGAATCATCAATGTAAGGTATTACGATTACAATCGGTCGGGAGATTCGAATCCGGCCACGAAGTCACCTCTGACTTTATTAGCAAAGAACAAACCGCACGGCCAACGTTAACAGCTAGAAATACAGTTGAAATTAACATTTATAAAAAGTATAAATGTCTAGACGGCGAGAGTGATCTTAATATTATAACATGATGATCTGCATATATATATATATATATATATATATATATATATATATATATATATATATATATATAGTACACGCCGGTAAAAATAGCTTCTAATGGGGCTAAAATTGAAAAATACTCTAGTAGACTTTACTTAGTAATATTTTCTTTAGTTTTGCGATCACTACTATATATTGGGTACAATATAATAATCAATAATAGAGAACCAGTTCTCTTATAATAAATACGAAATCTGAATAAATTAAAATATATTTAACTTTAGTTTACGACCAGGCAACGGTTTAGGCCATGCTAGTCTGAAATAAATAAATAAGTGATCAAAAATATGCTGAGTAAGTCATTTCAAGAAATGTATTCAGCCTATAAAACCCTTATTACAAGGCATATGACAGTGAAGTTCGAACTGATTACACTATCGATTTGTTGGGATTGTTTGAATAACATTCACATTGTCCGGAATTTAGAAATGTTTGCCATCGTCCAAATTTAGAAAACAAAAATGTGTTTTTTTTTTTCTATCTTTTCTTTTCACCTGACAGCAAAAGAGAATTGTGTTTGGGATTTAATCACATTTACTGGTCTGTTTAACGTTTTCGTTCTGTTTATGTGAACGAACGAAGCATTGCCTTTTTTTTTTTTTTTTTTTTTTTTTTTTTGATTTCTCATGAAAAGAAAATCCGACATAATCTCCCTATTTATGTCCCGAGAAATTTTCGCTGGGATTATTTCAATATTTAAAGATACTCTTTTACATTTTCCCCCTATTTTTAAATCTAGTCTGGACTGGATGTCGATTGGTTAACCCGTCAAGTAGTCTGTAAGGCTTTAATGAACGCACACACACACACACACACACACACACACACACACACACACACACACACACACACACACACACACACACACACACACACACACACACACACATTAGATATATATTATATATATATACATACACACACATATATATGTTAAATATACATATATATTATATATGATATATATATATATATATATATATAATAATAATAATAATAATAATAATAATAAGAAGAAGAAGAAGTAGTTAATAAAACACGTTAAAAAACACACTGAAAAAGAGTTAAAACCATATTTAATTTTAAAAAGGAAACACTTAATAAGTGGATAGTCCTTAATCCGCGGAGTTTCGAAGAAATACCTTCCTTCTTATCCAGAAGGTAGGACTTAGCAAAATGCGGGATCAGATTTTGCTTGCAAAAGTATTTGATGAAACTACAAGTAAGTTATAGATCTTACTTGATATACATAGTAAGTTATAAAATATATATAGCAATTAAGCTACACAGAATATTCCGCGTTTCATCTACGCTAGGATTCATCAGGCTTATGCCTTATACAGGGTGACCCCCCCCTCCAAAAAAAAACAGAGGTATTCACTTGTTTTTCTGAGCATTTTACAGTCAACGGAGAAAACAAGGCCAAAGACCCTAGTGTTGTAATGTGATGTTTTGAATATAATAAACTAGTTATGACCAAAGTTTCATTTCATTTGGACAAAACACTAAGAAACGGGACCTAATTAGAGTTGGGGACTATTTTTTTTTCAGATCACCCTGTATACATAAATTGAGTCTCTCGTCGATTTCGACGTATGATCTTCCGTTACAACTAATGATTTGTTTATAGCGGTGAAGGCTTTGTGTAGAACTAACCACTCTTTTTGGTATTACTTCTAACATTTAGACGACTACTGTATACTGTGTATACAGTAGACTGCAGGTTTATACATCAGTTTCCTTCTCCTATATACATGTCTTTCCGGAAACTGGAGATCCATCTCCATGTAACCCAGTACTACCTGCCTCATGGGCCGGTCACCGACGACGAAACTGGTTCCCCCACCAGGCTTGTTTGGTGAGGAGGATGGCTTCCAAAAGGCGAATGAACCCATTTTCCGGGTCAACGGCCAACTAGCACCGTGTGTGTTTGTGTGTATGTATGTGTGTGTTGGGGTGGAGAGGGCTCCCGTAAGCCGTGGCGAAGGCGACCTTTCTAGGAGAAGCAAATCGCTGATTTAAAAAACCATAAAGCGGGAGACAAGTACCCACATTAAGATGGTCTGCAGTTTAACTTGTTGCTGGCTATCTTGCTCTTGTTTGTTGCTGGATCTAAACATTTTGAACCGAGAGAGAGAGAGACTTAGCTGCCGTACAAAGCTAAGACTCTGTAACATCATCTGCGTATAGATACTCCTTCATGTATTTGTCTATTAAAATGGTCCTGTGGCGATGGTAGTCATTTTTGGGCCCATGTCTGAGGGAGTGACACACGTCTGACAAGACGCTGCAATCATCATCATGTATGTGTGTGTGTATGTATTGTGATACATTTATTAAAATGTATAATTTATTATTTTATTGATTTTTAGCCGAGAAGAGATATATTTTCAGTATATTTTATTTACTGTATCACTTTTGGCGCCAAAAGATCCATTCTCGTCTGCTCGTTCACATTTTGTAAACAAAACAGAAAAAAAGGGGAGGAGCAGGCCTGTGAGCAGAGGGAGAAGGGAGAGACAGAGATACTGTGAACGAAGAGTGGAAAAGGAAAGAGAAAAGAAAGCTCATAGACGAGAAAGAGAGGAGAGAGAAAAGATAGAGAGAAATAAACCGTATAGAGAGAGGGAGAGAGAGAGATAGGCCGTATATAGAGAGGGAAATTGTATAGAGAAAGAGAGAGAGAGAGAGAGAGAGAGAGAGAGAGAGAGAGAGAGAGATCGTATATATAGAGAGAGGCATGAAAAAAGTTGTCAACAGGCAGTGGAGCTCTTCAAAGCGACAAGACGTAAGTCAGCGAAGGTCGAGCTGGCGAAGCCGGCGAAAGGCGGCGACGGCGTGGTAGCGGCATCGCGGAAGTAAATATCAACGACACCAGGCGATGATCAGCGGTCAAAGTTGGAATATTGACTGAACAAAAGAATGAACCCAGCGAAGGAAGGATCCATGGAGCAGCGAAACTTTTACTATAAATCAAGGACTTCGATGAGCTTTGGAAACGAATATTTGGAGCAATTAACACGCTCGCGCGTAATGAAAATAAATAATCCGAAGGACAAAAATATGAAAATTAACCTGCACGCGCGTAATCAAATACAAACAATTTACAGGAAAGAAATATATAAAAAAAGGAGACAAAAGAAAGGTCACATTTCAAAGGACATTAAGTGAGTTTTTCAATCAAAACTTTCATTTCTCCAACATCTCTCTCTTACCCTAGAACATGTATCTAATTGAGCAGACGACTTCTTGTTTTATGTGAACATTGACTGTTAATATATTTTTCTCTCGGTAGAATTTGAATCATTAAATCATTTCATTTAGTTAGGCATATTTAATTTTCTTTTCTCGAATTGAATTTTATTTTATTTTTATATAAATAAAAGTTTGTTAATTTTTCGACGATACTTGTCCTCGTTATTTCTTATGTGATTTCGTTGTCCAGTACATTTCATTTTATTGTTGTCTTCGAGACGGTTATCCCATTCCCATAACAACGCATTATCAAGGAACCTGGGAAACTTTTTTTTTTAATATTTTGTTACGTCACCCATCTCTACCGTCCCCAGTAGGACTGGGATACGTCGTAACAGTATATATATATATATATATATATATATATATATATATATATATATATATATATATATATATATATATATATATATTAAAGCCAAAAACAATGCGGAGGAAGACCGGAAAAGATGAAGTAAAAAAGAAAAACAAACAGATGTGTCAACCCTTTATTTGACTATCATTCTTCACTTCAATGTATAATTATTTATTACCAAGTTGCTGGTATGTCCGGTGTATGTAAAGTCCGTGGGTGGTGTGGACCTTGATTAATTTCGAGAGAAAGGTACCTCTCTTTTTCAAAATAGAAGACAAACGTGGATTCAAGATGGCGGAGAGAGCGTGGCAGTCTTGCAGAAATATTTTATTTTACTTATATATTTATTATATTATTTCTGTTGTAATCTTTGATTATATATTTATATATATGTATTTTTTTATATTTTATTTTATATAATATTGCATAATTTATTATTATTGTTGTTACTGTTGTTTTTTTTTTTCGTTTATCCGGTGCTTTTGTTGAAGTTTTTATTTATTTATTTATTTATTTATTGTGTTTTGTTTTTAGTTGTTTTCTTTTAATGTTTTTATTTTGTTTTACCTTATGATAGTCAAATAAAGGTTAGATACATCTGTTTGTTTTTCCTTTTTACTTCATCTTTTCCGGTCTTCCGCATTGTTTTTGGCTTTAAAAAAAAAAATTCTTTACCAACAATGTTTCAAGCAAACTACTACCTATTATATATATATATGTAATATATATATATATATATATACACGCATATGTATATATATATTTATATGTATATATATGTGCATATATATGTGTATATATGTATGTATATATATGTATACATATGTTTTTATATATATGTATATGTATGTATATGTATATATATGTATGTATATACATATATATATATATGTATATATATGCATGTAAATATATATATGTAATTATATATATGTATATATATATATATACATATATATATATATATACATACATATATATATATATATATATATATATATATATATATATATATATATATATATATATGTACAATGAGATGAAGCAAGTCTTTGCGTAAAACAAAAATTTCATTTGGTACAAATGATATCAAACAGAATAATAAAATATAATTTTCACATAGAAATGAGAGAAACTAATTTTTTAAAAAGAAAATAAACAGTCCTTAAACATTTCCTAAAATAGTGATACAAATATTTGGACGTCCTTCTATTTTCATTATTAAACATTAAGTTTTCATTTTTTTACATTCCAGATCATTCTAGAAGTTACTAGTTCGAGATTCAATGGATTTTTGTTCATTCTCTGTCGAGATGTCTCTCAGACAACATTGCAATATGGCCATGCGAAAAAAAACGTGAACAATCCTTAAAGGACGGTTTTATTTCAGTACGTAAATATAATGTACAGCACAAATTTGGATGTTACTGTTCGTACTGTATTAGTTAGTACATGTTAATACATGTTAATACATGGTAAAACATGTTAATACATGTTAGTACATGTTAACACATGTTAATACATGTCAATACATGTCAGTACATATTAATACATGTTAGTACATGGTAAAACATGCTAATACATGTCAGTACATGTTAATACATGTTACTACAATGTTAATACATGTTACTACATGTTAGTACATGTTAATACATGACAATAAATGTTAATACATGCTACTAGATGTTAGTACATGTTTATACATGTTAGTACATGTTATTACATGTTAATACATGTTAATACATGTTATTACATGTTAATACATGTTATTACATGTTAATACACGTTAATACATGTTAATACATGTTAGTACATGTTATAACATGTTAATACATGTTAATAAATGTTATTACATGTTAATACTTTTTAATACACGTTACTACATGTTACTAAATATTAGTACATGTTAATACATGTACATGGTAATACATGTTAATACATGTTAGTGCATGTTAATACATGTTAGTTGATGTTAATACATGGTAAAACATGTTAATACATGTTAATACATGTTGATAATGTTAATACATGTTAGTATATGTTAATACATGTTAATACATGTTAGTATATGTTAATACATGTTAATACATGGTAATACATGTTAGTACATGTTATTACATGTTAGTACATGTTAATATCTGGTAATACACGTTAATACATGTTGTTACATTTTAGTACATGTTAATACATGTTAATACTGTAGATTACATTGTAAAGAAGTGGAAAGTGTGGAGTCTGGAGCTTTTTGAAAAAGTTTCGAAAAGTTCCGAAAGTACCGAAAAGTTCCGGCGAAAAATCTTGCTAATTGTTCGAAATACTCCTTTTATAACCCATGGAGCGTTGCAAAAAAAAAAACCAAAAAAAAGCAGTCAACAACGTGGACAGCGGCGTCTGCAAGACCGCCATCAATAAAGAACTGCACAGAGAAAGTCTGAAGACTGCAAGACTCCTTGACTGAAGAAAGTTCACCTTAAATGAAGATTAGAGAAAGCCGAAAAGTCTATCGATTAAGCTACCACTTTTTTGCTAATGTGATAAGATGGAATGAAACCAAAACTGAGCTATTTGCAATCCATGTCTTACGTCTAGACGGTTCTGCATATGATATGAAGAACACTATCCCTACCGTGAAGCATGGAGGAGGAAACATACTGCTGCTTTTCCTCACGCGGGATTGGATCACTAGAAATAATCGAAGGATGAATTGTTTTTTTTTTTACGGCATATCAACCCTTTTACAGGTTATTTAATGCCGAATCCAGCGATTTTGAAGAACAATTTTTAATCGAGTATATTTTTTTTTTTTTTTTAAAGTCGGTTTCTATTCCACCCATAGTTGGGACTCTAATAGGTACTACCACTTCGGATCAGAGTGGACCTGGGAGCAAAAGCAATTAAAGGATGGCCCCACACTCCCCAAAGCCCGCAAGCTGGGGCCTCACCATCGGATATAGTTTAAGGTCATATCCAGGACCGAAGGATTAATGGAGCCAAATGCAGGGATATTTTCAAGAATAACTTGAAAAAGGTCTGTGCAGAAAATGGGATTGCCTAGTGATTGGCGGTTCCAACAAGATAATAATCCGAAACACACAGCGATGACAACTCAGAAATGACTCGAGGATAGATCCCATTGAAAATTTGTGGCTAATTTTGAAGCGACAGATTAGAACAAGACGCCCCTCAAACATCCACCAATTAAAGTTTATAGCAAAAGGAGAATGTGGGAAAAATCCGTAAGGCATTTGCCAGGACGTTGTGAAAAACTACGGCAATTGTTTGACAGCAGTAATTATTCCTGAAAGAGGCCCCATTAAATATTAAACATTCTTTTTTTTGCATCTGTCCAAATACTTGTTTCACTATGTATTAGGAAACGTTTAAAAGTTAATTCTCTGATTCCTATGTATTTATATAAAAGTTTTATTTGATTATTTTATTTGCTATCCTTTGTACCAAATTGCTGAAAAGTAAACATTTTTGTTTTGTCCAAAGACTTGTTTCACACACACACACACACACACACACACACACACACACACACACACACACACACACACACACACACACACACACAAACACACACACACATATGCATATATATATATATATATATATATCAACAATCCACAAATATTCCGGAAATATATATAGGTATGACAAAAGGCCAATTTAAACAAAGATATTATGCACATATGAGCTCCTTTAGAGCTAAAACAAGGATGAATACAGCATTAGCTACCCGCGTGTGGGAGCTTAAAGAAAAAAATACACCCTTTTCCATAAAATGGAGAAAAATAGAGCATAAACCAGCATACGTCCCGGAATTAAGTCAATGCTCACTCTGTAACGCAGAGAAATACTACATCCTCCGGTCCATTCATGACCCAAAAATAAAATGTTTAAATGTGAGGAGTGAAGCTTTGAAAAGTTGCATACATAGAAGGAAGGGGCTCCTAATAAATTGGATCAATGAAAAGAACAACACTTAGATGTTGTTTATATATATATATATAAGGAAAAAAAATTGTAAATACATAAATAATTAGTCGGTAAACTTGGATTTTAATCGCAATTATATTGTAGATTTTTAATTAATGTCATATATATATATATATATATATATATATATATATATATATATAAAAAATTATATTTTTTAAATGTAATTTATAATCTATTTCGAATTTAAAACTATAGAAAAATATAATAATGTTAATAAACTAGGGAAATCACTTAGGATAGATAAATACTCACTTCCCCAAACCTTGAAAGATTTGATTCTTTTAAAAAATAATTTTTAAACGTATTTCGAAATTTTTAAACGTGATTCGATATAATTAAAAATATATTTTTTAAAACTTTAAACGTATTTTTGGAAATTTTTAAATGTTCGATATAATTTAACGAATTTTTAAGTTTTTAACCGATACCAATACAGATTTTGAAGTTTTTATACATAAGGAAAGAGATTTTAAAATTAAATGGGGTTCAAATTAAAATCGATTCATATAAAAAAAAACATTTTTTCGAAATTAGATCTTAAATTTAAATAATTCAAAGTTGAAAATTAGGTATTACATTACCCGATATATATATATAGATAGATATATATAGATATAGATAGATAAAAAAAAAAAAAAAAAAAAAAGGGGGGGATTAAACAAAACGAGATTTGAACGTGGATTCGCGAGGTATATATACTTCACACTTCCGGTTATAAGATAGACGAATATTGGCTGAAGAGAGCTTGATAAGGATACCTTAAACGGGCCTTATTATCGGGCTTGAAACCGACGGTACCAATGACCTGTCTCAACTAACAACTTTCTGTACACAAAATATAAGTATGCTCTTAAAATTTGGATTTTCCTTTTAATTGAGCACTCTGCTGGAATTCTTTTTCCAAAAAAAACTAATCATATATATATATATATATATATATATATAAAATTTAAGTCATTCAATAAATTTAAAAATTTATGACGTGAAATGCTTGAATTTCAAATCAAAAGATTTTTATTATTCTATGTAAGACAAAGAATACATTTGAAACATTATAACTCCTTATCCTATAGGATTTCGATGTCTACCATTTCTTCAGAGGAGGAAATATTAGCAAATAGTTCTAATGGTTTACACCTTATTTGCTAAAGTCAGTGAGACATGGAAAACCACAATTAAAAGTTTTTTTTAAGTATTTAAATGTCATAGAGTAAGGAAAGTTAATGAAAAGGATAAAAAAAATCACATCTAAATGTCATGGTAAAATCCGAAGCGAATGTTTTGACAGCAGTGTGGTAATATATATATATATATATATATATATATATATATATATATATATATATATATATATATAACTACTTCATTTACTCACATAAAATTAATATACGAAAGTATAGATTTGTGCGTAAACTTTAAGTATTTACTTCAACATGCTCAATACGTAGGTAGAGCTAGTTAGTAATTTATAAAATATATATGGCGATTAAGCTACACTGAATATTCGGCGTTTCATCCACTATAGGATTCGTCAGGCTTATGCGCGAATTCTATGGTTGTTTCTCGTTTTTATATATGTTTAGGATTTTCGTTAGCCAATCAGTTTTCTAGTATCCACCGCGCCCCTTCCTATCAGCCAATGGGCATGAATTTTATCGAGCAAAGGATCTGTTTTAGAACAAGGTTAGTGGTTTAAGGCAGGCGATTTTCCTCATTTCTGCTTTTTTTATATAAATATACATATGTGTACACACATACATGCACACACACATATATATATATATATATATATATATATATATATATATATATATATATATATATATATGTGTGTGTATGTGTGTGTGTGTGTGTGTGGTCGTTTATGTATATCCATGTTTATTTAATTTATTTATTTGTTTGTTTTCTATTGCTTTTGTTAGTTTTAAAGCTATTTTGTATCGCTATCCTAGAGTAAGTTTTATTTTGTGAACACAATTGTTTGCTATTTCTCGTCTACAGTTTAATAGATTTTGAGGTTCTTTAAAGTACAGGATAGCAAATTTTTCATGGAGGCATAATTTACATGGGTCGTCTAAATGTCTGCACGTGGTAGCTTGTCTCATTGTTTTCCATTCGACTACCGGCGAATGTCCGCTTTCTTTGAGTTCCCAGTATTTATTCGCTAGTGTTGTTTTTATACAGTATTTTTTATTTTTGAATGTACTTTTGTGGTCATAGTATCGGGTTTTGAAATCTAAGGAAGTCATGCCTACGTAATATTCCTTGTTATTCGGGTTTTTTTTCGCAAATATTGTTGCTTGATAAACTACGCTTTTTGTTAGACATTTATTTTGAACTGGGCAAAGTGTGCAGTGTCTACAGTTGCATTTATCTTGTTCGTTATTAGCATTATTATTTATGGTATGGTTGTTCTTGTTCGGGGTTGGTTTGTTATTATTATTATTATTATTATTATTATTATTATTATTATTATTATTTCTGCTAGTGTTGTTTTTATTTTTGTCATGGTGTCTACTTTTTTATTGTTTATTTTGTTGTTTACATTGTTTTTATTTAGTATTTTGTTATTATGTGCTATAATTATCATCTCTAAATTTTTGCAACAACTGTAAGATAACTTCAAGGTATTTTTATTGAAGATTTTGTGTAAGGGGTTGGTTTCGGGAAAGTGTTTTTCAATAAGGTCTAGAAATTTCTTACCAAGTTTTGTTTTTAACATTTGATTCTATGGGGCCGTATATAGGATTCGCGCATAAGCCTGACGAATCCTATAGTGGATGAAACGCCGAATATTCAGTGTAGCTTAATCGCCATATATATTTTATAAATTACTATATATATATATATATATATATATATGTATATATATATATATAAATTTAGTGGTTAAAGTTAAATTCTGAAAAAATATAAACACATATATTCGAGTTAAGAATTTATTGTTTGACAAAAGGAATATATAGAAGGGCATTATCTTAATTTCTTAAATCCATGGATTTTCAATACTGGCTCCTATCATCAAAGGAAATTAAATGCGGTTAGCAAAATGTTCAGCTGTCAATAGACACGTATTTTGCTTTTCAGCACAAATATTGAAAAAGTTTTGTGGTTGGTGAATAATAATTATATGAAAATACTTATAGGAAAAGGGAATTTCATACAACCTGAGCAGTCCATTATCGGAAGGAATACAATGTCCTCCGGGGTTTTATTGTCAGGTAGGCAGAATATTGGTCCATGGGAGAAGGCAGTAATCCCATATAACAAGAATGTGCGGTTATTCCATACTGATTTTCCGATAGGATTACAGTGCGGCCGTATTCGTTGGTGAGTTGAATATGTTTTGGGTTTATATGTATGTATCAGGTTAAAATTTCCAGCTTGGTATTTGGGGGCGCATTAATTCACTGGGAAAGATGCACCTCTTGTCTTTGGTAAGACATGTATCTATGATATAAATACCTGCAATCTTCTGTATACTTTGTTCTGTAGCAGTTATCTACACCGAAAAAGGTTAGCAGTAATAGCAAAATGTGTGGTTTGTTCTACACAAAGCCTTCACCAATATAAACATGTGGATTTGTTGTGGCGGAAACTCATGCATCGAAATCGGCAGAGGAGGGGGAGGCATGATTTCGTGTGGTTAAGCTGTCGCAGCGGGGATATGTTTATACTTGGTTGTTGTTGATAGCTATTATTTACTATAAACAGATAAACCTCTAATTAATAACGACACTCATCGAAAAGCGTCGAAGAAGAGGCTAGCATAAATAGCTTAATTAAGGAAGGAGCCATCCTCAACACAATCTCAAGCGTCACCGTTTAATAACACAATTTGCCACCAACTGGATAAAGGTGAGTACACTTTGCATACTTCAATAAAATGTGACTAGTTTTCAGGTATGGAGGCACAAATTTATTTACGCGCAAAGGTAAACAGTTAATGCAAACGTGTGGTTTTTACTTCCTTCTGTCCACCCGTAATTCAAACAAAAAAAAACTATTTCCGGTTTTAAATAAAAACGTAAAATGTTTTAAAATATAAATATGGATAAAATATAAATATGGAAAATTTAAACACCCGAAAACGATTAACTAACATAATCTATTGGTCTAACACGCTTGTAATTGGAATACTTACAAAAATATTATCATAAAGCAGCGTTACATTAGGAATCCTATCACACAATTGACTCAAAACAATAACTAATACTCTAACTAGAGAATTCTAGGACCAGAATACTCCACAATACAGATAAATATATGTTATTATACACTTATTTGTATGTGTATAGGCTGAAGAACCTATCCCTAAAACAAAACATATAAACCTATCAAATATATACATAATCTTGTATTGCGGAAAATGACAACCATCGATATTAAGTTTATATATAGATATAAAAAACATTTGCCACGATAATTACCCCAGTCAGGTAGAGGAGAAAATATAACTACAGGTATACCACCTTTATTTAAATCATAAAAAAAACATATATCTGTTCAATTAGCTGTTAATTTGACCATATGGACATTAATATCATAAATAAGCAACTAATTAAATAAATAGATAAATAAATAAATGAATAAAGATTGGGAAACTAGAAACACACAAGCGAGGAATAGAACAATAAAAAATATATAATTAAATACATAAATAAAACTTGTCAATAGGGAAATGAAGTCGTCACCAGAAAAGAAGAAAACAGCCATAAAACCTAAGATAGGGAAGTAGCGACGAAAAGAGTACAATATTATTTCAGATCAAAGCGAAAACGCAGGCCAATAAACAACCGCCAAGTTAAAAAAATGAAAACACCTCTCTCGTATGGCAGCTTCCTCCTTCTTTCACCACACCTCCCTCCAACACACCTACTGCTCACATTCACAATGTATACGCCCCAATTTTTATCCAGCACGTAAACCAGACCCAAATATCTCATAAAACTAATGCAATATTGACTCCCGTTTCAATATCGATTCTTTTTCGGTCTGATGAATTGTTATCCTTGAATAGCGATTCCACTGAAACACGTATGCACATATGCAACCAATAATATTTGTATGATAAACAGACTATATAACAGCTCTGTTCTACATTAAGTACTCTTTAACAATTACACGAGTTTCATTGGATTTACATCAAGGAAACCAATCTATACAACCATATATATATATATATATATATATATATATGAACAAATGATTAATAAAACATGTTAAAAGACATCTTGAAAAAGAGTTAAAAACATATTTAATTTTAAAAAAGGAAGCACAAGATAAGTGGATAGTCCTTAATCCGCGAAGTTTCGAAGAAATAATCTCCTTCTCATCAGAGGGCAGGAATTAGCAAAATGCAGGATCGGATTTTGCATATAAAAGTATTTAATGAAACAACAAGTAAGTCACAGATCTTACTTGGTTAAAAAAAAGGGTGAGGTAAGGGGAATAGGAGGTAAAAGAAAAAATGATAAAAAGATTTCACATGAATGGATAGTCCGGTGAAGGGTAAAAAAATCCAAGAATGGTAAAATCCAAAACGGTCGAATTAATATATATATATATATATATATATATATATATATATATATATATATATATATATATATATATATATATATATACATTGTAAATTCATATTGTAATATATATTATGAATATATATTGTGAATTGATATTGAAAAGTGCGTGCACATAAAAAGATGAGATAAAATTAACCTAAAGGTTATTTGCAAAGCTATTTTTCGTTTTCTTTTTGGAAATATATATATATACGTATATGTTGTGTGTGTGTGTGTGTGTGTGTGTGTGTGTGTGTGTGTGTGTGTGTGTGTGTGTGTACAAGGATGAGAACATTTTACAGTACGAAATCACAAATACCTCTGCTAATATTATCATCTGAACGACGCCATTGAAAAAGAAATCAAATGATCACGTGATAGATGACGTCAAATATATTTATTTCCCACTCTAGCGACATCAGTTGGATTCATAAATGGCCGGAATTGTTCGATTTCGCAAATTATTCATGACATTTGCAGAAAAGATGTTAGATAGATACAGGCAAGATAAATAGACAAATAATTCAGGTAAATAGATAGATATGTGTGTGTATATATATATATATATATATATATATATATATATATATATATATATATATATATATATATATATATAATTATAATTATTATTTACTAGTGGGACCTGTGGAAATTCCACAGTGAACTCATTCATATGTAATATATTGATGTTGTCATTCTGTAGATATTTAGTGCCCTGATATTATTGTAGTTTTTTTGTTAAAACTGCAAAAGTATTTATCTAAGCTAGCAAGGACGCCCGGCGTAGCCAAGTCGTTAAGTACGGTTAAGTATGATATTTTCATTCTTGCAGATTTCATATATATCATTATAGAGTTAATGTTCTGCCGATTTTTATATATTATAAAGTTGCGATTTTAAAAAAAATAAAAAATAATATATATATATATATATATATATATATATATATATATATATATATATATATATATATATATATATATATATGACTTGGGTGCATCAACTTGAATCGAAACCGAAACCAAAACTTATGAAAAAATATATATATACATATATATATAACTCGAGTTCCTTAAGCTATAATCGAAACTGAAACCAAAAATTATGAAAAATTCCTGTTAAAATTGTTTTTTACAAAAAAATGTAAGTCCATAACAATTAAACGACACACGCTATCCTACTTTATATATAGGGAAAAGTTTCAATATACTAGCGAGACCTGTGGAAATTCACATTGCAGTTTTAACAAAAAAGTTACAATAATATCAGAGCGTCTCCATTTACGCGAAACATCTGCAGAATGACATCAATACATTACATATGAATGAGTCCTCTGTGGAAATTCCACAGGTCCTGCTAATATATAATTATTTCCACAGCCAAACATTATTATAAAGTTGCGATTTCCAAAACAAAGAAATATACATCCATATATGACTTGGGTGCATTAGCTTGAATCGAGACCGAAACAAAAACTTATAATATATATATATATATATATATATATATATATATATATATATATATATATATATAACTTGAGTTTCTTCAGCCATAATCGAAACCGAAACCAAAACTTTTGAAGAATTCTTGGTAAAATTATTTATTATAAGAAATGGAGTACATAACAATTACACGACCCGGATGTTAGTGTGACCCAGAAAATATCACACACGATATCGTATTAATATTTAGACTAGCGGGACCTGTGGAAATTCCACGGGGACTCATTCATATGTAATATATTGATGTTGGCATTCTGTAGATGTTCAGTGTAAATGGAGATGCTCTGATATTATTGTAGCTTTTTTTTTTTGTTAAAACTGCAAAAGTATTTATCTGCTAGCACGGACGCCCGGCAAAGCCCGGTCGTAAAGTACGCTTAAATTTTATATTTTAATTCTTGCAGATTTCGTATATGTTATTATAGAGTTAAAGTTCTATCGATTTTTATATATTATAAGGTTGCGATTACAAAAAGAAAATATATATATATCCATATGACTTGGGTGCATTAGCTTGAATCGAAATAAAAACTTATATATATGTATATATTTATGTACGTATGTATGTATGTATGTATATGCATATATATATGTATTAAGTAAGATTATTGATAATTTATAATTAAAATTAAAAATTAAAAATCGGTTTCATAAGGAAAAACAAACAAAATCAATAAATTGTACGATCGTTTCGGAAACGATGTTTTTATTGTGAGAGAAAATGAGTCTTGGAGAATAATTTTATCAAATATTTTTTGAAAACAAGGTCTCCTCATCAGCAAAAATATTACTTAATATTAAAATAGCTCTAGAATATGCCTATTGAGCTTATTTATATCTACATTACAACGAGCACTGTTTTATTTCATTTTCTTTTAATTGCATTAATTAATTTATTAATACATTAAAATATACTCTGCTCTTGAGACCCTTGTTCTAATCCCCTAAGTATATAGCTTGAGTTCCTTCAGCCATAATTGAAACCAAAACGAAAACCAAAACTTATAAAGCACACACACACACACACACACACACACACACACACACACACACACACACACACGCACACACATATATATATATATATATATATATATATATATATATATATATATATATATATAAAATAAAAATTACAATTAAATTTACCAAAATGATCCAATGTGGTAAAATGAAAGTATATTATAAATATTAAAGAATTAATATTTATAAAATTATCTCAGCCAGATGTAAAAGCTCGATAAACCAAATAGGAAATAGAGCTTATAATACGAGCAAACATTTAATAAACCATGTTAAAAAACACTTTGAAATTAGTTAAAAACATTGAATCTAAAAAGGAAACACTTGATAAGTGGATATCAACTTATCTAGTGTTTCCTTTTCAGATTAAATATGTTTTTAACTTATTTTAAAGTGTTTTTTAACATGTTTTATTAACTGTTTGCTCGTATATATATATATATATATATATATATATATATATATATATATATATATATATATATATATATATATATATATATATATATATATATATAATCAACGAACGTTTGACCGATCACGGGACAATGAAATTCCTGAAATCACTTAAAAATCTAATTTCGTGACAGACCAACAAATTTCTCTTTCCAACAGAAACGTGACAGAAAAACAAACAAAGCCTCTTATAAGTGACATGTTTCCGTATCTAAAATGCTATTTCAAACGTAAAAGTGAAAAATAGATTAAACCGACTGAATTATTTTTACATTGACGCGTGCAACTATTTGAAACTTAAGTGTCATAATTTGAGATTGCAAGCTGAAACTGACGGACGGAGCCTGTTAAAGAATTGCTTAGACGAATGTAAAGAACTCTTTCTTATTTTCTCCCACCTTTATTTTTGTCGGCAAAATATTTTTTTGTTTTATCTAATCTTTCTTTTATTTTATTAGTGTTTAAAAATTTATATGTGAAAGTGACGTCGGATATTGGTTACAGGCGAGGACTGCATGTGCGACACACTGGGTTCGAGTTCGGTCGGTGCTACTGCACAGCGTTTACTAATAATACTTTTGGGCAAAGTATGAGTATCTATATTCTCCCTTCAGCTGTAGATTGAATAGTTGAAGGAAGGATATAGCTACTCATCTATAATGTAAATCTCATCTGTCCGTTTAAATGTATGTATGTATGTATGTATGCACGCTAAAACTTGCGACAGATTTTCACGAAATCGGTATCATTTTGAAGCTCGAAATCTCGGACAACAAATATAAAAAAATTAGTCAAAAACATTAATTCCGTCACCCTTAACTGGGTAGTTTTCTGCAAGGAGAGATCGATTTTTTGCGAGCCATTTTTGCAAGTCGATTGGATTGACTTTGGCTAATTTTAACGTTCCGAACTTCCGGTCGCATCATGGCGCAGCGGTAAAACGTCAGATTTTCTTTCACTTTTTTCCGTCTTGGCGGTACGGGTTCTAGCCTGTCTGCCTACTACCACTTTTTTTTTGCTCAGTACACGACTCCAAACATTTGGGCAACGCTGGGCACCCAAGCTAGCTACAGATAATAGCTGAAGGTAGGATATAGCCACTCATTACAGATAATTTTATTACATTACAGATTACAGAACGTTGGTATATAATTAGTAAAGCTATGCCAGCAGCATATTCTTTTAAATGTTTTGACTCTCTAGTATATATGCGACCCAGTTAGACACAGTTACTCAGCCAAGAACCACATCACTCCATATAAAAATATATAAGATATCAACTGATACACACTTTTTTAAAAATTACATTTTCACCCCAAACAAGACACATTGCCAATTTGATGTACGAGGCTACTATCAGGGACATAAGCTACAGGGGTATTATGTGGGAAGTTGGGCAGCAATATGTCGGTTCACGTTACACTTGAACTTCTGCATGTCAGTACAGTTTGGGAAGCAGGAACCCGGAAGGGAATTCCAAAGTCTAGCGGTTCTGGGGAAGAAACTAGTGAAGTAGAAGGCTCTCTTACATCTAGGGATCTCAACTGTGAAGGAGTGAGATTTTGCTGCTTGTCGGGTTTGTGGAGAGTATTTACGTCGAGGGGGTACAAGTGCTTGCAATTCGTCAGAGCATTCAACGTCAAAGTACTTGTAGAACAGGCAGAGGGATACAACATTTCGTCGATGGGACAGAGGCGTAAGCCTAGATGACAGTTCAGGACCTATCAGGTTTGCGATTCTCTTTCGAACCTTGTCTAGGAGTGAGAGACTAGTAACAGATGCACCTGCCCAAATATGGCAACAATACTCCATACATGGGCGAATGGTGGCCTTATAGAGGTACAGGATACTTTCGGGCGTTAGTAGCTTTCTAGCACGGTTGAGAAAAACTACCTTTTTCGCAGCGGTCCTGGCAATGCTCTCAATGTAATTGTTCTAATTCATGTTTCCTGTGAACGTTAGGCCGAGGAGTTTAAAAGATGCACTTTCAGATAAAGAGTCTTTGGCCATTGCTATTGGTGATAGAGAAGGTTTCTTGTAATTATTGAAGGAAACCAGTTTAGTCTTAGCAGCAGTGAATGTAACGATCCATTTTTGTCCCCATTCCACTACAGATTGGAGGTCATCCTCTAGTGTGTCTGCCTTTTTTTTTTTTTAGATATGTGTTCATTTGTTTTCCTGTCGTGTCTGTTATAGAGCGTGGTGTCATCAGCATATATACCTATCTCACACACAATTTTATCAGGGAGGTCATTTATGAATATTAGGAATAATATAGGTCCAAGGATAGACCCCGTAGGCACTCCTGCATTTATATCATATTGTTTAGATGTACGACTGTCGAGGACAACCTGGATTATTCTCTTATCTAAGAAGGATTTAATTATGTTAAGTATTCTTCCGGTGATACTGTATGATCTGATTTTCCTGAGAAGACCTTCATGCCATGCCCTGTCAAAAGCCTTAGATATATCAAGGGCTACCGCTCCTCCCTCCATTGCTTTGTCCAGTGAATGGTATATACGTTCAGAGATTACAATTAGGATGTCTGATGTAGAACGCGCTTGCCTAAATCCATATTTTTGGTCGGTCAGAAGTTTAGCATCTGTAAGGTAATGGACTAGAGCTTGGTTAATTATGGACTCAAATATTTTGGCGAAAAGTGGGAAGAGGCTAATGGGGCGATAATTTACTTGGTCAGTTCTTTCGCCAGAATTCTTGAAAACTGGTACCACAGAAGCAAGTTTCCAACAGGCAGGAAAGCAAGATTTATTAAAGTATTTGTTGTAAAGTTTGGAGAGAACCGGAGCTACTTCGGCGGAGCACCTTTTTAATAGCACAGCCGGGATGAGATAAGATCCACATGCTTTTGAAGTGTAAAGATTGTTTTATGATAGCATGCACCTGAGAAGGGGTGATTTTCAGATCGTCTAGTGTGGCGTCTGTCCGCAAAGGAAAGTCTTGGAGGGAGTGGTTAGCAGGATCCAGTGTGGAGTTGGAGGCAAACCGACTGGCAAGCATGTTAGCCTTCTCGGTTGTTGAGCAAACAACCTCCTGATTGTTGGATAGTGGGGGAATTGTTGATTGCCCATTATTTACTACACTGTTGTAGATTTTCCAGAAGTCACGTGTTCCTAATTTTTGTGCTTCGATGCGTTTTTTGTGGTTTCAGTAAATTCTCTCGTAGCTGTCGGTATTTTTTTCTTACAGTTATTTTTGGCTTCTATATACTTCTGTCTGTTTGAACTGGACTCATCTAATTAAATATGCGGTACGCATGCTGCTTTTGCGCGATGGCAGCTGCACAAGTAGAAATAAACAATTGGGGAGAGTGGGGCTTTCTATAAAACTTCCGCGTGGGAATATGTACTTCAATTGCTGTTTTGAACCATTCATTGGTCTCATTTGCGCACTTTTCAGCAGAAAGTGAAAAGATATTTCGCCATGAGGCGTCCCTGATGAGATCCCTGATGGCTTCCCAGTCAGCCATTTTATATCTTGTTGTTTGGAGCATATATATATATATATATATATATATATATATATATATATATATATATATATAGTACAAAACTTTGTTGAAATTCCATGACTTACATTTTTTTTATTTTTTATAACCTTTCTTTATTTCATCCTGGATCTCTTCATTACAGCCATTTCGTCAATAGGATGACAATTTTATGATTTTATGTTTTCATAAAAATCTCCTTTCTCATGAACTCGTCAGATGTGATTTCCATTCGATGTTACCAACAAAAGGATAATTTTGTACATGATAAACCTGGTGCGTTCGTTTGGAGAATAGGAATTCTATCCCCACGTTGTTACAGGTCGGCCATTGCTCTGCACCTATAAAATACATACATTGAGCTTCACTCGAAATTAACGATGATTCAGTTTTTATCATTTCGCCATGGGATGTCTATGATGAGATCCCTGATGGCTTCCCAGTCAGCCTTTTTATATCTTGTTGTTTGGAGCATATATATATATATATATATATATATATATATATATATATATATATATATATATATATATATATATAGTACAAAACTTTGTTGAAATTCCATGACTTACATTTTTTTCTTTTTTATAACCTTTCTTTATTTCATCCTGGATCTCTTCATTACAGACATTTCGTCAATAGGATGACAATTTTATGATTTTATGTTTTCATAAAAATCTCCTTTCTCATGAACTCGTCAGATGTGATTTCCATTCGATGTTACCAACAAAAGGATAATTTTGTACATGTGAGCCTTGTTATAATATCTCGTTGTTTCGAGCAATGGCTCTTCCGCTTTGGCTATAGAGTTTAGTGCGATTTCAACTTATCACTTCATGCTCAGCATTCCCAAGTGGGCTGTGGGCATTCGTAATACAATCATCGGGAACTGTGGTCAGAATCAGATCTAAACGTGATGTGTGTTGTTCTTGCTGGTCAGGGAAACGGGTTGAAAACGTAATCATCTGTTATAGGAAATGAGATATAAAGAAGCTATGTGTTTTGTTACTAGCTGTGTCTGTGTAAGTAGAAAATCCAAGCCAGTTGTTGTGGTGGACGTTAATGTCACCAAATACATGTACTTGTGCACTAGTGTCGAGGGAGAGGTCTGTATCTATGTTGTCAGAGACTTTGTTTATTAGGGTACAGTCCTGAGTCGAGGGAGAGCGGTAGAGAAAATAAAAGTAACTATTGTTATGTTGGATGTTAAGTCATAAAAGGCTTGACCGTCCGATTCTAGTTTTGTTTCTTTAGTTAAGGGGAGGGTGTTTCGGATATATTCCAAACCCGTGTATATGTCTGTCAGAGTTCTTACGGCAGAGTGGGAGATATCCGGGCATGTTAAAGTAGTTAGAGAGGATGGAGGAGTGTAGGTCAGTCTCACTTAGTGCTAAGATATCCGGGATGTTTGTTAGGAGAAATGCTTCAACATCATCTAGCCTATGGATGTTAGTAAATGCAAGTATCAAGGGAAGAGGCAATTTGTTTTGGTTTGAGTTTTGTCCTGGTTTAAGCGTCATTTTTGATTGTACTGTCATTTTTTTTTTTTTTTTTTTTTGGTTGTCACTTCTCTAACCTTCTTTTTTTGCTGTCGCTCTCTTTCTTTCCGAGTCTAAAACGTCACTTCAGTATCACCTTCCCACTTCTAGTTAGCGGTTTATTATTTTATTTTATGAAATAAAAAAACACTTCTTTCTTTTTTCATTAAAGGATCAGCTATGATGAATGGCGGATAAACTTTATTTCTGTTGCCTGAAGAAGAGCCTTCGTTTTCTTTTTTTTTAATAAAGCAATCGTTCTGAAACATTAGCGTGTTCAATATAATATTTTTCTATATAAATAAAAATATTTTACTTTGCTCTTTTTATTGAGAACTCTTAATAACCTCGTTTTAATTCATGTTTTTTTTTATCTCCTGAATACCTTTTACCTGGTATATATATATATATATATATATATATATATATATATATATATATATATATATATATATATATATATATATATATATATATATATATATATATACTAGCAAAAGTACCCGTCGTTGACTGGGTTCAAAAACAGCCTACAGAAAATGGACTCTGATTTATGAAAGTATGATAGGTTATGAAAAGGAAGGGTTGTAAAGAGATAGCTTCGAATTTCGGGATATCAAAACCAAAGCAAAATATGATGAAAGTCAAAATAAAATAGATAAACCCCATAATTTATTATACCATACTTGTTCACACTGAAACACTTATCACAATATTCTGTGGATCTATATTAAAAAACCTTGTTAAACTTTGTGACATATTTCCATTCTATAGAGGTCAGGTGCGAACGAACACCCCATAATTTTATTATGCCATATTTCTTCAAACTGAAACATAATTATCAAAGTATACTTACGCAGATAGATATGAAAAGTCTTTATTAAAGTTTGTGCCTATTTCCATTCTATGGAGGCCAGGCTCAGACCCCCCCAATTTTAATGAACCACTTTTCTGCCAGATCAAACATACCCATTCCTGATCCTCGATACATCTTCTATCATTATATGTGACCAGTTTTTTAAAATAGTCAACCATATTCGTGACCACACACACACACACACACACACACACACACACACACACACACACACACACACACACACACACATCAGCTTTATATATATAATATATATATATATATATAAAGAGAGAGAGAAAGAGAGAGAGAGAGAGAGAGAGAGAGGGAAAGAAAGAAAATTAAAACTGTAAATTGAACTTTACAATCAAAATTTATTGTTCAACCGAATACTCCAACAAACATTTCACGAAGTCCTTATTCCACGGAGTTTCATTGAATGCTATTTTGCTATCCTCTCATGTGAGGACAGAAATAAATCAGCAAATTATATTTGTAGTAATGCTAGAACTTGCTCGTTATGGCATTATATGAAACCCCGATTTATTATAGTCATTAATTGCCAAGAAAAACAAGTGAAAAAATGTTGGATATTTTACAAAATATAAAAACAAACTGCACATCATATTTTAGCTCGCATGACGATTCTCTCAGCGTAATTCGAAGAAAAAATAGTTCTTTACAGCGAATGAAGTCCAAAATTAAGTCCAATTGGAAAGTTTTCAATATATATATATATATATATATATATATATATATATATATATATATATACATATATATATATGTGTGTGTGTATAGTGCAAACTTTGTTAAAATTCAAAGACTTACTTTTCCTTCTTTATAACTTTTGTTTATTTTCTCCTAGATTTTTTCATTACAGCTGTTTAGTTAGTGAAAAGGCAATTTTACGATTTATGTGTCCATAAAAATATCCTGTCGCCACCAACTCTTCAGATGATGTTTCCATTTGATGTTAACAACAAGAAAGTTGATTTTTTTTACATGATAAAAATGGTATTTGGAAAGAGAAATTCCAACGCCACGCTGCCACATGTCAGCCATCTTGGGTGTTATGCTAAGATAATTTTCTGTTTTAAACCATAATTTCGTATTTGTTATTTTTATTTTTGTTTTAATTTCCAGTTTTTTTTCTTATTTATTTTTTCCTATTTCTTATAATTTTATTTCTACATTTAAATAAACATTTAAAAAATAAACATTTAATATATATATACACATATATATACATATATATATACACATATATATACATATATATATATAGATATATATATATAAAGATATATATATCTGTGTGTGTGTATGTACGTATAAATATAATACGAAAAATATATGTTTAAATCTTTTCTCTTTTCTTAAAGAACAAAATTTTGACTGCACTTTCGGCCTTCCTCACTATATATATATATATATATATATATATATATATATATATATATATATATATATATATATATATAGAGGTACAGAATTTAAATAAAGTTTTAAATATAATAGGCGGAAGTCTCCCGAGAGCTCTTTCAGCTATCATCTTATCAGGAGAAAATTACGGGGACACTAAAATAAAGTTTATTAACGTTTAAAAAACGATTAAAATAATGGCACAACGAGGGGGAAAAAACGGGAGAAAAGATCCACAGTTCCCCAAAGAGAAACAATGCGTTAAATGTTTCTTTCTGCCGTCACAAAGAAGGTTTCCGCACCGCAATAGAGACAGACTCCAAAATATTTAAATGGTTTCTGGAGTGCGCTCTATGTAGCACCTCGAACCATTCAATTTTATATCTGTTGGCACAACATGGGTTGTCAACCAAATGCTGGCCAATGGGGAACTGAATTTTTGGTACATTCAATAATTCCCCATAGAACTCTTTATTTTCGACATAATATTATTTTTCCGCTATCGATTTTCTCCTGATGAGACGATAGCCGAAACAGCTTTCGAGAGGCTTCCGCCCATTATATTTATAATATATATATATATATATATATATATATATATATATGCATCGATTCCTATTGTTGACATACAGATCAACGTAATATACTATGATTAACATTTTGTTGTTTTCAATCCTAACGCTTATTCTAGTCGTAATTTGAATATTTTTGCGTGTTGTTTGACCGAAATTTGGATATATTTTGTACTGTTTTGAGATTGTATTTATTTACCAACTAAACAGTCACGTTTTTTCGCCATAAACAATTCCTTATACAATCATGTGTTTTTCTAATTTCTTAACAAAAGGATATTCAATTTAATTTGAGAGTTTCGAGTTTTGTATTCTCTGCCAGAAAACATTATGACTAATTTCATAATAGTTTTTTTATTATAAAAAAAGAATTCAAATAACACTTAAAAGCGCCGATGCGTATGAACATGTGTTATAAATATTTTACGATCACGTGTGATCATGAAATAGAACAGAGAAATCCATATCGTGCAGTTGTGGACGAAACTATGTGAGGATAGATGCGTTTAATGATCCACAAACAACAAAGCGTGTGAAAAAGAATAAACAGAAAAAGGCAGAGATAAACAGGATAAAGAATTAAGGTCAACATAGTTTTGTTTGGTTAATGTATATTATTATTATTATTATTATTATTATTATTATTATTATTATTAGTGTTATTATTATCATTGTTATTATTGTTGTTGTTATTATTGTTATTATTATTGTTATTATTATTGTTATTATTATTATTATTGTTGTTATTATTATCATTATTATTATTGTTATTGTTGGTATTATTTTATTGTTGTTGTTATTATTGTTATTATTATTGTTATTATTATTATTATTATTATTATTATTATCAGAGTTATCATTATTATTATTTTTTTATTGTTATTATCATTATTATTATTATTATTTTTGTTATTATTATTATTATTGTTGTTGTTATTATTGTTATTATTATTGTTATTATTATTATTGTTGTTATTATTATTGATGTTGTTATTATTATTATAATTATTATTACTATTATTGTTATTGTTGGTATTATTTTATTGTTGTTGTTATTATTGTTATTATTATTGTTATTATTATTATTGATGTTGTTGTTGTTATGTTATTATTGTTGTTTTTATTATTATTATTGTTGTTATTATTATTATTATTGTTGTTATTATTATTGTTATGTTATTATTGTTGTTTTATTATTATTATTTTTATTATTATTGTTATTATTATTGTTATTATTATTGTTATTATTATTATTGTTGTTGTTATCATTATTGTTATTATTGTTGTTGTTGTTGTTGTTATTATTATTATTATCATCATTATTATTGTTATTGTTGGTATTATTTTATTGTTGTTGTTATTATTGTTATTATTATTGTTATTATTATTATTATTATTATTATTGTTGTTGTTATTATTATTATTATTGATGTTGTTGTTATTATTATTATTATTATTGTTATTATTATTATTGTTATGTTATTATTGTTGTTGTTATTATTATTATTATTGTTATTATTATTATTATTGTTGTTGTTGCTATTATTATCATTATTATTATTATTGTTATTATTATTATTGTTATGTTATTATTGTTGTTTTTATTATTATTATTATTGTTATTATTATTATTATTGTTATTATTATTGTTATTATTATTATTGTTATTATTATTATTGTTATGTTATTATTGTTGTTGTTATTATTATTATTGTTGTTATTATTATTATTATTGTTGTTGTTGCTATTATTATCATTATTATTATTATTGTTATTATTATTATTGTTATGTTATTATTGTTGTTTTTATTATTATTATTATTGTTATTATTATTATTATTGTTATTATTATTGTTATTATTATTATTGTTGTTATCATTATTGTTATTATTATTGATGTTTTTGTTATTGTTATTATTATTATTATTTTTATTGTTATTATTATTGCTATTATTATTCTTGTTATTATTATTATTATTATTATTATTATTATTATTATTATTATTATTATTATTATTATTATTATTATTATTGGTCTCCCGACAAACGAGTGTCCATTCGTCTGTCCGCACTTTTCTCAATAACTACGCCTTGTGTCTTTTTGAAATTGTACAAAAACATTAAACATGATATTAGAAAAAAAAGTAACAGAATAGATTTATCGGAAAACTCCAGTCCCCCCCCACGAGTACCTTTCGGGTAAAAATTGCTAAAATTGACACTTTTGAGCTTATTAAAATAAATGATGCCTGGGATTTTGATAAAACTTGCTGAAGAGTTGTATCTAACTGATTTCTATATAATTTTGTTTGTCTATACTTCGCAATAACTCTTGGGCTCTTTTAGGGACTATTTTATATCATAATATAATATATTATATTATATATTATTGGGACTATTTTACCATATTTGTCCCAGATTTTCATTGTATGTCTATTTAGCAGTTTTGCATGGTGCTGAACTTAAATTTAAATATGTTAAGACCTTGGGGACTTTTGGGGCTAAATGGGGGGGGGGCAAATGATGAACTTAGTCATTCTTTATGCCTCGTTCACTATGCACTCACGGGCAACCATGCATGCTTCACTTTTTTACGACATATCAACCCTTTTCGGGGTATTTAATGCCAGATCCAGTAATTTTGGAAATAGTATTCATTTTGCATCCAATTATTTTATAGAAGGTTTTTATTTTTCGAGCTTTTCATATCTTCAATCGCTAGTTTTAGTGTTTGGTTTGGTTGTTTTATAGTGGGTTTTATCGTTTTTGTTCCCTGCCCTGCAGAACATGAATGAGTTTTGCAATGGGAGACGGTAAAGGATTACAGTATTAATGTTTGATACATTTTAAGTTAGGAAACCAGTGTGCTAGAATGTTTTTATCTTAAATTTTACGCAACTATGCCCAATGTAGAAACTATGCATAAACAAAATTAAGCAAAATAGCCAAAATGTAATCAGCTAATAAATTAATTAACGCTCATATTTTATAAAGGAATATGCAAATTTTTTGACTTTCATGTAGTCGCTCGCATATCCATGACTGAGTATATTATAATTCATTTTAATAATTTTTAAATTGAAAAATAGACTTTCAGTAATAATGTCAGAGAAAAATAACTTAATAGGTAGATAGATAAGAGTTTAAAATGGAACATTGATATTACATCTGTGGAGGAACTGCTCGGAGGATTCTTTCTTCCATTGGCAGGATTCAAAACCGACTTCGAAATCTAGTGAGCGATGCCATTTTCTCTTCCCTACAACCTCTTTCTCACCAAAAATACATTGCAAGTCTATCTCTACTCTATTCTTATTTTCATGGCAAGTGCTGGACTGAGCTTCAACCCCCCCCTACACTTGCAACGCTTGCACAACAAGCGCACGTCGAGCTACAACCACTACCAACAATTTCATGCACTATCTGTGCCTAAATCTAAACGCAGATTCCATGAACAAAGCTTATTTCCAAGAACTGTTCCACTGTGGAACTCAAGTATATAATAGTTAGCTGGAAAGCAGACCAGCGCTACAGAGTTCCATCTTCAAGTCCAATATAAACAAATTTTTGTTATACCGTAAATAATCAAATTCTATTCAATTTCTATCACTACGCTGTTGTCTCACTTACCACATTACTTAACCCTCATGTTCGAGGTGACTTCCTTGTAAAAAAAAAATAAATAAATAAAAAATGAACTGTTTTTGAACAGTTGTCATTCTTATGTCATTTCCAGCCGATAAAGATTCCGAAGGAGGAGGTAATGCCTGGTAGGAACAGAACCAAATCATACTTGACTCTGATATATGTTCTAGAGCTTGGGTGCTACTACCTGATATCTATTTTCTCCCACGGCGGGAAAATGGGATTTGTAAAGCCAGCGCCTTAAAGGGAGTTCACTCTGGCCTGCAAAAACATACTTGGGCAGGCTCTTCGGCATTTCCCATTAATGAATGAATTAATCATTTTCTTCAAAGAGAGAACGCAAAGCATGAGAGGATAGACTTTCTAGAATTGCGCAAGACTAGAGACATACCTTATTCAATGTAGAAAAAGTCATCTTAACAATGGCGTAGACTCTGTTGAGTTGGAGACCACTTATCAAGGCTTGGTCTATTCGAGGATAAGGGTTAAAGTTTTCGTTTGATTTAGAATGTTTTTATCACATATGAACCTTTTTCGCTTATTTAATAAGGAGTTTTAATTACTTTAATAATACTATTTTTTTTTATTGCATTCAAATATTTAGTGTTTAATTTACTTTTGTAAACATTTCGATTCAATCCATGGACGGATATTAGCAGATATTTCTGTCGGCGGTTTTCCATCGGCAACAAAACCACGAGACTCTAGGTCAGCGGTCTCCAAAGTTTTTGAACAGAGGGGAAAAGGGAAGGAGTACAGTAAAAGGGAAAAAATGTCAAAGTAGAACTATGATAATACGGGGAAAATATTTATATACTAGCAGATGTACTCAGCGTTGCCCGGTATTAAACGTTAAATTCCTTTAAAATATGAAGTAAAAAAAACAAAACGGAAAACAACTAAGACATGTGCATACGAGTATTGTGTTTTTTCTAAACAGTTCATTTCTTGTAAGTAAAAAAAAAAAAAAAATACTCGACCTGAGATTGAAACCAGAACCTAAAGACAATAAGTCAAGTACGATAACCATTAAGCCAGCTTGACACTCATTTAAAACTATTTTCAAACCTACTTATTCTTAACATAAGAAAGCTGTCACATGAACAATTCACGCATGCACAGTCGTGAAACAATTGACAAACAAATAAAAATCCGATGACCCCCCCTAATACTAACTTAACAATTTTTACCCCTTAGCAGCCCTTATTTAAGGATTAAACCGTTTTCCACGTGTTTGAATACCTTGTATACAAAATTCTAAGTCTGTAGAAAAAATTCATTGAGTATATAAGTTGAGAGTTGTCCTCACACACGTGCATGCCCACTTTATAGATATATGGATGATAAAATAATATAGTGGATAGACAGGTAGTCAAATTCTTGTCGGTCGACATCCGGTACTCTCACTGGACTGGTGGCGGAAGTGTGGTGTCTGCTCAGATGCCGCATCATAAATTTATTGTCTTTAGTCAATGGAGGGGGAAACCTTTTCTACTAAACCAATTTTATTTTTGCAAACTGCCAGAGTGCCCCTTTTGAGGAGAGCTGGTTTTCTCCCACATTAAAAACGACCTTGTGTCACATTTTATTTCGTAGGGGAAACAAATAAATAACAACATCTAGGATAGAAGGATATCTAAACTAATTTTCCCTCAGCCCCCCCCCATTACATTTCTCGATTAGAACTAAACCAAAATAATACACTAGATATATGTACCGACCATTCCATCTCTCTACATTTTTTCTTAATACTCATGTTCTATACTTCATCTATATAATTTTTTTGTTATTTTAATCGTACATTTTTAGTCTAATATCCTAAGCTAGATGTTGTTTATATCCTAAGCTAGATGTTGAATTTCATTATATCTGTAACTTAGCTCTCTTCTTTTCTTCTAACGAGAAGCATCAAGCTTTGAAATGACTAAATATTACAGGGCGTTTATAAATCCTTTTTCTGAACTGACAAATGAATTCATATACGAGGGGCGTGCAATAAGTAGTGCCCCTGACCCACTTCCAGTTGTCTGATCTAGCTGAAATTTTGCATGTGCAATGATTTATATCTCTACAGGTTATGTGGCAAATTACAGTTCTGAACTAATTGTGGTTTCTGTTTTACAGGTGCTTGAATTGAGTCAGGTGTGAAATGGAGCCTGTTGAATGTCGAGCAGTGATCCGGTTTTTGTATTTGAAAGGACGCACACCACAGGAGACTTGAAATGAAAGAAACTTATGGTGATAATGCCCCATCATATGATCTTGTAAAACGCTGGCATCGTGAATTCAAACATGGCCGGAAGTCTGCGGAAACAGCTCTCAGACCTGGTCGCCCCCCTTCTGCCATTGATGAGGCATTTGTCTGTCAAGTTGAGGCTGCCATTTTGGAAGATCGGAGCATTACTATTCGCCAAATAGCCCAAGATGTCAAGATTAGTACAGGGTCTGTGGAAACTATCATTCATGACCATTTGCATATGCATAAGGTGTCTGCCAGATGGATTCCCAGGTTGCTTACACCATTCCAGAAGCGAGAACGTGTTGGAAATGTGCCAAGAAGATGAGTCAAAGTTTTTCAAAAGACTGATTACACAGGATGAAACCTGGGTTCATCACTATGATCCAGAGACCAAAGCCCAGTCAATGCTGTGGAAGCACTTGGACTCACCACCCCCAAGAAGCAAGAGTGCAACCCTCCGCTGGCAAGGTCATGCTCACAGTCTTCTGGGACCAGGACGGAGTAGTGATGACAGATTTCCTGGCAAAGGGTACCACAATTACAGGAGCCTATTATGCTTCACTTTTGAGGAAATTAAGGGAAGCTATCAAAATCAAGAGGCGGGGCAAGATCAGAAAAGGTACCCTCCTCCTGCAGGACAACTCGCCTGTCCACAACTCACATGTCGCCCGATCAGAAGCACGGGCGTGTGGTTATGAAATCCTCCCTCATCCTCCCTACTCTCATGACTTTGCACCCTCTGACTTTCACCTCTTCCCAGCCATGAAGTTGTTTTTAAAAGAAAGGCGTTTCCCAGATGATGCAGCCTTGATTTCTGAAGTCACGTCGTGGTTGGAGGACCAACCTGGGGTGTTCTACCAAACCAATCTCCAGAGCTGCATCAAACGATGGGAGAAATGCATAACTGAGTGGTTTCTATGTAGAGAAAAACTAATAACTGTGCCAAGTTCCGTTGCTCTACTTCTATGGGAAGTGGGTCAGGGGCATTACTTATTGCACGCCCATCGTATATTTATATTTACTTTATTTTGTCTTATTTTGTTTTACCTGATGCTCCACCGCCATGTGTTGGACTTCATATGTTCTGATTAGTTCCTATTTAAAGTATGTATCTATATTTTAAAACACATTTAATATATTAGTGGTCTGCCAATGCCACAGGGGAGACAACCGAAACAGCTTAAAGGTTCTTTTTTTTCTTTTTTTTTACTAATTGTCATAAAATTTTAACCATAGAATACTATTATGATCTTTAAAAAGCGTCCTAATTTTCATGTAGTAACAAAGATATGAGCATTTAAATATTCAATTTGCATACTACGCTCATGAACAAAAACAAAATGGGCCAGGAAAGAAATTTACAATTTATTGCACAAAAAGCTGCATTACACAAACTGCAATTAAATAATAAACGAAAATGAGTAAAAAATATAAAGAGCAAGATATTTACTTTAATAAAAACTTAGTATGGAATGGAATTACCCTTAAATCTTTTTTAAAAGATCAATTCTTTTTATCATGCTCTCAACCAACTTGGAGCACTGTGAAGAGGAGATGTTATTCCATTCTCTTTGTACTGCTTTCCATAATTTTTCTTTGTTGGAAAACGTTTTTCTAACTAATGCACGAGATATTATAGCCCAAATATTTTCTATTGGGTTTAAATCTGGGCTTTGGCCAGGCCAAAACATCACATCAATTGAATTATCAGTGAGCCACTTCTTTGTGACTTTTGCTGTGTGTGCAGGGGCATTATCATGTTGAAAAATAATGTCATTGTTCATTTCTAACTTCTGAATGCTTGGTAATGGACCTGTTTCTAATATTTGAATGTATTCTTTGGCATTAATTGACGCATCACATCTGATAATTTCCCCAACTCCTGCAGCAGAAAAGGCCCCCCATACCATTATTCCTCCGTTTCCATGTTTTACTGTGGTTTTTATGCAATTCGGTGAAAATCTTTCTCCGGATCTTCGGATGCAACGTTCAGGGGCATCACTGGCAAGGCAAAATCTTGATTCGTCCGACCAGAAAACATTTCTAAACCAATCTGCCTCTTTCGTACCATAACAGGATGCAAATGTCTTTCTGTCGCTGATGTTCTTCTTAGTTAACAAAGATTTTTTTGCACATCTTTTTGATGAAAATCCCATTTCTTTCATCCTTCTGGATATTGTCACTCTAGAAAGAGAATTTCCTTTTGCTGTTTCGAATTGTTTGCTATGGTCAACATAAGTTTTTTTGCGATCCTTCAAAACGGTCATTTTAAGCCTGTGATCGTCCTTCATTGTGGATGCTCTGGGGCGACCAGAACCAACTTTCCTGCTCACTGTGCCTTCAATTTCGAACATTTGCCCAATTCTCTTCACAGCTGAAAGAGATGTTGCCACCTTTTCTTCTTTCAAAATGTCGAAAATCTGCTTGTAAGTCAAATTTGCCTGTCGTAATCCTGCAATTCGGTTTTTAATTTTTTCGTCAAGATGTCGTCTTACTTTTCTTGGACTCATCTTTAATACTAATAATCTGAAAAATACTAAATAACAGCTAATTATTAGCAAACAAGCGATAAAAATTTTAAAAATTGTTTTCTTTCCAATTTCAATCATGCCCCATTTTTTTTGTTCCAATTTTAATCATGGCCCATTTTTTTTTTTCACGAGTGTATATATATATATATATATATATATATATATATATATATATATATATGTATATATGTAAATATATATGTATATATATATATGTATGTATATATATGTATGTATATGTATATATATGTATATATATATATATATATATATATATATATATATATATATATATATATATGTATGTATTGTGGTCAGGTCATGTCATATGCTACTGGTACCATGTAACCCAGTACTACCTGCCTCATATTCGGGTCACCGGCGACTAAACTGGTTCCCCCGCCAGACTTGTTTGGTGAGGAGGGCGGCTAGTCTCTCTGAAGGATTAAAAACAAGACCTTCCAAAGGGCGAATGAACTCTTTTTCTGGGTCAACGGCCAACTAGCACCGTGTATATTTGTGTGTGTGTGTATATGTGTATTGGGGTAGAGAGGGCTCCCGTAAGCCGTGGTGAAGGCAACCTTTCTAGGAGAAGCAAATCTCTGATTTTAAAAAAACCATAAAGCGGAAGACCAGTACCCGCATTAAGCTGGTCTGCAGTTTAATATGTTGCTGGCTATCTTTCTCTTGCTTGTTGCTGGATCTCAACATTTTGAACCGAGAGAGAGACTTAGCTGTCGTACAAAGCTAAGACTCTGTAACATCATCTTTGTATAGATACTCCCTCAGGCATTTGGGCTCATGGACTTTAAGTGTCTGAGGGAGTGGCACTCGTCTGACAAGACGTTGCAATCATCATGTATATATATGTATATTGCTATGTATATATATATATATGCTATGTATGTATATATATATATATGTATATATATATATGCTATGTATATATATGCATATATATATATGCTATGTATATATATATATATATATATATATATATATATATATATATATATATATATATACCACTTTTTTGGCAATTTTATGAGTTCCTAATCTCAGCGACTACTGATCGGAATTTAGCAAATGAGGGCTCGTTGGAAAGCTAATTGTTTAGTTTGCTATATGACATTTGTCCTTAAGCTCGCACATTAAGGGGATCATCCATCATCCAGAGATTATTTTTGGCACTTTTTTCCAGCCATAAAATGTTTAAATCATGGTTATTTATTTTCCTAGTTTTGCATATGAATTACAAAGTATCTGATATTTCCCCAAAACCTCTGGTCTTGTAGGAGTGTAGACTGCAACTTGCTGCTATGGTTTCAAATGGTCTGAAATAACAGTAAGGCGAGACTTGATTCCAAATATTTCTCATATGTTCTATCTCCCTTAAATTTCACAGTGTATAAGGATTATTTGATACTGAAAATATAATCGTACTCTATTTCCAAAAGAGTGGAGATATAACACATGAGAAATGTTTGGAATCAAGTCTCCCCTTGCTATTATTTAAGATCATTTGAAACCATAGCAGCAAGTTTTAGTCTCCCCTCCAACAAGGCGAGAGGTTTGGAGGAAGTATATATATATATATATATATATATATAGACACTAATATTTCATGCTTTTGCAATCATCAGTGCAGGAAATGAGGACTGTCGCTGGTCGAAGACATCAAACCCTGACACAAAGTCACCATTGACGCCATGTGCAGGGAACGCTACCTGTAGGTCACTGCCAATCGCCCCGGTGATTAAAGTAAATTTAACATTAATAAAGCGTAAAAATTTATTAAGGCAATCTATAGTGATCGAGCGCGACAAGTCGCGATCTTGCACAGTGCTAATTCGACCGCCTTTCTTGTTTCTCTGACAGTGCTTAACACCAAGAAATTACCCCCTAAAAGGGCGAAATGATAGATACTTATTTGTCAATTTTTTTTTTTTTTTTTTTTTTTTTTTTTTTTTTTTCACGAAAATATGCTTTCCCGAAAATATCATTTTTTTTTTTGTTAAAACTTTTGGATAGGAAATTGATAACGACTATCTGTTTAAGTTAGGTTCACTCTCTTTGGATTACCAAAAACTTTACATGACAACAAAACAAACATAATTGCGAGATTAAAATAAGTTTTGCAATTAATTCAAAGAATTATAGAGTTTACACGTATGGAATAAAATGTCTTCATTTCGCATGAATAAAACAATCGGAACCATAATATGTAGTTCTGCTTTTGTCCACAATACTTACAATATTCACCTTACTTATTGAATGACCGTCGTATTTGAACGCAGCCGAAAAAGAAAAGAAACGGAGCGTACAAAATTCACGAGGGAAACCGGAAGAGACGAATCAAATAAAAGGAGGAGTTGGAGGAACCGGAAAGAAGAATCAAAATGCAAAATGGCTTCTTCCTAAAAATGTAAGGAAGTAACTGATTTAATAACGAAGAAAAGAAAGACGCTATGCGAAGAGAGATAATTCATATCTTTCAAAATTGTATTTTGAATCATTTTGTCGTCTGCTTGTCATCGGGTGATGAGAACCATCGTCTGCCAAGATAATCGATTGCAGCAAACTCGTACCAAGAGACATCTTTTAACAAAAAATGTCTGAACTACCGGAAGCTCAACTTTTTAGGGAAAGGTCAAATAACAATTCACACATACATATATATGCATTTTTTACTTAAAATTAAGCCATTTTCAAATCGTGCTGCAAATAAATATTATACATAAACGTATTATTATTTTTTCTTTTTACAAGGTGGTCACCACTTATCAAGGCCACTCGGGGATAAGGGTTATTGCGTGTACAGTGGGTTAGTGCTAAGATTTGATAAATTGTCTACTTAAGGGGGACGGTTCATCAGGAATTTGTTTATGTTGGACTTGAAGACATCCAGGTTGTAGTCAGGTGGGAAACAGGCAGACGGAACAGAGTTCCACAGGCGTGCACTTCTGAGAAAGAAACTTTATTCATGGAATCTACGTTTTGGTTTTGGTACAGATAAAGAGTGGGGAAAATTTTTGATAGTGGATTCAGCTAGACGGATGTTTATCGTGAAAGATTGGCGAGAGGAGGGACCAGAGATTGGAGCTCAGACGAGCACTTGCCATGGAAGTAACGATAAAACAAAGACAGGCTCGCAACGTCTCTTTTGTGAGAGAGAGGTTACAGGGAAGAGAAAAGGGCATTCCCCACTAAGCCTCGAAGTCTATTTTGTACTCTGTCAAGGCAGGATAGGTTGGTTTTAGCAGATGTGGCAACAGTAGTCCATCCTTGGACGTACTTGGCTATTAAATGAGTTTACGGCTGTTTCAATGCAAATTTTATTTTTAGTCATCGATAATCATAATTTGTTTTTCAAGATATCGAATCCCCTCAGAATTAGCGAGAAAACAAAACCAATAATGTCCACCAAAGTTCAATTTTCACCAGAAGCACACATCACAAGGATTCATTCTATACATACCATCGTGTGTGCATGTAGTCTTACATGTGCGTATCAAGAAAAGCGTCTACCTTGTGTATGTCCAACGCATAAAATAAAACAATTCGTCAACATTCAATCTGGGTAGCGTTATTTCAGCACATTAAGATAATTATTCAGGATGCGGATCATGCTGAAATAATCACGTTATTATTTAGAAAGCCTTTCTTAATGTTAGGAGGCAAAGGGCGTTATTTGTAATGTCTTTTAAAAAGAGTATTTTGGTTATGGTGAAAATTCGCATCCTCTTTTTCTTTTCGTTTATTGATAAAGGAAGGAAGTTTTTTTTTAGTTTTTTTTTTTTAACTATTCTGTACTTTCACTTCGGTACTTATTCCCCCACTCTCCTATATTTCATGTTACGAAAATGAAGAAAAATAAATTTAGGTTGATGAAAATTGCAACAATTTCTAAGGCTCAAGAAATTAAAACTGTTTTTACGGTTGTTGTAAAAATGAAACGGAAATTTAAATTTCGTTCCGTTTTAAATTCGATACAATTCGTGTTTTCATCTCTTCTATTTATTCAAGTTCATCTTCCTCCGAAAGAAAACCAACAAAAATAGGTTAGATATTTGATAGAATTTTATTTGCGCTTTGGAGTTTACGACCATTTACTTTGATTCGTACATTACGTTAAGGTCGCCTTTCTCTCAGTTGCCAAACGCGGAGACGATATTTTCCGTGTTAATTTATCCAACTTTCTTATCTAAACTCTAACTAAACTGTAAGTTTCTCAAAATCTATCTCCCTTTCATTACACCATTAATGCAGATCATTTGATGTTTTTACATAATTTATAATGTGTATCAAGAAATTCCTGAATTTGATAATATTTCACCATAATATTTCTGCCATAAATATTTTATCTGTACAATACCTAATTCATCTGGATATATTTTTTCGAACATTCTATTTTCCAAACATGAACAACCATCATCATAATAATCGTTCAGATTACTTGGTATCCTGCGACAGTTCTCTATATAATACACATTCACACATACATATATATGCCTTTTTGACTTAAAATTAAATCATTTTCAATTCATGTTTCAAACAAAAATACACAAACGTATTAAATGAGTTCACGGTTGTTTCAAAAGAAGTTTTATTTAGGCATCGATTGATACAAAAGTTAAGACGTCGAGTCTCTTCAGGATTAGCGAGAAAACCAAACCAACAATGTCTACAAAAGTCTAATTTCCACAAAAAGTTCATATCACAGGGTTCCATTTGTAAATAAACCGATCAGATGTTATAATTGCAAGTTATAAGTGGAGATTAATATTTTTAACCCCCAGAAGAAAGGAATACGAGCTGAAATGCTCCTGCACCCCCCCCACACACATATGTACTATTATATAAAAGGAACTTTATCACTGTGCGTGTGTGTGAATTCATTCCCTATGAATTTAGATGTGTTGGGCCGATTTTAAGAAAATCTCACACGAAGGTATTTTATGTGTCTGGGAATGTTCTTACATAGGTTTTGTATCGAAATGCGTTTCATAAGTATCGAAAATCGATAATCGAAAGAATCCGATTAAAAAACTAAGTCCGAATTTGACCATACAACCAAACATCACAGTGTATTTGAGAAATTTTATCACCGCACAAGCAGAAATGCACACCCTAGAAAATCAACAGTAGGTTCTTTTATAAGGGAGAAACGTGTTCGAAATGAATGTTTCGTTTCAGAACACAATTGAACCATGATACATAAAATTTGAATTTTAAACTTTAAGTGACCCATTATTTACAGATAATTTTACAGAAGCAACTGTAGATTCTCTACAGTGCAATGTAAAATGCAATGCATTGGGGACTAAGTCATTGCTGGGAGGCATGTGAAGCTCTCTCCTGCTAGTGCAGACAATCAATCGATTTAATTGAAAAAATGGACGAGTTCACAGATATCGATGACAATAAAAATATGAGAGGGTCGAACATTTGCTGTTCTTCATTCATATTGGATTAATGTTTTTTTTTCATGTCAAATAATTTTCCAGAGGTGAATAATCGTGTCTATTTTATGCATACACACAGACACACACACATACACACACGGTCCTGGATATGACCTTAAACTATACCCGATGGTGAGGCCCCAGCTTGCGGGCTTTGGGGAGATATATGTGGAAATATACTTTATTTCTTTATAATATGTACCAATCCTTATTTTAAAAAGCTCAATGTAATTACAGAGCAATATAATGAATAAATGACAAAAGTTTATATTCCAAAGTTCATGATGTTGACCATCTTACAATTTACTCCTTTAATTCAGTTTATATTTACAATTCTTGACAGTATCCGTTTCGTAGCACAAAATCAATTCCTTAATTATTATATCAATCAGTGAATCTATTTTGCCCTTAACTCATCAGAAGAAATAGCAACAATCAATCTATCAAAAGGAGATATAGTGCGTTTTGACATGATTAAGAATCCGAAAATTGGAAGTTGTAAATACCTTATAATATGTTTACATTACGCCATTTTGTGCTACGAAACGGATACTGTCAAGAATCGTAAATGTCAACTGAATTAAAGGAATAAATTGTAAGATGGTCAACATCATGAACTTTGGAATATAGACTTCTGTCATTCATATATATAATTATTTACTTTCGATGTAAAAAAAAATATTCATGGCTATATATGTTATTTTAAACATAATAAATAAAAATAGGTCTAACTAATCGGTTTCAAACCATTCAACAGATTGGTGGTTTGTATTACGATGAAAAAATGATATTTAATAAAAGTTTTAGCGAAAAGAAATTATAAAGAACTAGTAAATGCCGATAGTATTTAATAAAAGTTTCATTCTAGATGTGTATATATTTATTTGCTGCCCACATCAGCAATATGTGGCACAAGGCCAGAAAGTGGGAACCCCGCAGGCTCCCCTAAAGAAGGGGCACTCCTGCAATTTTAAAAATTGCCTGAGTAACCCCGTCGGCGTTCCCCGGTCGAGGCGCCTCAGGCAGCAAGCAATAAACTTGCCCCACCGGAAAGCCCGGTGGCAAGGCCTGGGAGGGTGGACCTCCTAGGTATTACCCAGGCGGCGTACCTCAGTTCAACAGGTGCTGGGCCAGTTCCCGGCCCTTCACCTGTTGGGCTGAGTGTCAAGTGACGAATCCTTGACTTGTACTACCCTGTCTCCCTGCAGCCGAGGCCGCTAGGAGATCTCCCCCATCAGGCGATGTGTATTTGACAAATCTAGCAAGAAAGAGTTTATAGGATTGCGCAATTCTTCAGATTCAACCTAGTTTCCCTGTATCCTTTTGCGGAGATCACTTGCCCTGCTCATCATGTTTCGGTTATTAAATGTTTAGAATATCTGGTTTCCCTTGGATTTCTTTTATGTTTCTTTCTTAGGTTCCACTGCAAACTTACCATTTTCTGAGATAAGGAATTGAAGCTTGTTGGGAGGTTAGGCTTTGATCATTTCATCTTGGTTGATGCGAAGAAGGTCGAGCAAAAGAAGGTAAAGAAAGAGGGAAAGGATGGAAGAGGACGAAGAATATACGAAAAGGAAGTGAAAAAGATGAAGAAAAAGAAAAACGCGGGGAAAACAGAATAAATAGAAGAAAAGAGCAAAAAAAAAAGAGGGAGAAAAAAGAAGACGAAGAAAAAAGAAGAAAGACGCGGAGGAAAAGGAAAAACAGAAACAGATGAATAAAAAAGAAAAAAATGAAGATGAAGAAAAAGAAGACGAAGAAAAAAGAAGAAAGACGCGGAGGAAAAGGAAAAACAGAAAAAGATGAATAAGAAAGAAAAAAATGAAGATGAAGAAAAAGAAGACGAAGAAAAAAGAAGAAAGACGCGGAGGAAAAGGAAAAACAGAAAAAAGATGAATAAAAAAGAAAAAAATGAAGATGAAGAAAAAGAAAAAGAAGAAAAAAGAAGAAAGAAGCGGAGGAAAAGGAAAAACAGAAAAAGATGAATAAAAAAGATAAAAAATGAAGATGAAGAAAAAGAAAAAGAAGAAAAAAGAAGAAAGAAGCGGAGGAAAAGGAAAAACAGAAAAAGATGAATAAAAAAGAAAAAAATGAAGATGAAGAAAAAGAAGACGAAGAAAAAAGAAGACGCGGAGGAAAAGGAAAAACAGAAAAAGATGAATAAAAAAGAAAAAAAAATGAAGATGAAGAAAAAGAAAAAGAAGAAAAAAGAAGAAAGACGCGGAGGAAAAGGAAAAACAGAAAAAGATGAATAAAAAAGAAAAAAAAATGAAGATGAAGAAAAAGAAGACGAAGAAAAAAGAAGAAAGAAGCGGAGGAAAAGGAAAAACAGAAAAAGATGAATAAAAAAGAAAAAAATGAAGATGAAGAAAAAGAAAAAGAAGAAAAAAGAAGAAAGAAGCGGAGGAAAAGGAAAAACAGAAAAAGATGAATAAAAAAGAAAAAAATGAAGATGAAGAAAAAGAAAAAGAAGAAAAAAGAAGAAAGAAGAGGAGGAAAAGGAAAAACAGAAAAAGATGAATAAAAAAGAAAAAAAATGAAGATGAAGAAAAAGATAAAGAAGAAAAAAGAAGAAAGAAGCGGAGGAAAAGGAAAAACAGAAAAAGATGAATAAGAAAAAAAATGAAGGCAATAATAAACAGAAAGAAGAGGAAAGAATGAAATACAAAAAGGGAAGAAGAAAATAATAAAACAAAAAAGGGCGAAGATAAAGGAAAGAAAAGTGGAAAGAAAAGAGAAAAGAAATAGAGCAACAACACGATAAAGAAATCGTCATAGTAATAGTGTTAATAGTTTATACAAAAATGAATTTATCAACGATAATGAGAAAGACATAACCACACACACACACACACACACACACACACACACACACACGCACACACACACACACACACAACAAATAAATGACAAAAGTTTTTTTTCCACGTTTCTGAAGTTTAACCATCTTACAATTTATTCCTTTAAGTACGATGTTATTCACAATTCTTAAAATCACCTGTTTCGTAGCGTACACTCATTCATTTAATTATTACATCAATCAATGAACCTATTTGCCGTTAACTCATCAGAAGAAAAGGCAACAATCCATCAAAAGAAAATAAAAAGCATTTGGCATGATTACAAAACCCGAAAATTGGAAGAGAAATTGCATTTAACTTTTATTTATTCATTTATTTTCAAAAATAACGTAACAAAACAAAAAAAAATATATGTAATTATTTCCAGACAAACAATATCGCAGCCCACAAGAGCCTTGAGAGCTAACAAATCGGAAATCTAAGACTCGAGTTTCGCCCTCATTTTGGACTCATCAGTTTAGACACATCCGAACTCTGGATTTGAAACCCGAGACGACCACTCTACCAATTAAGCAAACACACCACACACACAAAAGAAATCATAACAACTGACACAGATCAAGCAAACCGCGGCGAAATCCGACAGTGGAATGAACCTACCTTGTACCGAACAAGGGATGTGGTCATCGCAACCTGCTATACCCAAGTCGGCGTCTCACAAGTAGGTATTTTATACTCGTTAAGATGATTCCATCACGACGCGCTAACCTAGCGAGCAATCAGTAATAGAATCTTAAGAATGTGAGAAAATATATAATTTCCACCGCCGGACAACGTCACAGCCCAACTGGGTTAGTTTTCGTTGTATTTAATTGGCTAGTTAACCAATCAGATTCTTTGTTAATCACACACCAATTTGTCGCAGTGAAATAAGCGAGCGTTTATCAGGTAGAAGTTCACTTGAGAAAGAGATACAGAGATATCAGACCCACAGATAACGAGTTCGATGCAAAATATACTTCAGACAAAATACCATCGTCACTAAATTCTCTTGTTTGTAATGAAATTATCGTCTTCCTCGTCACAGGCAGTTAATATCAGACGGTTCGTCAAATCTCGTGAAAATAAGATTAGGGTGTATGCTCATGACTGTGTAGCAATATATTTCTTCTTATTTAAAGACAAAAAAAGTATACATATATATATATATATGTATGTGTGTGTGTTTGAGTGTGTGTGTGCGTGTGTGTGTGCTACTTAAAAAATAACTGTTCTATACAGTTCATATTGATTCTTATGCAAATCAATTTCTAAGGAAAAGCGAATCGCAATATTCTATTAATTATAATATATACATATCCTCGCCGATGAGCCAGAGATACAGCGAAACACATATCCTTAGATTACTAGTTTATATACCAGTAATCCAAGTATATATATAAAGGCTTCCTTCAGTCTTGACAGACTATGGATATCCAGGGTAAGGGCGCCTGCGCGTGAAATTTTTGTGGCAAGAGTTGCGCAATCTCCAACCACACATCTCCTGATTCGACATTGTTGAATACCAGTTGAATACAAGTGGAGGTTCAGAACGACTGGAAACAATGCCAAGATAAGCGGAAAGCACATACAGCGCCTAGAATTCTCAAATGGTCAACCGTCCTAGCCAGGCTCAACGTTGATTAACTTAGGTGATCTGGCGAGAACCGGTGTGTCAACGTGATTATGCCGTATATATATATATATATATATATATATATATATATATATATATATATATTGTTTTAAAAATATAATTATCCACTGATACGTGTTTCATCGCCTACGACTCATCAGAGTGGCTGAATAATTATTCCCAACTCGAATTTAGGTAAAAATGCACTTTCGTAAATAATTGAATTCACTAAAAAACGTATCGCAAAAACAAATAGCATCTCTCTCTCTCTCTCTCTCTCTCTCTCTCTCTCTCTCTCTCTCTCTGTATATATATATATATATATATATATATATATATAATATATATGCGTGTGCGTGATTCTGTTCTACTTCTATTCGCTCATGTGACCATTAGAAAGTGTGAAACCTCCGTCTTAAGAATAACTTATAACATGTCCGACCTCGCCATTTAATATCCATCAATAAACCTTGATCCCCTTCACTATCTCTTCCTTCATTTGCGTATCTATCAATTCAACTCACATATGGGTGGGAATCTTTCCCCTCGCTACCCCCATCTTCCGTCTCAGTGGGATATTCTCTCTCATCGAAGTGTTTCCACCCATATTGTCGTACGTGGAGCGACTCTCCCGGGCAGAAGTTGCGTTTCTAAACAATATCGCATTTCCATCAACATAAGAAACTGCCATAAACACGTGATACGAGTTTGTTTTTTTTAGTTTCATTTGCAGATACGTCCTAGTATCATTGTGAAAAATGGTCGTGCGTTGGCCGGTCTGTCACGTTTTGTCTGAAATATAACACGATGAAAACTCAGCCCCTCTCCCCAGTATCAAAAGTATTACACGAGGAAGACCGTAGTGTTAAGCGGTACATAAGTGTAGTCCTAAGTTGTTTCGATTCGAACATCCACGGAAATACAATAAAACATCTTGGTCGCTTCAACAGTGACGGGTTAGTGAGATTCTTGTAGTTCTGGCCCCAACAACGACTCGCAGGTAAAAAAAAAAAAAAAAAAAGGAGAAACATAAAAGAAAATGTGTCTCAAAAGTCCAACTTAAAGTCTCCAGGAAGGTTATGCACCTGCGGGCCGGATGCAGAGCGTTAGGTTGGCTACTCTCTCCTCTTGCTTGCTGTGCGCTGAAAAAGATTACTTCAATTTGGTTAAATTCATCTGCAAGTTAATCACAAGTTCTCTAAGCGACGACTAACTGACTCCAGACGCAAGTTTGTGTTTCGTTTGAATTTAGGAAAACTCGTCCCGGGAAAACTCGTCTCGGGAAAACTCGTCTCCGGAAAACTCGACCACGGAAAACTCGCCCCCTTTCGTTAGGTAGGAAAACCGGTCTCTTATTGAATAAATATCGATTGAAAACACATTTTATGATCGTTCTTAAAGGAGATATTGTTTTTCAAAATAGACTATAGAAAAAATATTTTTACATGTTTAATGATTTTTTTTTTTTTTTAAATAAAATCGATTTTCTAAGTGTCCGTTTTCTACCTAACTGGCTAAGTTCTTAGTGGTTTCACTTATTTTAAAGCGTTTATTATGTTCATAAACGAGACCGCATATTTTTTTTATATTAATATAAAAAGAATTTACTTATATACTGCTGTTTATAAAAGGGTAAAATCGATTTTTCTACCTCGCCGACTATGTTGTTTATTTAATTTATTTGGAATCGTTTATTCGGTAAAGAAAAAAAAAACACAGAAAACAAACAAAAACATGTCGAGTGTTACGTGAGAACGAGAAATAATGTCCGGTATATCACATCTTAGGGGCCTTGATAATCGCTAAAAAATAGAAAATTAAAGAAATTACGGGTTTGTATTACTGTACACATAGATTCGAAAAAGTTGTCAAAAACAAATATATAACAAATAAATATTATCAAAGGCAACATAAGTTACTTTTCTACAAAACTGGATATATTTTTCGTGTTTTTATTCAATATAACATGTTTATTCAGCTCGAAAAGCATACAGTTTTTACCGATGTATTGGAAAATTCAAAATGGCGCCCGACACTCTCTTTAACACGGTAAGTTCAGGAAAAGATGTCATAAATAATAAACTAGACAAAATACTGCTAGAAATTCGCTCATTATATGTTACCGTGACATAAGTTGACATATATTCGGTGTTTTTTTAATAGTATTTTATCCAGTTTATTATTTATAACACCTTTTCCCAAACTTACCATGTTAAAGAGAGTATCGGGCGCCATTTTGAATTTTCTAATACATCAGTAAACACTGCATGTTTTTCGAGCTGAATAAACATGTTACATTGAATAAAAATTAAAAAATGTATCCCAGCTTCAGCCTCTGTCCCATCGACGAAACGTTGCATCCCTCTGCCTGTTCTACAAGTATTTTAATGGTGAATTCTCTGACGAACTGCAGACACTTGTGCCCCCACGACGTAGACACCCCCGACAAACCCGACAGGCAGCTAAATCCCACCCCACATAGTAGAGATCCCTAGATGAAAAAGATCTTTCTACTCCAGTAGTTTCTTCCCCAGAACCGCTAGACTCTGGAATTCCATTCCAAGTTCCTGCTTCCCTAACTGTACTGACATACAGAAGTTCAAGTGCAACGTGAACCGACATCAATGTGCCTTGTTTAGGGTGAAAAGGTAATAAAAAAGAATAAATAAAAAATAACATACTGACTTTTCACGATTCAATGACAATTTTAAATGCCTGTATAAAAAGTCTGGAAACTTATTGAAGGCACCTTGTATATAATAATATGACCTGATATTTAACCTAAGGTGGCTTTTAAACGAGTCAAAATTAAAACTATAACGGTTTGGCTAGAATAAAGTCGCCACTTTTCAAAATGACGAGAAAAATTAAAGGCGGATGCTTAATGAAAACAAAATACCCAACAAAAAACAAAAAACAAAAAACAAGAACAAGTGACTTATCTTTTTCTAGAAAAGGATAGGTCTTCGCTTTTTATTAATTATTTTTCTTCTCTCGTTTAGAAAAAAAAAAGCTTTGTCTTTTCTCTCAAGTGTTTGTCACGTGACGGCCTCGTCCGATTAACCGTCGACCAGATTTCACCAGCATCCGCTTGCCTCCTATGACGTCAAAGCTGCAGCGTTTCCGGCGCGTCAACATTAGGCTCTTCCGTGAAAGTTTGTAAAGTTGTCCGTGAAAAGCGCGCGAACGTGCAAAACCATGACGCAACAATATGGAGAGAAATAAAGCATTAGAAGGAAATAAAATTGTTAAAAAAAACTAGTGATAAAAAAAAAAAAAAAGTTTACCCTTTGTTGATTCCAAACTCGACATATTGTCATATAAACGTAAGGGGAAACTATGTAAGGAGATTTACGAGATATCAACTAACATTATATTTAAACTTCTGCATGTCAGAACAGTCAGTGAAGTAGGAAGCAGGAAGGGAATCCCAAAATATAGCGGTCCGAGGAAAGAAACTATTAGAATAGAAGGCTTTCCGACATCTAGTGGCTTCTAAAGTGTAGGGGTGTGATTTTGCTGCTGTATGGGTTTGTGTGAATGATGTACGGTGAAATGTGTACAATTGCAATAAGTTTACCACAACACGTTTCATTAAAATACTTGTAAAATAGGGACCGGGATGCGACATTGCGGCGATGGAACAGAGGTTTGAGCATGGTTGACAGTGTGCAACCTATTGGATTGGAGACTCTTTTTTGCACCCTGTTTAAGAGGTAGAAACTAGTGTTAGATATATTAGCCCTAATGTGGCAACAATATACCATGCATGAGCGAATTGTGGCTTTTTAAGGTCGGGTTAACGTATGTGGAGGGAGGTAAATTCCCATCCCTCCAAGAGACCACTCTCGAAGTTTATTAGAATAGCCGAACACAGATCTATCTGCATTTATCGGCGAGAGCGCCTCAGCGACCGGATATAAACTAAATGTTTTTCGAAGGAGGAGATGTTGCGTGGGAGATTAGATTCCGAGATATTGAGTGAAAGATTAGTATCTGAGATTTACACGATTAAAGCACAAGAGGAACAAACAAACAAACAAACAAACAAACAAACAAACAATTCAAGCCCGATCCCAGAGCTAGAATGTCCCAGGTAAATTTGTAAGCCGCTAACCACCTGAAATAATAATAATAACAAGCTGTGACCCTTGAAAAGTCCACGGATTGTTTTAAATTCTAAATTACATTTGATTGAACATCCATCTTCTATCATTTCATCATCATCTTTTCCCATTTCCTCTTTTTCATATCAACCTCGTCATTTTATCGTCTTTCATAGCACCACAGCCATTTTCTTCCTAGTGCTCTCCTCTCTGTCATTAAAATGCTATTAGCAGTCACTTCAACGAAATACCAGAACGTATAAAAACATTTTCTTAATAAAGAAAATAGAAACATTTTCTTAATAAAGAAAATAGAAAGTGGGCATTAGTTTATTTCCTCGTATTTAGTCCTTTAGTCCTCACGTTCTACGAACGATATTCTGACAAAGGGTAGAGAATTACTGTTTTCTATGTTGAAATCTTCCCATCGAACACTTATCGTTGGCTAGTTGTTTCTACCGTGAATAAATAGTTTTTTTAAATCTCCTTACATCAAGTGGCTTCATACCTTGTCCATATACTTTGATGACGTAAAATCTCTACTATCATATAAACGTCACTTTGTGTGTGTGTGTGTGAGAGAGTTCCTACCCCATAGGTTCCGTAACGGCTGAGACTATCTTTTGCAAATTTCACGCAAAGGTAATCTATATGTCTGGTAATGTTTTAGATATGCTTTGTACAGAAATGTATCCGATCTTCAAAATAGTCTTTCTCTTATAGATAAAAAAAAGAAGAATTTTTATGGGGGAATATTTTACGTTACACCGGCCAAGGGAAATAATAAAATCTCGAGCAAATCGTTTCTTCTTAAATAAAAAAAAAGATGTATTGTCATCTGGTAGAGTATTCAATTACGGATGGAATGATCCCGTGTTCAAGCCCGTGTGTACCTCACTATTCTGTGTTTTCTTATTAATGAGTTCAATTTACGAAAAAAAAAAAAAAAAAAAAAAAAGAGGTACTATTTAAAATCGCCGCAAATCATGTCTTCGTTTACATATCCAAACATTAATCAGAAGTGACTTTTCCAGGGCATTCATCGTCAACTCCAAATATCAGCTGACGTGATATTGTAAACAAACACAGACAGATTTTTTGTGCATGTGAATTAGTCTATCAGAAAAATTATTCGTCGCAATATATTGATTCTATAATAATACATACACAATCTGCATGAAGTAAAATATCATGTTTAAGCGTATTGTACGATTCTAAACACAATGGACAATTCACCAAATTCCTGAGATTTCAATAGTTATTCACTTTTAACTTTTTAATGCGGAGTTCAATTCTAGCCTTTTCCTTATAACAAATATCATTTTTAATTCAATTTACGCCTTTCTTTAATTACTGGGGTCTGTCCCCTTCCATAAAAAAACAAAAACGAAAGCAAATCATCAACAAATAACTAATACCGTCTTCTTATTTTTATGTTTTTAAAGTATTCAAAACGCTTTACTGAAATTTATTTTTTTCCCCAAAATACAATGTTATTAGGCTTATATTACGCAACCGCTGTGTCCCAGAATATGATAGCAGTTTAAGTGGTGAGTTTTTTATTTGTTTCGGATGAAAAAGAAATATTGAATAATAATAATCGTATATGCCGAACCAAAATAATAATTGGAATTTCGAAATGCTATTTCGGAAAAATAATGAAGAATGCAGCTGACGGTAGGTGAGCAGCGAACATTAATGAGATTCCGAAAGGTCATTTGAAAGATAAGAGAATCGATTGGAGAGAGAGAGAGAGAGAGAGAGAGAGAGAGAGAGAGAGGGGGGGGGTCACAGGTGATTACATAACAATCAGCATGAATTAAGTTGTAGCTAATTTTGTTTTGACGGGCAGAGGCCGAGACCAGTCAGAACTTTTTATGTACGTGTCTTCCTTTCCACTAACACAACACCCGCTTTCCCTGTTTGGACTCATCGCCGCCCGCCACCAACACCTGCAATGAAGCTGTTGTTATATATTTGTAACTTAAGGGGTTGTCATTCTGCCGAGTATAACAGTAATACTGCAGCAAAAGAAGCGAAAGAATCACTATACTGTTTCAAATGCAATAAAATATACACTTCTGCCTATTTGAAAGGAGAAAATGACGAAAAAAACAAAAACAAAACAAAAAAAAACAACAGAGAAATATACGTTACAAACTTCGGTGGATTCCGGAAGCTGGAGACGGACATTTTACCCTTTTTTATGTGATAAGCTCCTTTTTATTTTTATTTTATTTTTTTTTTAGCGAAAAGTGAAATGTAACTATATGCGCTTTAAAATACTTTAAAAAGTAGTAGCCAAGTAGGTAGAAAAGCAATTTTTTATTGCCTTTGGTAACAGTTATTTGTTGACTATTTGCACTATAAATAGACAACATGACCATTCGGCCACTTTATTTGATTTTGATTTTTTTAATTTTTATTTTATTTTGCATTTTTCCGACAATTTAGTGCCTAAATCTTTTTTGTGTCTTATTTTTTACCGACAATTTGTTGACTAAATCTGTCAAACGGATCAGTTCACTTAAATATTATTTTAATTTTATTTATTTCAATTATGTTTTTATTACAAATACTTTATTTCATGCATTGTATTATAAAAACGCATTTCATTCCGACATCCGCATTGTGTAATTTCAAGTTTCCACACGACATCAGCATCGGTCGGCCATATTGTTTATTTAATATACAAAAGCCCATATTGCTTGACGATATTCATCACTTTTTTCTGTTGAAAATTCGTTGGACTTGAAGAATCTTACCCACCTCTCTATATTTTTATTTTTATTTTCGTCTTCTTTTTTCAATTTTTTCAGTGGATTATTATTGGACACTACCAGATTATCAAAGAAAAAAAAAATGCAAAAAATCAATATTTAAATATTTGTAGGGATGCTCAGTTTCCAATACAACAGTCTAGTAAATTGATCACTTATTTTAGAACCATACGAAGTTTTTAGATCAAATTTCGCGAATTTAGCCTTTTTTTTTAAAACTAGTTTAGCCTTTTTTAAATTTCATTTTTTAAAAATACTCTTAGAAAAGGCCACACCGCTGTTTAAAAAGGTTAAATTCACAAAATTTAGCCTAAAACATCAAGTTGTTCTAAAATGAATGATCGATTTATTAGAACGGTGCAACAGAAACAGAGCACCCGCTACAAATATTTAAATATTGATTTTTTTTTTATTATCTGGCAGATTAGTATCTATTCGATAATAATCCTTTGAAAAAAAAAAAAAAAAAAAGATGGAAAAAATAGAGATGGGGGGGGGCGAGACTCTTCGGGTCCGCCGAACATTCTGGATAATAGCTGAATAACGAGCTTTTTTTTTTTTTTTTTTTTTACATAGGCATCACCACATTATCAAGGCCCAGAGGCCACTCAAGGATAAGGGTTAAAGAGTGTACAGTAGAAATTGGACAATATAGTAATCATTAGTAATGAAAATTTGTTAAATTTGATAACTTATATGGAACGGCTCATCAAGAACTTATTTACGTGAGACTTGAAGACAACCATATTGTAGTCAGCCGGAAAGCAGGAAAACGGAAGACAATTCCACAGGCGTGCAGTTCTAAGAAAGAAGCTCTGTTCATGGAATCTACGTTTAGGTTTAGGCACAGATAAAGAGTGGGGGGAATTATTGATAGTGTTTACAGCTAGACGATTGTTTCTTGTGAAAGTTTGGCGAGGGGGGACCATAGATTGAAGCTCAGTCGAACACTTTCCATGAAAATAACGATACATCAGAGACAAACTCGCAACATCTCTTCTGTGAGATAGAGGTTGCAAGGAGGAGAAAAGGACATCTCTTACGAGGCTACGAAGTCTATTTTGAACTCTATCAAGGCAGGACAAGTCCTTTCTAGCAGCTCCTGCCCAGATGTGGCAACAGTATTCCATCCTTGGACGTATCTGGCTCTTATATAGATAGAGGATAGCATCAGCAGTGAGATAGTTTTCAGATCTCATGTTGTGAGATAGTTTTCAAATCTCATGTTGGTCTTACTTAGTAGAGTTGACGAGTTGTGAAGTTGTTAAACTAAAAAACAACAAAAATAAAAAGAAAAAGAAAAACAAATAGAATAAACAAAACAAACATTTTCTGTCACGGCGGGAATGCACAGAAAAAGGGGAGATAATCCCGTACAGTAAACACCAATATTATTCGCATGAAACGATCGTCTGTAATCGGATAATCTACATATTTACAAGCGGACCTTTTCATTTGCTGGTCATAAAAGAAGAAACTACGACGAATTAATTACATGAAGAGAAGAGAAAGAGAGAGTGAAAGAGTGAGAGAGCGAGGAAGAGGGGAGAGAGGACAGAGGAGTATGGGGTAATGGTAGCGGCACAAGGGAGTGGTAGCAATCTACAAAACAAGACAGAAAAGAGAAAAACCTTGTTTGGTTCTCTTTCGCTGCAAGAACTTAAACACCAAGGCCGGAAAGTGGGACTGAGAAGTCTACGCCCCAGAGGAGGGGCATTCTAACCTGCGAAAATTACCTAGGCAGTCCCCACAGCATTCCCCGGTAAGGGTGCCTCAGGCGATTACCAATAAACTACAGCCTTCTCGAAGAGAGAAGGCAAAGCCTGGGAGTGTGGACCTCCTAGAACTGCACAGAACAAAACTCCCACCACAAAATCAACAGGGATCCGATCATTACTGGAATGGTCTAATCTGTTGACTTAACGACTGTCCGGTAACCCGATGTAACAACAGACACAGGCACACACCCACACACACGCACACACACACACACACACACACACACACACACACACACACCTAAATATGCACGTTCTTTCCCGTAAATGACACGCGTTTACTCACCTAAGAAGAAGAGGGAGAAATATACGGATATAGAGAGAAGGAAATAAATAGAAGGAAATAAACTGACAATCAGCTGCGCGTAAGGGAAAGAGAAGAAGAAAGAAAAAAGAAGGAAGAGAGTGACCATCCGCTGCCTGTCATATGGTTTAATTTAGTCTAGAGAAAGAGAAGGGAAGGGATAGAAAATGAAGATTATACGCGAGTCATGGAGTTAATTGAGTCATGGAAAATAAGTCTATTAAAAGATATATAAAAAAAATTACATACAAAGTTTTAAAACTATCTGTATGTTTTCATATTAAAATTAGTTTGAAATAAATATTATCTTATAATACGTTTAAATTTTCTATATTGTATTTGTAATATATTACTATGAATTCAAAAAATTGATTCTTATGTAGTTAATATTTTATGTATTTTTATGTAATTAATTTTATTGGTGATTACAGCGGTCGTTGTTATTTTGCTTACTAATATTTCACTTCCTAATTGATTAAGATGCAGAAAATTGCATTATTAGTCGCCCCCAATTCCATAGGACGTATTTAGTTTCGGTTAATATATACTTTTATTCATTCCGTACACAAAAGTACTTTCATGCACATAAATAAATAAATAAATAAAATAGTTATTATTTTAAAGTTTTGTGTTAATTTATATTAAATCTAATACTGTCTAGTGGTAGTATTTGATCTTTTTGACTTGTTACCGGACAGTCGTTAAGTGTCATAATGTTGAATAAGTGAAGCAGACAACGATGTTTTATTTGCGTGTCTATTTGAACTGTTGCTAGTTGCTATTTAGTTAACTCCTCACGATAGCACAGTTAAACCTAAGATCGCATTTAATGGAGTAAAACCCAACTCCCCCAAAAGGGGCACTTTGGATTGTGACAAAAAAATAAAAAAAATACCCAGTCTAAAAGACTTTATCCTTCACTGTTCAAAGACAGAAAATAATGAAGTGTATTCTCCAAACAGATACTACACTTTGCTTCGAGCCGACCAGCCTATGTTTTCTATAGATTAAATTTTTGTAGACGTATACTTTACTACAGCTAAACAGCTTCAATACCTTGCGGATGAATTTAGGAAAACTCGTCCCGGGAAAACTCGTCTCCGGAAAACTCGTACCCGGAAACTCAACTCCGGAAAACGCGTTCCCTTTTGCTAGGTAGGAAAACTGGTCCCTTATTGAATAAACATCGATTGAAAACATTTTATGACCGTTCTTGAAAAAGATATTGTCTTTAAAAGAGAATACACATCCCATAATATTTTTTTAATATTTTTACTTGTTTACTGTTGTTTTAAAAAAAATTAAATTAATTTTTCTAAGTTTTCGTTTTCTACCTGGCTTTGAAAGTTTTTGGTCTTTCAACTTATTTTAAAGAGTTTATTTAGTTAAAAAAAAAAAGTAATGTCGAGTGTTACTTATGAACAAAAAACGTCCGACACAAGAGGATCACGTCTTAGGAAGATAATTGCTCTAAAATAGAAAATTAAAGAAAATATTAAGGTATATATAGTTTTAAAACGAGCCCCCCCCCCAAAAAAAATAAATTTGTATATTTTTAGGTAATAATGTACATCCCATAATATTTTTAAAAAATATTTTTACATGCTTATTGTTTTAAAGAAAATTAAATTGATTTTTCGAAGTTTTTGTTTTCTACCTAGCTTTGTAAGTTTTTGGTGTTTAAACTTATTTTAAAGAGTTTATCTAATTAAAAAGAAATAACAAGTAATGTCGCACTCGACATTACTTAGTAAATAATTTTGAACAAAAAAATGTCCGAAAATTAAAGAAAATACTGAGGTAGATATAGTTTTAAAACGAGCCCCCCCACCTCCAAAAGAAAATAAATTTGTATATTTTTAAGTACTGAACAAGTTCCCTCGAAATGACCTTTAAACGATACCCTCTCCTCCCCATGTTAAGAATGGCTTTCGAAATAATAACGTTATTATTTCAGCGCGGTATCAAAATTACATAAGACCTTGTTTTCTTTTTTGTTGTTTTGTAATAACACAAGAATTATTTAAACTGAATTAATTCTTCTAAATAAAATAATTGCTTTCTTTGATAATACGTGTTTTCTATCTTTATTTTTGTTTCGTAATGACGCAAAAAGTTTTAAAACAAGAGTATTTTTTAAATAAACATTTGGTTTCGTTTTTCGTATCTTGACTCCGTAATCAAGTTTATTTTTTTTAAGCAACAGTTAAAAATATTTTTTTTAAATATTATGGGGGTGTATAGTCTCTTTTAAAAATAATATCTCCTTTAAGAACGGTAATAAAATGTGTTTTCAATCGATATTTATTCAATAAGGGACCAGTTTTCCTACCTAGCAAAAAGGGGGGATTTTTCCGGGTACAAGTTTTCCGGAGACGAGTTTTCCGGAGACGAGTTTTCTGGAGACGAGTTTTCCTAAATTCCAAATATTTATTTTTAAAAAATACTCTAGTTTTAACAAGGCACCGCCAAAAATGGCCGCAAAATCAAGTTGTTGTTGTTTTTTAAAACGAAATTACATTTATTAAAATCCATTATTTCTGAGTAACTTTTTTTTTCCACAGAAAGATAAAACCCTGAATTTTATCATATAGAAAACAGAATAACGTAAAACTTTTTCTCCTATTTTTAATTAAATTTTAAGTGTTAAATTTTCCCAAAAAATTAACAATTGACATTTTTTGTCTTGCACAAAAACCGTACATAAATATTTTTTAAAAAAGGTTTTTGAAATAATTAATTTATTTATTTGTTGTCTAACTAAGATTTAGGATGATTTTCTATGAGAATATGCAAAAATGTTATAATATAAGTACCTGGATTTCAAATAATTCCACTTATTCATATAGGCAACCAGTTACTTCGCGTCGATCTAGAGTCTAGATCGACACTGTTTACGTTTGTATTCGATAAAAAGCAAACAGTGGAAGACCAAACAGGCGAAAAAAACTTATTTTTCAGTAACGAAAATTTCAATGTATTATTAACGCTGAGGCTGGCCAGTACCAGATGGGTGACCATTTGTATGAGTTTGGTTTTTAATGTGTATGTGTGTGGGGGCCAGGCTCCCCAAAATGGGGGAGGAGCAATTTAAAGCAGAATAAAAAAAAATTATTTCAGCGCGTTTGGTCCACCGTAGTCGAAAGGCGGCAAACCTTTTCAAACGGGATCGAAAAAATGATACTATTTTTAACACAAAGGGCACAATATTTATCGAATTTTTTTTTTGTATCGATTCTTCAAAGCATGTCCTGTTTAATAATGGTCATGCATTATTCGGCTCGCTAAAAAAAAATTGTTAATTTATTTATCAAATATTTTAAAGTTACTTTTTTCGTATAAATATTAAAAAAAAAAAATTGTTTTGCTTAACTTAAATTAATTATTTTACTTAACATATTCACCGAATTTCAAACTTCAAAACTCAAAAGCGGGATAATTAAACACACTCGAAGTTCTGATATTCCGACGTCAAAATAAGGTATGCAAACAATTTTTTTTAAATCTATATTTCTGCCCCTTACAACAACACAATATGTTGTGTTCAGTTTCAGATGATTATTTTAAGCATATTTGTACTACCTCAAAACAAGGGGGGGTTGTAAGCAAAAAAAAAATATATATATATAAATATCGTTTATGAAAAATAAGTACACTGTTATAAAGTTCATTCTTCTCTTAATAATCGCTGAAAATTTCGTATTGATCGGATAATTACCTGATTTTTGGTAGATTTTTAAAAAGACGGTCCGTCAAAAAGTACTTACCTGCCCCCCCCCCCCGTTTTGGCAGTGCCTAGTTTTAACACTTTTTGTGTCATTACAAAACAAAAATAAAGAAAGAAAACACGTATTATAAAAGAAAGCAATTATTTTATTTAGAAGAATTAATTCAGTTTAAATAATTCTTGTGTTATTACAAAACAACAAAAAAGAAAACATGGTCTTATGTAATTTTGGTACCGCGCTGAAATAATAACGTTATCATTTCGAAAGCCATTCTTAACATGGGGAGGAGAGGGTATCGTTTAAAAGTCATTTCGGGGGCACTCGTGCAGTACTTAAAAATATACAAACTTATTTTCTTTTGGAGGTGGGGGAGGCTCATTTTAAAACTTGTCGGAGTTGAACACTCTCAGCCTAACTCGATTATCGCCCTTTAACTCAGAAGAGCGACCTAGCTACGTCACTTCCTGTTTCTCTTAATTCACTCTCTTTTCCGCTGAACGCTCGACATGTCAACATGTGACGAGCACAGCTCCGGTGGAGCTATGAGCTACCACCGCATTCCTGACTAGACAGTCAACCGCAAGTAACGTTACTTATCTCTCAATGAACTCTTATTCTTCCTATCACTTCCTATATCTCTTTCCTGTATATATTTATGCAAATAAATTGCATTTATTTCGTTGATATATAACGGTATATTTTCATCTTCATTATGCGACCTTTCGCCTTTTCAATTTCTCTACCATTAAATACAACCATTTCACCATTATACACATGGGGACGGGATCGTCTAAAACACGGCAGACTGTCCTGTCCCCAACAAACTATAGCCACCTCAGTATTTTCTTTAATTTTCAGACATTTTTTTCAATCGATGTTTATTCAATAAGGGACCAGTTTTCTTACCTAGCAAAAAGGGGGGGGGATTTTCCGGGTACGGGTTTTCCGGAGACGAGTTTTCCCGGGACGAATCTTCCGGGCACCCTTGCGGATACCTTGTGAAAGGCGAGTCCCGATAAAGGGATAGTGAAGCTGTACAACATCTCTCCGGCAACTCATGCAGCCGCACTGGTGGCGACTGTTTTCGCTTACTTTTCCGTCGGACTTTATCTGCAACGCCGAGGGGGGGACCCTGGTAACTGGGCAAAGATTTCTTATCGTCCCCATCTGCCTGCACTTGCAGGGGTCACTCCAGTTTTGTTGTCAGTGTAGATACAACATAAAGAGTTAGCAGCTACCAGTTATAACAGTAAACACAATTGACGGAAAGCTAGAGGCAAGGGATTAATTATTAACTAGCAAAAAGAAAGAAAATAATAATAAATAAAATAAATAAATAAATAAATAAAAGAGAAAGGCAATTGGAAGAAAAAAGAACCACTAAACAGCAGAGAATCCTGTTCATCCCTACCGCTGAGCACACCTATATAAACGAAGTTTCAAATCCAAAATTAGACGCTGTAGTGCACCAGACCAGGTGCAAAACACTATTATCTTACGAGACAGAAATCCAGAACGTCTGAGGCGGGGTTCCCCAGGCCAGACGAATAGCATCCTGCCTTATTCTGACATTTCCTGTCATTGTTTTAAACAATAAAAACTATCTGTTTCTGTCATTGTCCCAAACAATAAAAACATATTTGTCTATATTTTTTATCAAATACAATAACTCGTTCCTTTTTATAGGTCACCTGCTGCTCTCCGGGATTCCATTAATGTTTAACGGACAATCTCAGCATATATACCCCGTCTTACTCAGCTTACGACGTGGAAACTTTGTTGATCCTCATTAAATCCTTTTCAACATCAGCCTTCCTGCTAGTATATATATATATATATATATATATATATAAAATAACTACTCAGTAAGCAGAAGGGAAATGGTTTCATATAGAAGAAGATATTTACTCGCGGATCTGCTGTTGTCCTGGCATTGTTATTGATTTGGGAATTTTAGGGTTTGTTTAATGGATAGATCTCCCGCCTGTAGGCCAATCTTACTCAGTTAAGAGTGTTGACGAATGACGAAGCCGCAAAGCTGAAAAACAAATGTTTCCATGTCGCGATAATACACAGAACAAAGGGACCACCTCATAAAGCAAATGCAGATTGTATTGGCATAAAAGAGCTGTATAAGCTGCACCTTTGCAAAGGGGATCATTTCGTTTGTTATCCCTCCAGCATACTTTCCCCCAAAAAACAACAAAAAAAGGAAACAAAAACAAAAAAGAAACAGACATGATAAGTTAAAAGGAAATAAAGAAAAGGGGTTATAAATAAATAAGTGAGGGGATGAATGAGAGAGATAGAAAGAAAGAGACGAAAATAAAAAGAAAGAGGGGAAAGAATCTGAGAATTAAAAAGTAATGGATGATGTAATATATATATATATATATATATATATATATATATATATATATATATATATATATATATATATTACACAGTGATCACCACTTATCAAGGCTCGGAAGCCACTCAGGGATAAGGGTTATTGCAAGTACATTACGGAGATTTGATGAAGTGTTTAATTAGGGGGGCGGTTCATTAGGAATTTGTTAACATTGGACTTGAAGACATCCAAGTTGTAGTCCGGAGGGAAGCAGGCAGACGAAACAGAGTTCCATAGGCGTGCAGTTCTAAGAAAGAAGCTTTGTTCATGGAATCCGCGTTTTGATTTAGGCACATATATAGAGTGGGGGAAATTTTTCACAGTAGAGTCAGCTAGACGGGTGTTTTTCATGAAAAATTGGCGAGGGGGGGACCAGACAGAGATTGGAGTTCAGACGAGCACCTACCATGAAAATAACGATAAAACAAGGATAGGCTCGCAACGTCTCTTCTGTGGGAGAGAGGTTGCAGGGTAGAGAAAAGGGCATCGCCACTAAGCCACGAAGTCTATTTTGTACTCTGTCAAGGCATGATAGGCTGTTTTTGGCCGCTCCTGTCCAGATATGGCAGCAGTATTCCATCCTTGGATGTACTTGGCTATATATATATATCTATATATCTATAAAAGTGAACGTGTCTGTCTGTCTGTCTGTGTACATTTCCCTACGCAATAACTCTGTCAATTTTTAGTCTATAGACTCGAAATTTGAAATACCGGGTACTGAGATTTGGGAAAATCGATGTGACGGGTGTCAGCCAGAAATTTGGCTGTTAAGGGGTCAAATTTAAACGATTTGACCTTTAAGAACTCTACCAAACTCCTCTGACAATTTTGGGTCTAGACACTTGAAATTTTAGATATAGGTTCCTTGAACCTGGATCTAATTTAATAAAGTGATTTGAGCCCGAAACTATGAATTTTAAGGGGTCATAATAGGGGTCAAATTAAAAAAAATAATACTTTTTTCTTTTTTGCTCAGCATACACCTCCAAACACCCGGGCAACGCCGGGCTGAAATGCTAGTATATATATATATATATATATATATATATATATATGGTATTATCACCGTAACAAAAAAGGTATATGTTATATATACGTATTTGTAAGGATCCAAATCCGTTGTGTTCTTCACTATTAAGACCATATTTTGTCTTATTTATCTATGTATACGTAGCAGTCTATTTTACGACCCATCAGTAGTTTCGTCTAGGTGTGTTGATGCATGCGCGTGTCAGGCAAGTATTTACGACATACCTTTTAAACTGCGTTGTTGGCCTACTATCTTTTGACCTTCCTGAGGATGCCATCTGTCCTTGGCGGTACTGGAATCTGTTGGACAAAGACGTTTCAAACGATCCAAGACGATGATTGGTTTTCTATAAAGATTTTATTTCACTTCTCAGGTGTCGTTACGCAGAAATAATTAAAAGTGAATATATGGCCTCTGGGTTTCTCCTAGTCATCTCCCTCTCAGGGGAGGCAGAGACCCGTAACCCATTTGTTATCTTCGACGTTCGAAATCCAACTCAACACTATGCTTCCCAAACCGGAACACGTGACAGACAACACGTCATTTCCCAGTAAGATGGTCAGATACCTTACGGTGTAAAATTTACTGAGTTTGGCAAGGTTAGACATGTTTTGATAACTTTATCAAAACATAGCCTTACATCTCTTGTTTACTTCGTCAGTAAGTAAGTTAGATAGATAGATAGATAGATAGATAGATAGAGAGAGAGAGAGAGATAATTTACTCTTCTACTCGGGCACTAAATTGCATTACTTCCCTCCCTTTTTTTTTACAAAAATGTATACATAGTGGATATATTTTCACCCTCTACATTATAAATTAAAAGGACCTACATATCGCGATCTCGCTGGCAACAAACGCTGTCATACCATAATCCACTGTAAAAATAAAATCCATAATTAATGTAGTGCTAATCGTTGCGCCATGTCGAATATACAACTCAGTCCCTATAACCTCAAGACCTCTTAATAAAACGAAAGTTGAATTCCAAGAGCATCTCTTTACTCTCGTCGACATTATACGTGGTCGATAAAATCTTCGTCAATCAGCCGAAACAACACAAATTGATACCCCCTGCCTCATTAACATGGACGAATAGTCGTCTCTAGCCTTATAGACAAACTCTTCTTTTCTACAGATGGCACAAAAAACTTTAACATCCCAGGCCTTACATCCTTTGTCATTACCGACATTCAATCATACTACTAATATCACTGTAATTTCTAGAAATACTGATATATATATATATATATATATATATATATATATATATATATATATATATATATAAGTTTAGTAGTTAAATTTAAATTCTGAAAATCAAAATATAGACGCATATATTTTCGAGTTAAGAGTTTATTGTTTGACAAAAGGAATATATAGAAGGGGTTATATTGATTTCCTTAATCCATTGATTAAGGAAATTAACATAACCCCTTCTATATATTCCTTTTGTGAAAATCAAAATATAGACATATATATGTGTCTATATTTTGATTTTCAGAATTTAAATTTAACAACTAATTTTATATATTGCTCTATTCTTAAATATTGAGCTTTTCCTTTTTGGCTAGGATCACCCAGAAAGTATTACCTCTAGTAATATCTATTATGATTTTTCATCGGATTTTAATCTGTGTCTTATCTCGCTTAAACACACACACACACACACACACACACACACACACACACACACATATATATATATATATATATATATATATATATATATATATAAAGAGCGGAGTTTTAACAACATGGCAATGAATGGATGAACTAAGATACTTACAGGCTTTAAAAGCGGACGAATAAAATGCTAGTTTTATCTTTGGTGTCTTTAAACCCCCCCCTTTACTCTTTTTGCTGATGAGGAGACTTCGTTTTATAAAATCAAATGATAAAATTATTGTTCAAGACGTATTGTCTATTTTAATAAAAACATCGTTTCCGAAACGATCGTACAATTTATTTATTTCGTTTGTTTTTCCGTTTGAAACCGATTTTTAATAATAAATTATGAATCATTTTACTCAATATATATATATATATATATATATATATATATATATATATATATATATAAACAAACGAAATCAATAAATTGTACGATCATTTCGGAAACGATGTTTTTATTAAAATAGACAATACGTCTTGAACAATAATTTTATCATTTGATTTTATACAACAAAACGAAAGAAGAAGAGAGTAAATTCAATTCTATAAGAGGAAACTTATGGGGATAATAAAAAGCTCAACAGATTTCAATGAAGCTTATATAGGAGACAATAGGAGTACTCTTTGTACCAAGGTATTTCGAAGCCTAATGTTTCTCATCGGAAGAGTAGTGAAGATGGAAAGAAATAATTCATTAAAAGTGTAGCGACCGCTTTGTCATCAGTCAAGATAAGAGAAATCCTTTTCCACTGAGGTAATTTTAATTTCTGTTACAAATCCAGAATGCCTCTTTTTAGAAATCTGCGCTTTTTCAAATCGAATCAGTTTCCTGTCTAAGTGATTTATGTTTATTTAGATGCCGACCAAGATACAAACGACGACATCAAAGTCCACCATTGAAACGAGATAACCCTCATACACGTATACACAGTTCCAGTACGCCCAGCTACCCACATTGCTTCAAGACACAGGTAGACAGTGTCCGCAAAAAGAGCCCCAGTCGCCTCTACCTACTGGCCCGAATTAAAAGATTCGTTACGCACTTAGAGGACACTCAACCGAGCGAGTGTGGGGAATGGGTTAGGATGTTAGTTGGCTACCATTTCGTTTTGCCAAATGCCTGAAATCTAGTTAAAGACAGTATTTAATTTCAAAACAAAATATTTATCATTTAAGTTAAAAACATTTATTCAATGTGATTCACAGTAAGGAAGATTACTCCAACAATTCAAACATGTGTATCGGTAATTGCTGGTTTTTGCTGAGAAAGCCAAGTACGTCTAAGGATGGAATACTGTTCCCATATCTGGGCAGGAGCTGCCAAAAACAGCCTATCATGCCTTGACAGAGTACAAAATAGACTTCGTGGTTTAGTGGGGGATGCCCTTTTCTCTACCCTGCAACCCCTCTCCCACAGAAGAGACGTTGCGAGCCTATCATTGTTTTATCGTTATTTTCATGGCAGGTGCTCGTCTGAACTCCAATCCCTGGTCACCCCTCGCCAATCTTTCATGAAAAACACCCGTCTAGCTGAATCCACTGTGAAAAATTTCTCCCACTCTATATCTGTGCCTAAATCAAAACGCGGATTCCATGAACAAAGCTTCTTTCTTAGAACTTCACGCCTGTGGAACTCTGTTCCGTCTGCCTGCTTCCCTCCGGACTACAACTTGGATGTCTTCAAGTCTAATGTTAACAAATTCCTAATGAACCGCCCCCTTAAGTAAACATTTCATCAAATCTCCACACTAACGTAATGTACTTGCAATAACCCTTATCCCTGAGTGGCTTCCGGGCCTTGATAAGTGGTGATCACTGTGTAAAAAAAAAAAGAACAGACTGAAAGATAGGTAGATACTTGATAGACTAAGACAAAGTAAAATACATCGATAACATAAAAAAATATATACACAAATCTCTTTCTCTCTTTCTTCATCTCTCTCTTTTATTCTCTCTCTCTCTCTCTCTCTCTCTCTCTCTCTCTATATATATATATATATATATATATATATATATATATATAATTAGTTTTTTTGAAAAAGAAATCCAGCAGAGTGCTCAATTATAAGGAAATCCAAAAATAAGAGCGTATTATTTATATTTTGTTTACAGAAAGTTTTAGATAAGTCATTAGTACCGTCGGTTTCAAACCCAACAATTAGGACCGTTTTAGATACCCATATCAAGCTCTCTTCAGCTAATACTCATTAATATGGGTATCTAAAACGGTCCTAACTACCATGTTTGAAACCGACGGTACCAATGACTTATCTCATCTAAAACTTTCCGTAAACAATATATATATATATATATATATATATATATATATATATATATATATATATATATCGTGTATTTAGGCAGCATTTTTTCATTCAGGCAGACATTATTAAAACAACAGACAGCTTCTGTTAAGTAATACCTATTTAATTTTTTTCCATTTTTTTCATATTACTTTCTTTTTACATACACATCAAATGTAAAGATGTAGGGTCCAAGCAATTTTTTTCTTCTCGAAATCTCCGCGGTTTTTACTTTTCGTGAAGTCGTCTTCACACCATCTGGAACGTGTGTTAGTCTCGGTAAGGAATTATGGGAAGATTTATTTAAATAGTTGGGGTGCGAGCGAAGTCCATTGGGACTGCCGACAGCAGGGCGTCCCTGTGGTAGATGAAAGTATATATATATATATATATATATATATATATATATATATATATATATATATATATATATATATATATACTAGCTTGGCTGCCTGGCGTTGCCCCGGTGTTTGGAAGTGTGTGTGGAGCAAAAGAAAAAGTGGTAGTAGGAAGGCAGGCTCAAACCCGTACCCCGAACGAGGAAAAAACCGGGAAAAAACGTGACGTCTTTACTGCTACGACCACCGTCAAACCGGAAGTGACGTAGGTTTAAATTAAGGCTAGACAATCGAACAGAGGAGATGACTTTCGAAAATATCGGCGAAAATAGCGACCCCTCCCTGTAGAAAAGTGCGCAATTTAGGGTAGAAATTAATGTATTTAGTCAATTTTTCAGTATTTGTCGCCTGAAATGACGAACTTCAAAACGGTACTGATCTTGTAAAAATCCGTCGCCTCTGTCGAAAGTTTTAAGCAGACAAGCAAACATACATACATGTATACATATACACTCTAAGTGAAACTGGCATAGGGCCGACCACTTCCCTCGATGAGTTCATAATAAAAGGATACTCTAACTTAACATCTAAATCAGACCCATCCTCCCAAGATCGCCATGGATATGGAATATGCGCCTACATTAAAGATGGCTTCCTGTGTTGTAGAGATATCTCCAGAGAAGACCCTAATTTACCTTATATGTGCTTCCGGGTTGCACTTGCTTACACCACCGCATTTATATTTGCCCTCTATCGCCCCCCACAACAGCGACGTTACTGTCTTTAAGAGTATATCTGAGAAAATTGACCTGTCTGCTCATCCTTCGGCTAACATTCACATTTGCGGTGACTTCAATGTCAATAATGTGGAATGGCTGACCCACTCAAATAAGACAGATGAGGGGAGGTTCTGTCATGATTTTGCCATTGCCTATGACCTAACTCAGATTGTTCACGAACCCACCCGTGTGCCCGATACTACCGGTCAGTATGCAAGCCTTCTAGAGCTTTTTCTCACAACTTCCCCTGAGCTATGTTCATGTTCCGTTCTATCTCCCCTGAAATCCTCCGACCACTCCGTAGTATCGGTTAAGATAAAAATGAAATGTAACAAGTCTTCAGATGCACCTCTCCACCGTACTGTATATCGATACTCTACGACTGACTGGGATATCTTCCGTACATTTATATCTGATCTACCTCTGCATTCGATGTTTAAAAAAGGATGTGTCCTCTATAGTATCAGATCTGACCGAATGGTTAATTGTAGGCATAGACTGATTCATACAATCTAAAAAATTCCAACAAAAACCTAACAGCCAGCCATGGTTCTCACAAAAATGTGCTGCTGCCATTGCGTACAGAAATCACTTTTTCGATAGCTACCAACGTAATAGATGCACTGCGACTAAAGCTCCTTTCAGGACTGCCAGCAACCACTGTAAAAAAAGTAATAAAATATGCAAGAGAGCTATATGCCGAGTCTGTTACATCTGTTACGCTGAGCAGCGGCTTGGTTCCCACCAGTTTTGGCAAATAGCAAACAGAATCCTGAACAGAAGCGTGCGTTCTATCCCAACCATCATCAATGGACCTGAGGTCATCTCATCAGCATCAGACAATGCCAAACTATTTGCCAAGAACTTTGCAGCAAATTATACCCTATGCGACGAAGGCCATCAACTCCCCGCATTTCCTCCTATAACAGACAACACGCTATGCAATGTACAAATATCTGTGCACGAGGTCGCCAAACTAATCAAGAACCTTGATTCCAGTAAAGCAACTGGCCCAGACGGCATTCCAATTATAGTGTTGAAAACGCTTCAACCAGAACTTGTCCCCATACTTACAAAACTGTTTAAGCGTTGCCTTAAGGAAAAGTGCTTCCCAACACCCTGGAAATCCTCATCAGTATGCCCTGTATTTAAGAACTCAGGTGATAAGTCATCTCCCTCTCAGAACAGACCAATAAGTCTCTTGTGTGTCATGAGTAAGTTACTGGAATCCATATTAAATAGAGAAGTAGTCAACCACCTCAGCAGAAATAACCTCCTTAGTGACATCCAATATGGTTTCCATTCTGCTAGATCTACAGCTGATGTGCTAACAGTTATATCACATAGGATTAGTGAATCTCTCGACAAAGGCTTCGTTTCTAGGGCAATTGCTCTTGACATATCAAAGGCCTTCGATAAGGTATGGCATAAGTGCCTACTTCACAAGATTACCAGCTATGGTATAACTGGAAATGTTTTCTCAATCATTAAATCGTATCTCTCTAATAGGCCCATAAAGTAGTGGTAGATGGACAAAAATCAGAGGCCCGCAGTATAAATGCTGGAGTCACTCAAAGGTCCATCCTTGGCCCCAACTCTCTTCCTGATCTACATCAATGATCTCCCAAAACACATACTTAAATCATTCGTTGACATCTATGTTGATGGCACGACCATTTATGGCAACACAGCAAGGGCCGTAAATGACAAATCTCTCTCTGATTCTCTCTCCTCTGATCTATAGTGCGTGGTACAGTGGGGGAATAGGTGGCTGGTTACTTTTAATGCATCTAAAACTCCTATCTTTACATCATCAACGCTCTGATCCTCATCTAGCATCAATTGAAATGGATTGCTCTCGTCTTGGGGAGGCTTCATGTTTTGACAAGCTTCTGGGTTCGACCTTTACTCCTGATCTGAAATGGAACACGTATATCAAGTCTGTTGCCCAGGCCGCTGGTAAAATGGAGGTATCCTTCTATCGCTCCAGAAAATATCTCACTACTGATGCAATTCTCTATCTGTATAAAAGCCAAGTACGTCCAAAGATGGAAAACTGCTGCCACATCTGGGCTAGAGCTTCTAAAAACAGCCTATCCTGCCTTGACAGAGTACAAAATAGACTTCATGGCTTAGTGCGGGATGCCCTCTTCTCTTCCCTGCAACCTCTCTCCCACAGAAGAGACGTTGCGAGCCTGTCTTTGTTGTATCATTATTTCCATGGCAAGTGCTCATCCGACCTCCAATCTCTGGTCCACCCTCGCCAATCTTTCACGATAAACACCCGTCTAGCTAAAACCACTGTCAGTAATTTCCCCCACTCTTTATCTGTGCCTAAATCAAAACGTAGATTCTATGAACAATACTTCTTTCTGAGAAGTGCACGCATGTGGAATTCTCTTCCGTTTGCCTGTTTCACACCGGACTACAACTTGGATGTCTTCAAGTCCAACATAAAAAAATTCCTGATTAATCGCCCCCTTAAGTAAGACACTTTATCAAGTATCCAATAACAACTATTACTACGATACTATCCCATTGTTTCTTGTACACACAATAACCCTTATCCCCGAGTGGCTTCCGGGCCTTGATAGGTGGTGATCCCCCATGTAAAAAAAATATATTTATATATTGGTAGCTCAAATTTTCGACCCAAACCGATTAAAAAGCTTGCCCTATCCCTGAATACCCTTTATGTAAAATTTCAAATGTTTAGACGAGAAATTGTCTTAGTTATTTGGTAGAGACTGCAGAGGTCATTTATTTTAAAATTTGACCTCTATTATGACCCCTTACAATTTATTGTTTTGGGCTCAAATCAAGTTATTAAGTTAGATCCATGTCCAATGAACCTATATCTAAAATTTCGATGGTTTATACCAAAAGTTGGCGGAGGAGTTTGGTAGAGTTTCGTAAAATTGTTGAACTTTGCCCCCCTTAACAGCGAAATTTCTGACCGAAACCATATTAAAAGGATTTTCCCAAATCTCAGTGCACTGTATATCAAATTTCGAGTCTGTAGACTAAAAATTGACAGAGTTATTGCGTAGGAAAATGTACACAGACAGACAGACACTTTCACTTTGATAGATATACTATATTTAAATTGAATCAAAAACTACCTTGGATTTATTTTATGTAATGTACATTCTGTTGCACTGAAAAAAATCATTGAAAATTTTATATCTATATCAGTAATTGTTAGATGAAAGATAATGTTTTCAAAGTGCACCAAACTGTACATTACATAAAATAAATCCAAGGTAATTTTTTATTCAATTTAAATTAAATTTTTATACCTTACTTTGTAAAATTTATTAAAGTGCACTTTGAAGATAAATAAATTTCAAATTGAATCTTGTACCTTTATTTTTAAAGCCGATAGTAAAATCATTTTGTTTAACAATTTTCATGCCTCGGATGAAATGCTTTTCTAATTTGTATCTTATCTTTTTAAGATTATATTTTAAAACTCTCCTCTCTATTTAAGTGTGTATTTCTCCTCACACCACAACTCATTTTTGCAACCCCCTCTTTGTATTATTACAGGTCTGAATATTCTCTCTGTTTCAGTTTCTATGTCTCCTCACACCACAACTAATTTTTTTGCAACCCTCTCTTTGTAATGCAGGCCTGAATAATGAGAAAATCTGAATTTTTCTACCAAAAACTTTAAAATAACTTTTTTAGATTAAATCTTTGTAAACTTCTTTCAGAATAGAAAATCTTTAAAATTTAATGAGGAACATATTTTATATAGGTTTCATTAACAAATATTCAGTACATAACGAGAAAAATAGAGATGAAAATTTCAACAGGAGTGTATAACTGGTTACACTCAATAGTAGTCCTCGCCAGCGAAAGTCTTTGTTATTGTTATTCTATTATTATTATTATTATTATTATTATTATTATTATTATTATTATTATTATTATTATTTAAACCATTTTGTGTCCTGCTCTTTCGCGCGAGGACTAATAAAATTTATTTATACAAATATTTATGGCTACATATGTGCATACATGTTTTCGTACTCACCCGTTTAAGGGAGACTGCATCATCAGGCCAAGAATTTCCCTCGAAATTTCCCTCAAGATACAAAACCATTTTCTTGTATTACTTACAAGAATAATAAATAAGATTAGGGAGGGGGCACAGAGAATTACTTCATTTGGAATAGGGGATAGAGGAGCAGAGGAGGTTGGTCTGCGGGAGGTTAAAGAGAGACATGTCGCGTGTACATGTATGTAGACGGGTGTGTGTATTTATATATATATGCATATGTATGTATGTGTGTATATGTTCAATAGACGGGATAAAGAAAACATATTTAGTTCTACTAACGTATTGAGCACTTTCACTTGTTTTCTTTTACCTTTTAATATATTTAAACTTTCACAGCTTTTCCGTTTTTTTTTTTTAACCTTAATTTACTTGATTCCTCCAGCCTTGACAGACGTGTTTTAAATATTCTCTCCAGTGCTTTTTCTTTTAATGATTTGGAATTCATTCCATTTGCGATTTTTTCCAAGGAACTCTGCCTTTTGGATTATTTTGGGCCATTTGTAATTTACCCATTGGATTGGAAATTTTTAATTCGACCGTTTTGGATTTTACCATTCTTGGATTTTTAACCCTTCACCGGACTATCCATTCATGTGAAATCTTTTTATCATTTTTCTTTTACCTTCTATTCCCCTTACCTCACCCTTTTTTTTTATCCAAGTAAGATCTGTGACTTACTTGTAGTTTCATTAAATACTTTTACATGCAAAATCCGATCCCGCATTTTGCTAATTCCTGCCCTCTGATGAGAAGGAGACTATTTCTTCGAAACTCCGCGGATTAAGGACTATCCACTTATCTTGTGCTTCCTTTTTAAAATTAAATATGTTTTTAACTCTTTTTCAAGATGTCTTTTAACATGTTTTATTAATCATTTGTTCATATATATGTATATATATATGTGTGTGTGTGTGTGTGTGTGTGTGTTAAGATGGGAAAAATCCAATATTTCCCCCGATTCCGATTCCAAATCTTTATAAATCTCTAAATATTTAACTATAAAATCGTTATTCTGCTCCGATTACTGTAAAAACACGTCGATTTTATCAAGCGTAAAAAACTTGTGACGGGGTTATCTAGAGATTTTAGTTTTACCCACGTTTAAATCCGTAAATATTTATTATTTTAGTATTATCATCAGCAATGGAACATTAAAATTAAAAAACAAAACAAAAGATAATTAAAGGAATCGTTTATTGCATCGGAAAATATATCTTGTCCCGATAACGATTCCGATAACCCAGAAGTTCCGATTTTTCCGATTCCCGATTCCACTGATTCCAATTAATCACCCCAACATTAATATATACATATACATACTAGCAAAAGTACCCGTCGTTGACTGGGTTCAAAAACAGCCTACAGAAAATGAATTCTGATTTATGAAAGTATGATAGGTTATGAAAAGGAAGGGTTGTAAAGAGATAGCTTTGAATTTGAGGGTATCAAAACCAAAACAAAATATGATGAAAGTAAAAATAAAATAGATAAACTCCATAATTTATTATACTATACCTGTTCACACTGAAACACTTATCACAATATTCTGTGGATCTATATTAAAAAACCTTGTTAAACTTTGTGACATATTTCCATTCTATGGAAGTCAGGTGCGAACGAACACCCCATAATTTTATTATACCATATTTTTTCAAACTGAAACATAATTAAGTATACTTACGTAGATAGATATGAAAAATCTTTATTAAACTTTGTGCCTATTTCCATTCCATGGAGGCCGGGCGCGAACGCAGACCCCACAATTTTATTATACCATCCCTATTTAAGTTAAAACATACTCATCAAAGTATTATTATGTACATCTATATCAAAACCACTTGTAAAGTTGTTTTTTTTTTTATTTTTAAATTTTTTATTTCCATACTTTGTGCACCAGGCCCGAACGCAGATCCCACAATTTTAATGAACCCCCGTTCAGATCAAACATACCATTCCTGTGTCTCGATACATCTTCTATCATTATATGTGATCAGTTTTTTAAAATAGTTAACCATATAGAAGCCTATTCGTGACCACACACACACACACACACACACACACACACACACACACACACACACACACACACATTCAGCTTTATCTCCTGAAACAGTTGTAGCAGAAATACACAATATATATATATATATATATATATATAAATATATATATATATAAAATATAAATATATATATATAAATATATATATATATTTATATTTATATATATATATATATATATATATATATATATATATTTATATTTATATTTTGTTATTGTTGTTATTTTTCAAGCATACATACGGTTAATATTGGCTCCGCCTCGGAGCTCATTTTTTTATTTACTTAGAAAGTCGCCCTTTTTAATTTGAACGTATATAACATTTTTATTTATTTATTATTTTTAAAACAGTAATCTACGTACACACGTGTTATATATATATATATATATATATATATATATATATATATATATATATATATAATGTTAAAAGTCCACGTATGCTTCTAGGATAGTGATTTAAAGGTTATGAGGGTTTTTTGAAACATGAAAAACGAAGTTACTTTTTGTATTTAATATTTTTATTGTTATTTTTTTATATTTCAAGCGGACCTCCGCTCTTGGTCACAAGAAAGTATCGAAATGAAAAATGATACTTTTTTTGTGAGCAAGAGCGGAGGTTCGCTTGGAAATACAAAACAATAACAATAAAAATATTAAATATAAAAATAACATCGTTTTCATCACTATATATGCACCCATCCATCCATCCATCCATCCATCCATCCATCTATATATATATATATATATAATTTAAAGGAGATTAGAACAATAGTCTAAAGAGCTGAGTGTATTTTAATGTAGCAGTGAAATTACTTGTTTAATTAAAATACAGGAAAGAGAAAGTGCTCGTTGTAATTTAGATATATAATAAGCTCAATAGTTAAATGTCCTAGAGCTAATTCAATATTAAGTAATGTGATTGATAATTTAAAATTTAAAAATCAAATTATAATTAAATTAAAAATCCGTTTCATAAGAAGGAACAACAACAAAATCAATGATAATTATAGTTTATATGTATATATATATATATATATATATATATATATATATATATATATATATATATATATATATTAAGTAATGTGATTTATAATTTAAAATTTAAAAATCAAATTTTAATTAAATTAAAAATCCGTTTCATAAGAAGGAACAACAACAAAATCAATTATCTGTACGATCGTTTCGGAAAACAATGCTTTTTTATTGTGGTATACATCGAAATTACAACGAGCACTTTCTATTTCCTGTATTTTAATTAAACTAGTAATTTCACTGTTACATTAAAATACACTCAGCTCTTTAGACTATTGTTCTAATCTCCTTTAAATTATATATATATATATATATATATATATATATATATATATATATATATATATATATAAATTATAATTATCAAGCCCCTTTAGATATACTTAAGGAGTGATATTGTATGGGAAATATAAACTAAGAGGCAGTCAACTAGCTTTATGCAACATTCACGGCTAAAATTAATTAAATGAAAACGGATAACGATGAGATAATAATCTGAAGTTAGAATTAAAATGCGCACAGGAAATGATACAAACAGCAAAACTTATAATTACTAAATTACTATTTATGGGACCTTGTAATTTTCTATTTAACGCCATGCTGACTCCCTTACTCCTCCTGTTGTTAAGGCAGGTGTTATAGTTAACCCCTATTCAGACCCTTTTCTTATGTCGACCGATGTAAATTGACGTGTCGCTTACGTCATTGAAGACGAGACGATTTGGCCACCCTGATGCGAATCCTACCTTGCTTATGGACAGCAGGTTTGAGGGTAGATAGGTGTGATGCTTGAAATGCGAGCAGAAATAAACTGAACCAGGCGGGAGGGAGGGAAAGGCTAGATAGATGCGTAGGCAGTGGCCATTGTTTCTAATATAGAAAGTTCTTCTTTAAACAAATCTTTTATCGTATATCAGAGGTGAACTTGAAAGGCCGAGCCACTCAAACCTGATGACACAAAAAGGCGTCATTACGCGATACAGGAGGGCCACAACCGGCTATACACCGGCAACAAAACCGGGGTCGCATAAATGGTAATGGCCTCAAATCTAATGTGTGATGGGCCTCGCCGATATAGAAGTACATTTTCTTGCATGGAAATGAACTTTTATCATCTTACTAGCAAGTGAGCCCGACGTTGCCCCGGATTGAATGAGAATCAACGAAAGTTCCGAACTTCCAATACTTTTGTCATTGAAATCTGTGAATCGCCAATTTGTGAATCAAATCGATTGATTATCTCCTCTAGTCGGGAACTTACCGCGATGCACCGAGAAGGAGTTCACATGACATGGTCCACAATAACCCTAACCCTAACCGAGAAGGAGTTCACATGACATGGTCCACAATAACCCTAACCCTAACCCTAACCCGACGGTCCACAATACATTGTAATCTACATTGCACTGTAGAGAATCTACTGTTGATTTTATAAAATTATTTTTATATAAGGACTAAAAGTTTAAAATACAAAAGGTCAAATATCATTGTTTAATTGTGTTAAAAAAAGAAACATTAATTTCGAACGCGCCACTGTCTTGTAAAAAATCTAGTTTATTTTATGGATTGCGCCTTTCTGCTTGTGCGGTGATAAAACTTATCAAATGCACTTGTGATGTTAGGTTGCATAAAAGTGTTAACTTTGGTAAAAATCGTTTGTTCCTTCTTTCATCAGATTTTTCCGATTATCGATTTTTGATATCGGACGCATTCCGATAGAAAACTTACGAAAGAACACCCCCGAAAATAGCAAGTACCTTCGAGATAAATTCTTAAAAAATTAGAACAGCTGTTTCGGAGTCCGTGGAGAATGAATTCACTTCCACACACAGAGACAAAGTTCCTTTAATATTACAGTATTATATAAAAGAAACTTGGCGTGTGTGAGAGTTTGTTCCCTAAACGGCTGGGTGGATTTTTATGAAATTTCGCAGAAACATACTTTATATATCTGACAGTGTTCTAAGATAGGTTTCCTGTCAGAATGTCTTAGATAAGTATTGATAATCAATAAGAGAAAAATCTGATGAAATAAGAAACACGATTTTGATTAACGTTAATGCCTTATACAGTCGAAAATTACAAATGTATTTCTATAGTTATATTTCCACACGAGCAGAAAGGTACGGCATATAAAATCAACAGTGTGCGTTCGAAATGAATGGTTCTATTTAGATCTCAAATGATCCATTATACTTGATTTTTGCATTTGAAACTTTAAATCAAGCCATCATATATAAAATAATTTATAAAGGTTCTGTACAGTGCAATGTAAACTACGGTGTATTGTGGACTAAATCACTGCGGAGAGATATGTGGTGTATCTCCAACTGGAATATGTGCAATTCGCCGATTTCGATGACAATAAAAATTTGGCGTTTGGGCATACTAAAAAATCCGAAAATTGGAAGAGAAGCTGCAATTACCTTAGTGTTTGCTTACATTACGCCATTTTGATATATATATATATATATATATATATATATATATATATATATATATATATATATATATATATATATAAAGAGGCTCCTTCAGTCTTTGACAGACTATGGATACCCACGCGCGTGAAATTTGTGTGGGATGAGGTGCTCAATCTCCAACCACACCTCTCCTGAGTCGACATTATTAACAATGGCAAGTGAAGTACAGGACGACTGGAAACAAATGCCGAGATAAGCGGAGAGCACATAAAGCGCCTAGAATTCAGTGGACTTTCTCTCTCTCTCTCTCTCTCTCTCTCTCTCTCTATATATATATATATATATATATATATATATATATATATATATATATTATATATAAATTAGTTATGACCAAAGTTTCATTTCATTCGGACAAAACACTAAAGACGGGGTCTAATTAAAGTTGGGGCCCGTTTTTTAGGGGGCACCCTATATATATATATATATATATTTATATATATATATATATATATATATATATATATATATATATATATATACATACATACATATATATGCATACATATATATATGTATATATATATATATATATATATATATATATATGTATATATATTTATATATATAATTCTTGGTTCGTTATCAATAAAACCATATTTCTGCATTACCAATTTATTTGAAATTTTCAGACAGTCTATCTTTAGAGTCGAAGGATGTTTTATGTTATCAAAATAAATTAACATCGCATATTATAAAAATATTAAATAAAATAAAACTATTTTTCGTAAGCCTATTCTGCGGGATTGTTTTCTGGTAGAACTGACCTTCCGTTTCAATTCATTTCCTACACCACGATTTCACGAGATGAATTACAAGATTTCGTTTTCTGTTTACTCGATAAGTAAAAAAAAACAAAGAACATTACTATTTTAAACATTTAAATTCATTTGTTTACCTTCCAAATTTTTTAATTTAAATTGTTTTTTCTTTGTTATATCAGGCAAAAAAAAAACTTGCTCGCTAGAAGGTGCATTTTGAGTTGAAAACATTTGAAGTTGTAAACATCATTTTTTTACAAAATTGGCAATATAGTTTGGGTTTGTATTACTGTACACATAGATTCGAAAATGTTGTCAAAAAACAAATATATAACAAATAAATGTTATCAAAGGCAAGATAAGTTACTTTTCTACCAAACTGGATATATTTTTTGTGTTTTTATTCAATGTAACATATTTATTCAGCTCGAAAAACATGCAGTGTTTATCGATGTATTGGACGATTCAAAATGGCGGCCGACTCTCTATTAAACACGGTAAGTTCGAGAAAAGGTGTTATAAATAATAAACTAAACAAAATACTATTAAAAAATCACCGAATATATGTCAACCTATGTCACGGTAATATATATTGAGCGAATTTCTAACAGTATTTCCAAGAGATGAAAACGTGTAAGTGAATCTATTTTTCATTAAAATGTTCAATTTTTATTACTGTTTTATTGGGCTGTGGTCACTACTGTCTTATGTTTCTCTCTCTCACTCTCTATTTCTGCTTGTATTTTTTTTCTTTAGTGTAGGATGTGTTTATATATATATATATATATATATATATATATATATATATATATATATATATATGTATATATATATACATATATATATATATATATGTATATATATACATATATATAACATTATATATATATATACATATATATATGTATATATATGTATATATATGTATATATATATATATATATATGTATATATATACATATATATATATATATATATATATATATATATATATATACATATATATAGGAAATTTATTACTGTGAGTCCAGAATGAGTTTACAAATTGTTTCAACTAGAGGAAAATCCTCAAAGAGAGGAAAAATCTAACTAGCATCATCAGAATTCATAGATGGACTAAGTTATAAAGTCAAATAAAAATGGAAAGATCGTAGATAAAGGGGAGTTAGAAAAGAAGGGGGAGTGGTGGGGAGAGGACGTTGGATTTTAAAGTAGTAGGAGTGTATTAAAAAAAGAGAGGGGTTTATAATTAAATATTAATTATGTGTAAATTCTTATATACGTGTTTTTTAACGGTTTAAACTTAAAAGACGCTACTTTTGTTGATAACGGCATAAGTAACAGTTAATTTAAAGGATCACCATGGCAACAGGTTGGAGAGTTAATGTTAGTGAAGGAACGGGTTGAAAATGGGGTTTAAAGTAATTTAGCCGGGCGGGGAGAGATTGAAAGATATTTATTGTTTATAAAATGGAAAGAAAAAGAAAAGGAAAAATAAGTTAATGAATTATACTTTACAGGTTTATTTTGATAGTGTAATGATATATATAATTAAATATAATATATATATAAATAAATTAGCCGGGCAGGTAGAAATTATACGTTACAGGTTTATTTTAATGAAATAAAATAAAATAGGTGAAAGCTTAAGTAAGTAACTTAAATAATAGAAAAAAACATTTTTAATAAGTAACACACAAATATAAGCACACGCATAAATATGTACAGCAAATGCACATACGTAAATGGGGGAAAAGCACATGCGTAATCACACATACATATATATATATATATATATATATATATATATACATATACATATATACACAAACATACATATACAAACACATATATATATATGTACACATACACAGATACGTAAAAATACACGCATAAATACATATATAAACATATATGCAAATACACATACATCCAGATGCAAACACTTACACATACATATATATATACATATACACATACATACATATATATATATAAATATAAATTAGCTGGGAGGGGGGGGAAATTGAAAAATATTTTATAAATAATTTTTAAATTTTCAGGCGTTGTAGTTGAAGGAAAGAGAGAAAGAGAAAAATATAAATTAATGAATTATAAGTTACAAGTTTATTTTACTAATATAGAAATAGGTAAGAATATCAGTAAGTTAATCAAATAATAATAAATTCATAAAATTATTAGGGAGATATTTATAATAAGTGAATAAAACACATACACACAGAAAAACACACACACAAATATACATGTAGAAGATACGTACACAAATACAAATATATATAAACACATACATATACACACATGTAGAAGATACGCACAAACACAAATACATATATATACATACATATACACACACACACATATATATACACACATATAAATACATACATACACACACATATACATACATATACAAACACACACACATACACACGCACACACATATATATATATATATGTGCACATATATATACATATATATATATATATATATATATATATATATATATATATATATATATATATTAGCTGGGCAGGGAGAGATTGAAAAAATTAATTTTTTGTTTTTAATTTATTATTTATAGTTTTTTGAATTGTCGGGCGTTAAGTTGAAAGAAAGAAATGAGAAATAGAAGGGTAAATAGGTGAATTATACGTTATAGGTTTATTTAATAAAGTAAAAAAAACTAAGGATATCAGTAAGTTAATTAAATAATAAAAATTAATATAATTATTAATAAAATATAGATAGTAAGTAGATAACAAAAACACACAAATACATACACATGAGTACACATGTAAAAAAATACACACATCAATGGGGGAGGAGCATGTGCTTGAGTATATGTACAAACACAAATACGAAAAATATGTAAATAAGCTTCGTGTTAAAAAATATGATAATTATTATTGAAAGAATTAGTAAGAGGTAAATATATGAGAAAAGCGTATTATATATGTTATATGTAGATGGTAAATTAAATAATTAATTAAAATAGAAGGTAAGTAAATGATTAGTTGTTAACAAGTAGATAATAGACCGAGAGGCAAGTCGAAGGATACCAAATGTGATAAGTACGTAATTGAAATAATAGAAATCGAGACCTAATTATGGAAATAGCCAATAAGAGACTATGGGGCGAGAACCTTTAAATAATGACATAAGGAGTGATTAAGGAAAAGGGGGGGGGTACAAAAATGAGTTTGGTAAAGAGAGATGTAGCTAAAAAATGGTGGGATAAATAGGTGGGGGTTCTGTGGAGGGGTTCTTTTAAAATGAATGGGGGACTATATAGTTTAGGTTATAAATAGGGTGTGTGTAATTCGTTAGTGTTAGATTTTAGGGGTGGGTTATAGTTATTATTAGAAGGGTGAGAAGTTGCTTAAGAGGTGGGATTTATAATGTTTACAATTAAGTGAGGTTTCAGTTTTTTTATTTAGAAGTTTATCTCTATCTCTAAAATTAGTAATCAGTAATTTTTCAGTTAAGCATAAATAACATGGGGAGTTTAGTGATTTACAGGTACTAGCTCTATTAAGAATTTCCCAGCTAATAATTGGGGTGAGGTTGTTTCGGGTAAGTAGTAGATAGTGGTTAGTTAATGAAGTACTATTTGGGTGGTTGGGGTTATTTAGGGAGCATTTATGCACTCTAAATCTGTCTTTGAACGTGGTGCTTGAGAGGCCAATGTAAAATTTTTTGTTTTGTGGGTCTTCAGCAGGGGCAATAGTTGCTTTGTAAACCACATTTGTTGAGAGACAATTTTGCTGGAGCGGGCATTGGGGTTTGTTAAGGCAGTTACAGTTATTTTGACCATTGTTATTATAGTTGTGGTTATTTAGTATTTTATTGTTGTGTTTTTTAATTTTATTTTCTAGATTATTTGTGCAACTGTAGCTAAGCTTAATAGTGTTCTTATTAAAAATTTTATGTAGAATATTACTAGGGGGGAAGTGGTGATTAAGAAGCATGAAGAATTTTTTACCTAATTTAGTTTTTATCATATTATTATAGGGAGGGTTAAACCAGAGGACTTTGCGGGATCTGTTATTCCTATTTGTATTGTTGGGTTTATTAGGGTTCAAGTATGTAATATTAGGGTTGGAATATCCAGATTCCTTTAAAGCATTTTCAAAGAAGGGTTTGTGTAAGTTAAAAATGCTGGAGTTAGATGAGTTTGTGCTAAGCCTTTTTTCTATTGATTTAGGGATATGTTTAATAATGTGTTTGGGGTGGTTGGACATAGGGTGTATATATAGGGGGTATGTATTATTTTTAGTGTATGGTTCATAAGTATTATTAGGGAGGTTAAAGGTAACATCTAGAAAATTTACTGTTTTTAAGTTGGAAGTTACTTCAATCTTTAGATCCATATTCTTCAGTTCCCTGATAATGTTCTTTTTAATGCCTTCGCACTTTGGGCCGCTTGAGCACTTTAGTCCGGTTTTTTCACCACTGATAAATAAATACCCGCTCCTCTACAGTTTAGCACTTTACAAAAAAAACTCGGAATCTACCCCATTTAAGAATGGAAAAGATCAACTTCCGACTCTCCCTCAAAAACATTCCAACGATACCAAAAAATGAATACTTTCTCATTCTAATAAGAACAACGCGTTAAAACCGATTTCAATGAATTAAAAACATTATTACAATGATCTAAACATAATTTTCAATGAAAAATCAAGACACGGAATAATAAAATAATGTTAAAAAATACACATTGTTGGTGACCACCCCCTTTCATATATATATATATATATATATATATATATATATATATATATATATATATATATATATATATATATATGAAAATAATGGAAATAGTATTCCGACAAAATAGAGAAAATAAAAAGGAACAAACCGTATTATGTGTTCATCAACGTTTCGTCTTTATTTCATCCAGGGGAAGTCTCGAAATAAAGACGAAACGTTGATGAACACATAATGCGGTTTGTTCCTTTTTATTTTCTCTCTCTCTATATATATTTTATATATATACTGTACCTCATAGAATAACATTATGTAGGCGCCCCCTTGAGAACAATACGTGAAAATGATACGCGTTTCTCACATGCAAAAATGCTACTCAACCAATGAGTTGGGGAGGCTTTCTATTATGTCGAATGACGATGTGTACTCTGGAGACCAGACGTTGATAAATGGACTTCTACTAGGAATATAAGGGTCGGGTTTGTTTTGGTGGGGGTGGGGCAGTGAATGGATTGGCCAGATCGGATGCCAATCAGTATGATTGGGTTGGGTCCTTTTGTGGGGGAGGTAGTAAGCATGATGACAGTCACTTGATTTATTTATGGCGTATAAATAAAATTTATATCCTGATGCGATCGTTGTAAAGAATACAACATCTAATGATAGAAATAAAATAGTCTTCATTGTATATCTATATATAAACCTGGCCTTGTCTGTCTGTGCTAAGAACTGTTTCTACAAAGTACATTGTAGATTTTTGGTCTACAGATCTGAATCTGAAACTTGGTATATACGGGATGTATACCCGTGGAAAAAAATCAATTTCATTTTTAGTAGCCGGTAAAAATAGCTGTTAAGGAGTTAAAAGTGAAATCAGTATTATATATTGGGTACAATATAATAATAATAATAAATACAAAATCTGCGTAAATTAAAATATAATATTCAAACGTATACTACGACAAGGGAACACCGAGCGACCTGCTAGTGTATATGGTACTCGATAAAAAATGTCACGGTAAAAATGGCACCGGTAAAAATGACACTTTGACAAAAAAAATTTAGGACTGGTCGAGAAATACGAACTAGTTTAAAATAGGGGTAAGTCTCTTAGCTTGAGTTTGGAAAAAGTCGGTTTGTTTGGTTCAAATTCTGTAGAAGCGCCGAAAAGAAAAATGTTTTATTCAATAATTATTTTATAATAAATATTTATATATAATAATCTGGAAGAAAGCCTTAATAAAATTTTATGCTGCCATATTTATCTTAATTCAATTTAATTTATTAAGTTTTGAAAATGGAAAGTTAATTCAATGATTTAATCGCGAGTGGCCACTGCTTTTAATTTACTTGCATCAAAAAGATTTTTACTTAAAAAAATGTTATACTGCAAAAAACTGGCAAAATTTGTTTACGTTACGTGAGGACAACAAAAACAATAAGTGACGCATGCACTGTGAACGAAGAATAAAAAAAATGACTAAGTTCAGCATGCCCGCCTCCATTTAGCCCCCCCCCCAAAAAAAAAAATTCCCAGGAGACGTAAATCCTGATGAAAATGGGCAAACGGTGCAGTTTTGGGCAATTAAATATGTAAATTTCAGTTCTGCACCATGCAAAAAAAAAAAAAAAAAAAAAAAAAATAGAAATGACTAAGTCCATCATTTGCACCCCCCCATTTAGACCCCCCCCCCAAAAAAAAACTCCAAGGCATAAACATATTTAAATTTGAGTTCAGCACCATGCAAAACTGCTAAATAGACATACACAGAAAATTTTGGAGGAATATGGTAAAATAGTCCCAAAAATGGAGAGTTTTTATTAGCGCTAAAAGAACCCCTGGGCACACCCAAGAGTTATCGCGAAGTATAGACAAACAAAATTATATACAAATTAGAACTTTTCAGAAAGTTTCATGAAAATCAAAGTCATGATTTTTTTTTTTTAATAAGCACAAAAGTGTCAATTTTAGCCATTTTAACATGAAATGCACCCCTGGGGGGGGGGCAACTTGAATTTTCCCGGAAAATCCGTTCTGTTACTTTTTTACTCGTATCATGTTTAATGTTTGGGCAAAATTCAAAGGCATTGTTATTGAGAAAAGTGCGGACGGACTAACGGACGAACAGACGAGGGTGAATTTACAGGCTACCTCCCTTTTGTCGGGGAAGGGGCAAAAAAAAAATAAAGACCGACACGATAATCCGTTCTGTTACTTTTTTACTCATATCATGTTTAACGTTTGTGCAAAATTTCAAAATATTCCAAAAAGTAGTTATTGAGAAAAGTGCGGACAGACGGACGGACGAATGAATGAGGGCCAGGTTTATATATAGATATACAAAAAAAATAAAATCATATGTATTTCAGTTATGTATGATAACAAGGGATAAGACAACAGCATATTCTTTTCATTGTTTTGGCTCTCGAGTGTGTATCTGTTGATATCATATATGCTTTTATATAGAGTGATGTGGTTCTCGGTTGATTAACTGTGTCTAATTGCGTCGAGAGTCAAAACAATGAAAAGAATATGCTGTTGTCATAGCCCTAATAATAACTTATTTAATAACTGATATGTTAGTTTGAGTTTTCTCATATAGCATTGTCTATATTATGTTGAGTTCTCTAACCGACGTTACCCTGAAAATGATAATACTCTCGTCGATTTCGACGTATGAGGTCCGCCGTGATAACTAAGTTGTTAGGAAATCCACACAGATTATTTGTTTGTAATGGTGAACGCGTTGCAACTACACTTTTTGGTACAACTGCTAATCCCAATCGGTGCAATGGCTGCCAAATGACAACGCATACAATTTACCTCTGAAGTTTACATCAGAGTGTTCCTTCTCCTAGATACATGTCTTAAGAAAGAGGTTGCATCTCTCCCAGTGGATTAAACGTGCCCTCAGACTTGAGAATGTCTACACCCCTGCGCCTGGCATTCCTAAATGGTCACCCATCTGGTACTGGCCAGGTTCATCATTGCTTAACTTCGGTGATCTGGCGAGAAGCAGTGTGTTTGAGTGCATGTGTGAGTGCGTGTTTGAGTGCATGTGTGAGTGCGTGTTTGAGTGCATGTGTGAGTGCGTGTTTGAGTGCATGTGTGAGTGCGTGTTTGAGTGCACGTGTGAGTGCGTGTTTGAGTGCATGTGTGAGTGCGTGTTTGAGTGCACGTGTGAGTGCGTGTTTGAGTGCATGTGTGAGTGCGTGTTTGAGTGCACGTGTGAGTGCGTGTTTGAGTGCATGTGTGAGTGCGTGTTTGAGTGCATGTGTGAGTGCGTGTTTGAGTGCATGGAGAGTAGATAATACAGTGGATGTGTTATCGGCAGCTCCAGTAACTCTCGCTTCTCCTATTTTGTCATTCAGTCCTCATTCAATGAGTGATGTTTCTGACAAAGGGTGAAGAAAAAGCTGCTTAAAGGTCGGTACTACTTGGTGACCAGTAGTCTGAGATGTCGGATATTTTTCTGTCTTTGTCTGTCCTTGTTGCCATGTCACTAGTAAGGGTGCTGGAGGTAAACGTTTTGTCTGGGCTGACGTTATCCGCCTGATAGTCAGGGACCCGAACCTTGGATTAACCACTAAGGAGGCTGTCCTATCAGCAGGCGCAAAGTACTGGGACTGCTGTATTGCCATTTGGTGAGTGGATCTGGACCATGCAGTAGTCTCTGGTGGGGCCTCTCGATGCCATACTAGTGGGTAATTGTTACGGCTTTACCTTTTCGTGTGCTACAAATAAAAAAAAAATGTCCTCTCTTTTTCTCTCTTACTTTCCCTCTCTGTACTGCTCTAACCAAGTATGCCGACCTATTCCACAAATCCCCAAACCTCAACATGAAATATCTCCAGAATAAAAACTCGATTAAACCTAGAACCCCATCTTCCAGCGTAGACCCCTACTACCAGGTCTCCTTCTCCAATATCAGGGGTCTACGTTCCAACCTTCCAGAGGTTGAAACCCAATTACAGGAGACGAAACCGGACATATTATTTCTATGTGAAACTGGAATAGGGCCGACCACTTCCCTAGATGAGTTCATAATTAATGGATACTCCAATTTAACAGCTAAATCTGACTCCCAAGATCGCCATGGGCATGGAATATGTGCCTACATTAAGGATGGCTTCCCATGTGGCAGGGATATCTCTAGAGAAGATCCTAATTTACCCTATATGTGCTTCAGGGTTGCACTTGCTAACACCACTGCATTTATATTTGCCCTCTATAGGCCCCACAACAGCGGAGTTACTATCTTTAAGAGCATATCTGAGAAAATAGACCACATACTGTCTTCACATCCCTCGGCTAACATCCACATCTGTGGTGACTTCAACGTCCATAACGTGGAATGGCTGACCCATTCAAATAAGACAGATGATGAGGGGAGGTTTTGTCATGATTTTGCCATTGCTTATGACCTCACTCAGATTGTTCGCGAACCCACCCGTGTGCCCGATACACCCAATCAATATGCAAGCCTCTTAGACCTTTTTCTCTCAACTTCCCCTGAGCTATGTTCATGTACCGTTCATTCTCCTCTAGGATCCTCCGACCACTCCGTCGTATCAGTTAAGATAAAAACGAAATGTAAGAAGCCATCAGACGTACCCCTCCACCGTACTGTATACCTATACTCTATGGCTGACTGGGATAGCTTCCGTACATTCATATCTGATTTACCTCTGCACTCCATGTTTAAAAAGGAGTCCCTCAGGGGTCAATACTGGGCCCAACTCTCTTCCTGATCTACATCAATGACCTCCCTAAACACATACTTAAATCATTCGTTGACATCTATGCTGATGACACGACCATCTACGGCAACACATCAAAGGCTGTAAATGACGAAGTTCTCTCGGATTCTCTCTCCTCTGATCTCGAGCGCGTGGTTCAGTGGGGGAAGATGTGGTTAGTTACCTTTAATGCATCCAAAACCAAACTCCTATCCTTACATCATCAACGCTCTGATCCCCAGCTGGCATCAATTGTGATGGATGGCTCTCGTCTGGGTGAGGCCCCGTGTTTTGACAAGCTTCTGGGTTTGACCTTTACTCCTGATCTGAAATGGAACACGTACATCAAGTCTGTTGCCAAGGTCGCTGGAAAGATGGTGGGATCCTTCTACCGCTCCAGAAGATATCTCACTACTGATGCAATTCTCTATCTATATAAAAGCCAAGTACGGCCAAGGATGGAATACTGTTGCCATATCTGGGCAGGAGCTGCCAAAAACAGCCTATTATGCCTTGACAGAGTACAAAATAGACTTCGTGGTTTAGTGGGGGATGCCCTTTTCTCTACCCTGCAACCCCTCTCCCACAGAAGAGACGTTGCGAGCCTATCCTTGTTTTATCGTTATTTTCATGGCAGGTGCTCGTCTGAACTCCAATCCCTGATCCCCCCTCGCCAATCTTTCACGAAAAACACCCGTCTAGCTGAATCCACTGTGAAAAATTTTCCCTACTCTATATCTGTGCCTAAATCAAAACGCGGATTTCATGATCAAAGCTTCTTTCTTAGAACTGCATGCCTGTGGAACTCTGTTCCGTCTGCCTGCTTCCCTCTGGACTACAACTTGGATGTCTTCAAGTCTAATGTTAACAAATTCCTAATGAACCGCCCCCCTAATTAAACACTTCATAAAATCTCCTCACTAACGTAATGTACTTGCAATAACCCTTATCCCTGAGTGGCTTCCGGGCCTTGATAAGTGGTGATCACTGTGTAAAAAAAAAAAAAAAAAAAAAAATGTGTGAGTGCGTGTTTGTACGTGTATACACGTATTTGTACGTGTATACACGTACATACACGTGTATACACGTGTATGTACGTGTATACACGTGTTTGTACGAGTATACACGTGTATGTACGTGTAGACACGTACATACACGTGTATGCACGTGTATGTATGTGTAGACATGTGTATGTACGTGTAGACACGTGCATGTACGTGTAGACACGTGTATGTACGTGTATACACGTGTATGTACGTGTATACACGTGTATGTACGTGTATTCACGTGTTTGTACGTGTAGACACGTGTATGTACGTGTATGCACGTGTTTGTACGTGTATACACGTGTATGTACGTGTATGTAAGTGTAGACATGTGTTTGTACGTGTATACACGTGTATGTACGCGTATACACGTGTTTGTACGTGTAGACACGTGTATGTACGTGTATACACGTGTATGTACGTGTATGCACGTGTTTGTACGTGTAGACACGTGTATGTACGTGTAGACACGTGTATGTATGTGTATACACGTGTATGTACGTGTGTGTTGAACCTAGTACCAGATGGGTGACGAGTTGGGAATTCTAGACGCTGTATGGGCTCTCCACATTGTTTCCGGTCCTCCTGAACCTCTACTTTTCATCATTGGTATTTAACAATGCCGACTCAGAATAGGTGTGGTTGGTGATTGCGCAACTCCTTTCACAAAAATTCAACACGCAGGCAACACTCTCACAGTGGGTATCCATAGACTGTTAAGATTGAAGGAAGCTACCACGTACGTGCATGTACGTGTCTACGGTTGCACGAGATAACCTTCGGTTTGGAATAATCAATGATCCAAGCAATTAAATTCTGAGTAAATGGTCTGAAACGCTTTGACCAAAACACCGGAACTGTTTGACAGCCATCACAGCTAGGGTTTATTTTATTTTATTTCTTTTCAACCCCCCCATTTTTATTTCTACCTATGTAGGCGGAATTTTTTTTTTTTTCTTTTTAATCTTTGAAGCGCCAATATGTGACAGATGACAGCGACATATGACCACATGAAATAAAAAAAATCGCGGAGGAAAATGTCACTTCCGGGCGTGTCGTTTTTATTTCCCAACTAGGTTTTACATTTGCGTAGGAGACACACCTTTTCTTGAGAATTATAGCGGAGTGACATCTCCGTGTGTTCGTGTGCTGTCGGTTGCACAACTCATTCTTTTCATTAACGGTGTTCGCATCATTCACGTGGTCTTTTGTGAGCAAATGCTTTTAAACAGTGCTAAAAACAAATAGTTAAAAATGTGAAAAATAGGAATTTATTTTTCATAATTAAAAAATGTGACTATATTAAAACACAATATCTGTGTAGAAAATTGTTTGAAAAACAAATCAAACATTTTTACTGTTTTCATGTGTACGTTGAATAAATTGAATAACGCGCGTTATTGAAAGTTAAGCGCCATTGAATCCGGTCATTATTTGTTATGGGTAAACATTTGAGAATGTCAGATGTTGTAATAAAAAAAACCTGGTCTCCGTGGCCTTGTAAATCAATAACAGGCTACCAATTTGAAACAACAGCAAATAGTCCTGGACCATTCGTTGCAATCTGCTTCGAATTTACGTATACGGAACCAGAAATCTTTTGCAGAAAAACTTTATATATATATATATATATATATATATATATATATATATATATATATATATATTGGTGTCTTTTAAATTCAATAGAAATCCTCCTAAATTTGCTGATGAGGAGACCGTGCTTACCAAAAAAACTATGTATAATTGTTCTACGTGACTTCATGTATACCACAAATAAAAAGCACGGATTTCCGAAACGATCGTACAGATAATTGACTTTGTTGTTGTTCCTTCTTATGAAACTGATTTTTAATTTAATTAAAATTTGATTTTTAAATTTAAAATTTTTTTTTAAATTTTTAAATTATAAATCACATTACTTAATATATATATATATATATATATATATATATATATATATATATATATATATATATATTGAGGGAATTGTTGATTGCTCATTATTTACTACACTGTTGTAGATTTTCCAGAAGTCACGGCTTTCTAATTCCTGTGCTTCGATGCGCTTTTTTCATGGTTTCAGTAAATTCTCTCTTAGCTGTCGCTATTTCTTTCTTACAGTTACTTCTGGCTTCTGTATACTTCTGTCTGTTTGAACTGGACTTATGTCGGTTAAATTTGCCGTACTCATGCTGCCTTTGTGTTATGGCAGCTGCATAAGTAGAAGACGCAGCTGGTAGCATAATACATAGCTTCTTTATATCTCAATCCCTATCACAGACCGTTACGTTTCCTACCCGTTTCTCTGACCAGCAAGAACAACACGCATCACTTTTAGATCTGTTTCTGACCACAGTTCCTGATGATTGTGTTATGAATGCCCACAGCCCACTTGGGAATGCTAAACATGTAGTGATAATAGTTGAACTAAACACTAGAGGCAAAACGGAAGAGCCATTACTCAAAATAACGAGATATTATAAAAAGGCTGACTAGGAAGTCATCAGGAATCTCATCAGAGACGCCCTCTGGCGAAATATCTTTTCACTTCCTGCTGAACAGTGTGCACACGAGACCACAGAGTGGTTCAAAACAGCAATCGAAGCACATTTTCCCGCGCGGAAGTTTTATAGCAATCCCCACTCTCTTCAATGATTTGTAAGTATTCTTCCAGTGATACCATATGATCTGACTTGTGCAGCTGCCATCGCGCAAAGGCAGCATGCATACCACAGATTTAACCGGCATAAGTCCAGTTCAAACAGACAGAAGTATACAGAAGCCAGAAATAACTGTAAGAAAGAAATAGCGACAGCTAAGAGAGAATTTACTGAAACCACCAAAAAACGCATCGAAGCACAAAAATTAGGAACCTGTGACTTCTGGAAAATCTACAACAGTGTAGTAAATAATGGGCAATCAACAATTCCCCCACTATCCAACAATCATGAGGTTGTTTGCTCAGCAACCGAGAAGGCTAACATGCTTGCCAGTCGGTTTGCCTCAAACTCCACACTGGACTCTGCTAACGATCCCTTCCCTGACTTTCCTTTGCGGACAGACGCCACACTAGACGATCTGGAAATCACCCCTTCTCAGGTGCATGCCATTATAAAAAATCTTGACACTTCAAAAGTATGTGGACCTGATCTCATCCCAGCTGTGCTATGAAAAAAGTCGTCCGCCAAAGTAGCTCCGGTTCTCTCCAAATATTACAACAAATGCCTTAATGAATCTTGCTTTCCTGCCTGCTGGAAAACTGCTTCTGTGGTACCAGTTTTCAAGAATTCTGGCGAAAAAACTGACCCATTAAATTACCGCTCCATTAGCCTCCTCCCATTTTTCGCCAAAATATTTGAGTCCATAATTAACCAAGGTCTAGTCCACACCTTACAGGTGCTAAACTTTTGATCGACCAATAATATGGATTTAAGCAAGCCCGTTCCACAGCAGACATCCAAACTGTAATCTCTGAGCATATATACCATTCACTTGACAAAGCAGGGGAGGGTAGAGCGGTAGCTCTAGATATATCAAAGACTTTTGACAGAGTATGGCATGAAGGTCTGCTCAGGAAAATCAGATCATATGGTATCACTGGAAGAATACTTACCATAATTAAATCCTTCTTAGATAAGAGAAAAATCCAGCTTGTCATTGGTGGTCGTACATCTAAACAATATGATATAAATGCGGGAATGCCCCAGGGGTCTATCCTTGGACCTCCATTATTCCTGATATTCATAAATGATCTCCCTGACAAAATTGTCTGTGAGATGGGTATATATGCTGATGACACACGCGCTATAAAAGACACGACAGGAAAACAAATGAACACATATCTAAAGAAATGGCAGAAACACTAGAGGATTTAATATACGAAAGTATAAATATATGCGTAAACTTTAAGTATTTACTCCCACAGTGCTCAATACGTAGGTAGAGCTAGGTAGTAAGTTATACTTAATATATATATATATATATATATATATATATATATATATATATATATATATATAATTATTTTCTACTATAATAATTACATACCTACAGACACTAATGTTTCATCCTTTCGGGAATCTTCAGTGCAGGGTGTCACGATTACTACCAATCGAACGATTCGAACCCCGCATCACGAGACATACACACAAAAGTGAAATTGTCTGTCTGTGTGTGTGTACATTTCCCTTTACAATAACTCTGTCAATTTTCAGTCTACAGACTCGAGATTTGACTTAAGGAGTATTGAGATTTGGGAAAATGTTTTTAATCGGTTTTCGGCCAGAAATTTGCTGTCAAGAGGTCAAAGTTAAACGATTTCACCTTTGAGAACTCTATCATACTTCTCCGACAATTTTGGGTCTAAACACTCGAAAATTTAAATGTAGGTTACTTGGACATTGATCAAACTTTTTAATTTCATTAGAGACCAAAACAATGAACGTTAAGGGGTTAAAATTGGGGTAAAATTTAAAACAAATTGACCTCTGCTGTCTCTACCAAATTACGCAGCCAATTTTTGGTGTAAACATTTTAAATTTTACATAAAGTGTATTCAGACAATATTTAATATCAGCAAGCTTTTTAATTCGTATTTGCTGCCAAGAGGTCACAGTTAAAAAGGTTTACCTTTGCGGTGTCTAGCAAACTATTCAACCAACTTTGGGTCTAAAAATTTGAAAAATAAGAATAAAGCCGCAAATAAAAAGGAATACACTATTTATTTCATTCTCACGTTGGGGTGATGTGACACAAGGGTCGGAAAATGAAATCTGAAAAATCAGAAAGAGGATTCTTGTCTTCAAGAAATATCTGGGAAGCTTCGTCGGCATTCTTCCATAAGGGCGGCCCAGAACATTAATAAACTAAGCTTCTCGAAGGGAGAAGGCAAAGCATGGGAGGGTGGATCTTATAGAACTGCACAGAACCAAAGACGTACATCAATCAAGTCATCCCAACAATTGCATCGACGCTGTAAGCTTTGGTGCCGAGGAATAAGAATAGAAAGCAAGAAATACGAAAATAATAAGAATATCAAATCCGTTGCCAATATCACTGGAAAAATTGTTAGATCGTTCCGCTGTTCCAGTAGATATCACATTGCCAATGCAATTATCTACCCGTATAAGAGCCAAGTGGGCCATAGGCGTACTGTTGTGAAAGAACTATATAAGGACGCGTCTTATTTATCTTTTTCGCTGTCCCGTAAGAAGTTGGGTCACACTGTTACCACATCTGGGCAGGAGCTGCTCAGATAACCTATCCTGCATCGGCAGAGTTCAAAACCGACTTCGAAACCTGGTAGGTGATGCCCTTTTCTCTTCTCTGCAACCTCTTTCCCACAGAGGAGAAGTTGCTCGCTTGTCTCTGCTCTGTTGCTATTTGTGTGGCATGTGTTCGACTGAGTTCCAATCTATGACCCCCTCTCGCCAATATTTCACAAAAAAACAATCGCTTAACTAAAAACCACTATCAATAAATTCCCCCACTCTCTATCGGTGTCTAAACCTAAACGTGGATTCCATGAACAAAGTTTCTTTCTTAGAAATGTCCGCCTGTTAAACTCTGTTCCGCTTGCCTGCTTTCCAACTGATTACAATATTGTCGTCTTCAAGTCCCACGTAAACAAATTCTTATTCAATGGTTCTCGTAAATAATCTGATTATACGAAATTACCACCATAAATTATTGCTATGCAACTGTCCCAATGACTACAATACACGAATTAGCACTTATCCTCGAGTGGCCTCCGGGCCTTGATATGCGGTCACCGCTTTGTAAAAAAAAAACAAGAATACGAAGAAGAAGAAATAGAAGAAAAATATGATGATTGTTGAAGAAGATGCTGTGACCCATCTACAAAAAAAAACGTGAGTAATTATAAGTCATTATCAGATGGCGTTGTGACAATCATGATGCGTTCACGCGACAGTCACGACAAGTGCGACAACACGCTCCTTAAGTGTATGTCACGATATTTTAAGGAGATGCCCCCACACAGGCACACATTCTTGATCTTCTTCGTCTCCTTTATATCTACCAACTAGCAGGGTCGCCTGGCGTTGCCAAAAACAATATTTATATGTCTATTTCTTTTCCATCTCTCTCTGTTTTTCCAGTATATCTGTCTTCTCCATCCAGCCCATTCCTCTATTTGCACACACGCAATTAGTCGTCGTAAGCGAAGTAACTCCTTGACCAAAAATCATAGTTACTTCCCCTTTATTAATACGTAATATGACTGGAAAACCGACTCCCTACCCCGAGGAAATCTGTACAAGTTTAGGATTAAAACGAATAATTTTTCTTAAAATTAGATATTACACATCCGGTGCAATGCCGATCAAGAAAATAGCAATATTGTGGGTGTTTGTTTTGTATTGTTTTATTTTTACCTAGGCATACACACATACATACAGATGTTCTTCATATTTATAAATAAACTATTTTGTAAGGCATTCATGGCGTGTCTAATATTTATGAATTCAAAGATTTTAGACGATCAATTCAGTAAAAAAACGACAGTTAAATCATTGCTTGGATTAAGTTGGTTATTTTACGGCATATCAACCATTTTCAGGTTATTTAATGCCGAATCCAGTTATTTTGAAGAATAATTTTTTTAAGAGAATATTTTTCTCAATTCGATTTCTATTTAACCTATAGTTGGGACCCTAACAAGTATTACCACTCAGGGTCAGAGTGGACCTGGGAGCAATGGCAATTAAAGGGTGGCTCCACGCTCCCCAAAGCCCGCAAGCTGGAGCCTCACCATCGGATATAGTTTAAGGTCATATCCAGGACCGGAAACATGTAACGAAGAGTATATATATATATAAAGCTGAATGTGTGTGTGTGTGTGTGTGTGTGTGTGTGTGTGTTTGTGTGTCTGGTTACGAATAGGCTTCTATATGGTTGACTATTTAAAAAAAAAACTGATTACGTATAATAATAGAAGATCTATCGAGACACAGGAATGTGTATGTTTGATCTGGCAGAACAGTGGTTCATTAAAATTGTGAGGTCTGCGTTCGCGCCTGGTCCACAAAGTATGTAAAAAAAAAAAAAAAAAAAAAAAAAAACGTTTACAAGTGTTTTTGGTATAGATGTACATAAGAATACTTTGATGAGTATGTTTTAATTTAAATAGGGATGGTATAATAAAATTGTGGGATGTGTGTTCGCGCCTGGCCTCCATAGAATGGAAATAGGCACAAACTTTAATAAAGACTTTCCATATCTATCTTTTGCTAGTGCATATACTACAGAATCAGATTCAGTACAGTTGGATCATTCTACCGTTCCAACAGATATATAACTGCCGATGCAATCCTCTAGCTGTGTACGAGCCAAGTACGGCCTAGGATGGGGTACTATTGCCACATCTGGGAAGGAGTTGTTCTGAGCAGCCTATCCTGCCTTGACAGAGTTCAAAACCGGCTTCGAAACGTGTAGATGGTATTTATTTGCTCCCCCACCGAGCAAATTAGGCACAAGGCCGATTTTTAATGTGAGGAGTGAAGGGAGGGGGAAGGGGAAAAGGGAACCAGCTCCCGAGAGGTGGGAAATGGGAGCTGGTTAAAGGTCAGACATGTGGGGTTGCCCCCACATCTGGTCTTTGCTAGTCATAGCTAGTCATAGCTTGCAATATCTGCCGGGACAGATACTACACTTTGATCTTGGCCAAACGTGTAGATGATGCCCTTTTCTTCTCCCTGCAACCTCTTTCCCACAGCAGAGACGTTACCGGTCCGTATTTACACTATCGTTATTTTCATGGGAAGTGCTCGTCTGAGCTCTAATCTATACCCCCTCCGACAAATTTTCTCAACAAACCACTATGAACAATTCCCCCCCACTTTCTATCTGTACCTAAATCTAAATGCAATATTCATGAATAAAGCTTTTTTCAGAGAACTGTCCGCCTGTGGAATGCTGTTCCGCTGGCCTGCTTTCTGGCTAGCTACAATATGGTCGTCTTCAAGTCCAATGTAAACAAATTTTTAAATAATTAAAATAAATCCAATTCCCCCCGCTAACGAGTACTACTCTGTTGTCTCGATAACCACTTTGCACTCATTAACCCTTATTCTTGAGTGGCTTTCGGGTCTTTATAAGTGGGAATTGAAAAACAAGAATAAGTTATTTCATTTTTACGGACAGTTATTCAAAAATCAATAACGAAACGAGGTCAAACCGTAAGTCATTTCTTTTTGCCTGTTCTTTTATTATATTGAATTGATTGTTAGAGAGAGAGAGAGAGAGAGAGAGAGAGAGAGAGAGAGAGAGAGAGGGGGGTTGGATTTTCTTATTTTGAATTAGGAGTGTTTAAATTTATAATTGATCTATTTTGAATTTGAGGTTAAACTGTTTTAAATTTGAAGTTAATCTCTTTTAATTTGATGTTGTGCCCTTTACAACTTGTGTTGAGCATTTTTGACGTAGAGCTTTTAAATTTGAATTTGAATTTTTTAACTTGATCATTTAAAATTTGACTTCAAACTTTTGGAACTGAGCGCGGATATTTTTATTTCGACGTTAAACTTTTTTTAATTGGAACTTAATAGTTTTTTTTTTATTTCGAAGTTGTACTTTTTCAATTTGACATTCAGCTTTTTTAAAATTTGAAGTGTATCTCTGTATGAATTTCAACATTTGAATTCTGAATTCGAATGCAGCAAAGTGTAAGTACATTTCGGTGGGAGCAAATAAAAAAAATGAGGCATCTCCTTTTTTTTTTTTTTTTTTTTTTTTAAGTGTGTGTCTATTTCTATACCGCACCGGCGGTTGATAATTTCAGCTGAGCCGACCCTTACCGCCTGCGACGATGACCTCACCGAAGCAGACCCATTGACATACAATTTTAAGAACAAATTAACCCCCTCCTCTCCTATTTTTTTTGTTTATTCAAGAACCTTGACCTGTTTGAATCATCAAACGGTCAAATTTGAAACTGAATTCGTAAACAGTAGTTCAGTATCAGAGTGTACATAAAACATACACGTACGTATATAAACAATATGCATACACACACATACATACATACACACATACACACACGCACACACATACACACATACACACACATATTATCACGTTTTATTTAATAATTATTTTATAATAAATATTTATGTATAATAATCTGAAAAAAGTGCAAATAAAATTTTACTGCTGCCATATTTACCTAAATTCAATTTATTTTTAAATTTTTCGAAAGAGAAACTTAATTCAATGATTTAATCGCTGACAACCACTGATTCTAATTTTTTATTTTATTTACTTATTTTATTATTTTTTATTTATTTTTTTTTTTTTTGCACCCAAACAATTTTTACTTATTTAAAAACATGTTATTTTACACAGAAAATTGGCAAAATTAATTTACAAATTTACATTCATAAATAATCAAATAAAACTATATTTTTTTATTGAAGCTTTCGCCGGAAGGTATATTACTGATGGAGTTTAATATTAGGAAAAGGATCTGATCAAACACCGTTTGCTGCTAACTTTGAATATGGTAATGTTTTGGTTTGCCAATATTTATTAAATCATCATTGGTTTTTGCTTGATTATGTTTTATCCCAATTCGAAATTATAATTTTCTTGCTGTGAACGAAAATTAGTTATTACTAGCAGAGAGACTCGACGTTGCCCGGGATTGAATGATGATCAATGAATGTTTCACACTCCCATGTTTTTATTGCCAGCGAAATCGATGATATCGTCTATTTTTCACTAAAATCGATTGATTGCTTACTCTAGTTGGAGACCCATCGCGGTGCAATGGGGAGGAAGCTTCACATGCCTTTTCGCAGTGACTTAGTCCACAATACATCATAGTCTACATTGCACTGTAGAGAACCTAATGTTAATTTTATAAAAAAATTTTTATATAATGGCTTGAATACAAGTTTAAAACGTAAAAGTCAAGTATCATCGTTTAATTGTGCTCTAAACATAAACGTTCATTTCAGACATGCCCCTATCACATAAAAAAAAGAACTGTTGATTTTATATGACTGGCTTTCCTCAGTGTTGCGATAATAGCTTTGCTGGGGTTATAAAGTTCGATGAACAGTCAACCAGTTAGAGAAAATGACGTATTTTGTAGTTGTCATTATCAAAACACGTTTTTTTTTTTAGTAACAAATATTTAAAAAAAAGGGTAAACAAAAAATAAAACAAATGCTGGAGAATTTAAGCAAAGTCTCGTGAATAAACACAAAATAACAGTAAGCAAAAGGGAGGGGGAAAATGTGGAGTAAAAAAAAATAACTGACACGAAAACTTAATTTAGTTAAGTTTTATTGAAAGAAATAAAATGTTGAATTGCTTTTATTTCCCAAAGCAGGGGCTAATAATTAACCTCAGGCACCAGTTATAAAAAATAGAAAAATACAAAAATACAAAAAAGGGGTTTCTAATTGAGAGACAAATTCTTGAATTAATTTTATCGAATGGAGCGTCAAAGCTAAATTTATCGTCGAAATGATAGTGACAAATAAAACGGGAAAATATACAGTATCCCCTTCAAAATAATCGTTTTACTTGATTTCTAAAACATGAAAGAAAAAATGCATGCGGAAATGTTTTTAAAAAAATATTTTTTCATTTTTTTTTTCTCAGTCCTTTACTTGATTTTCTAAATCATTCTAATGTTTTTGTTTTCCTTTTCTTTTAAAATAAAAATGTCCTGACGAGAAGGGAATTTTGGAAGAAATGTCTTCTAAGTCTGTCTTGTCTCACTTTTTTTCACCCCAAACAAGGCACAGTGCCACTTAGAAGTAGGGCACTACTATCGGGGACATAATTTGCTGGGGCGTTATGAAGGGAGATGAGTAGAAAGATGTTTGTTCACATTACACTTGAACTTCTGCATATCAGCACAGTTAGGAAAGCAGAATCCCAGAAGGTAGTTCCAAAGACTTGCAATTCTGGGGAAGGAACTATTGGAGTAAAAGGCTTTCTTACACCTAGGTATCTCTACTGTAAAGAGGTGGGATTAGTTGCTTGTCGGGTTTGTCGGGGGTAGTCACGTCGAGGAGGTACAAGTGCTTGCAGTTCGTCAGAGCATTCACCATTAAAGTATTTGTAGAAAAGGCAGAGGGATGCAACATTTCGTCGATGGGACAGATGCTGAAACCTAGATGACAGTTCAGGACGTATCAGGTTGCGACTCTCTTTTGAAACTTGTCCAGGAGTGAGAGGTAGGCAGCAGATGCACCAGCCCAAATGTGACAACAGTACTCCATACATGATGGCCTTATAGAGGCACAGGATACTTTCAGGCGTAAGTAATTTTCTAGCACGGTAGAGAGAACCCACCTTCTTTGCAGCAGCCTTGGCAGTGTTCTCAATGTATCTATTCCAGTTCATGTCCCTGTAACGTTAGGCCGAGGAGTTTAAAAGAAGTACTTTCAGGCAATGTGTTCTTGGCCATTGTTATTGGTGGTAGAGAAGGTTTCTTGTAATCATTGAAGGAAACAAGCTTAGTCTTCGAATGTGACCATCCATTTTTGTCCCCATTCCACTACAGATTGGAGGTCATCCTCTAGTGTTTCTGCCATTTCCTTAGATATGTGTTCATTTTTTCCCCCCATGCCTGTTATAGAGAGTGGTGTTATCGGCAAATATACTCATTTCTGAAATAATTTTATCAGGGAGGTCATTTATTAATATTAGGAATAATAAAGGTCCAAGGATAGACCCCTGAAGTACTCCCGCATTTATATCATATTGTTTAGATGTACGACCGTCGAAGACAACTTGGATTTTTCTCTTACTTAAGAAGGATTTAATTAAATTATGTACTCTTCTAGTGATACCATATGATCTAATTTTCCTTAGAAGACGATCGTGCCATATCCTGTCAAAAGCCTTAGATATATCAAAGGCTACCGCTCTACCCTCCCCTGTTTTGTCTAGTGAACGGTATATACTTTCAGAGATTACCGTTAAGATATCTATCGATGAACGGGCTTGCCTAAATCCATATTGTTTGTCGGTCAGAAGTTTAGCAGCTGTTAAGTGTTGGACTAGGGCTTGATTAACTAAGGACTCAAATATTTTGACGAAAAGCGGGAGGAGGCTAATGGGGCGATAATTTACTGGTTTAGTTCTTTCACCAGAATTCTTGAAGACTGGTACCACAGAAGCGGTTTTCCAGCAGTCGGGAAAGCAAGATTCGTTAAGGCATTTATTCATTAAGTTTGAAGAGAACGGGAGCAACCTCAGCAGAAAATTTTTTTAATAGCACAACCGGGATGATATCTGGTCCACATGCTTTTGAGGTGTCTAGGTTTTTTATTATACCATGTACCTGTGAAAGGGGTGATTTTCAAATCGTCTAGTGTGGCGTCTGTCCGCAAAGGAAAGTCGGGTAGGGAGTGGTGTACCGGGTCCAGTGTGGAATTTGAGGCAAGCTGACTGGCAAGCAGATTAGCCTCATAATTGTTTAATAGTGGGAGAATCGTTGACTGCCCATTATTTACTACACTGTTATAGATTTTCCAAAAATCCTGGGTTCCTAATTTCTGTGCTTCGATGCGTTTTCTGGTGGTTTCAGTGTAAACTGTCTTAACTGTCGCTATTAATCTCTTACAATTACTTCTAGCAGAAGTAAACCATTGGGCAGAGTGGGGCTTGCTATAGAATTTCTTTGTGGGAACATGTGCTTCAATTGCAGTTTTGAACCATCCAATGGTCTCATTTGCATCTTCCACTGAAAGAGAAAAGATATTTCGCCATGGGGCATCTCTGATGAGTTCCCTGATGGCTTCCCAGTCAGCCTTTTTGTAATATCTCGTTGTTTTGAGTAGTGGGTCTTCAGTTTTAGGGCGAGAATTTAGGCTGGTTTCTACCATTATTACAGCGTGATCAGCATTCCCGAGTGGGTTGTGGACATTTTTTGTTGTCACTAGCCGGCAAATTAAATTTCTATTTCTTACAGAAAAATATCTCAAAAACCAAACGGTTCCTCCGTTAGTCCATTGAGACTAATAATTTCTCAGTTGGTAAAACCATGTTGCTTTTTTATTAACGTAGAATGAAATTGTAAACGTTTTTCTCAAGTCAAGGTAAGCACGTTCTTCACAGACCGTTGAAACTTGAAATTTTAAACTAGACGAATCAGAGCTTTGCCAATGTACCATTTTTACCTATTTATTCACTGTTACCATTTTGTGTGCCATTCTTACCATGCCATTTTTACTCTTGCCATATTTACCTGTGCCATTTTACCTAAATTAACACACACATACACACTCACATAACGATATAAAAATACCACTTATTAATTAAGGTGATACATCAATTATGTGTAAGGTAATTAAGAACTGATAAGAAGCATTAGGTTTCGAAATATCATGGTATAAACAGTTCTTACTTAACCTACACCCCTAATTGATGCATCACCTTTATTAAATAAATAAGTAAATCTATACATATTAGTACATATTTTTTTATGTCGTCAATTTATTATTTATATTTATTTAATTAGAATTCATTATTGAGATGAGTATTTTTTATTAATTTATTTTTATTGCGGACTATTGTCCTCATCTTTCTTAGTTGTGGTTTCTCGACGTTTTGGGAAACTATACCTCTGGCCTTTCTCAGGTAGTAACCGCGTCAGGATAGGAACTCTGAATCGCCTAACTGCATTTTCAATTCTAAGCAATTACTGCCATCGATAGTTGTTGTCGTCTCACCGCGTTTTTGGCCAAGTAAACCTCTGGCCGGATTTGGGTAGGATTCAAACCGCTATCTTCAGACAATTCTCACCTTGATCCATAGAGATTCAACGTCTCTATCCATGGCCCCTGATGGCGCAGTGGATTGAACTTAATTGATGCCGAATGACTGTTTTTTTTTTACTTGGGAGTCACCACTTATCAAGGCCCGAAGGCCACTCGAGGATAACGGTTAATGAATGTAAGGTAATTGTAGTCGTTGATGGTGTACGCTGGGTAGAAGTTGATTATTTATGGGAACGGCTCAACTAGAACTTGTTTACGTTGGATTTGAAGGCTACTATGTTGTATTCAACCGAGAAGCAGGTCAGCGAAACAGTGTTTCACAAGCGGACAGTTCCAGGAAAGAAACTTTGTTCATGGAATCTGTGGACATAGATTAGAGGTCAGTCGAGCACTTGCCATGAATATAACGATAGAATAGAGACAGGTACGCAACGTCTCTTCTGTGGGAAAGAGGTTGCAGGAAGAGAAGAGGGCATCACTTACTAGATTTCGAAGAAAGTTTGGATATCTATCAAGGCTAGATAGGGCGCGCAGAGTCGTTTCTGTCCAGATGTGACAACAATACTCCATTTTAGGGCGTATCTGGCTTTTATACGGATAGAGGATTGCTTCGGCAGTGAGATAGCTTCTGGAACGGTAGAATGATCCAATAATTTTTCCAGCAATCTTGGCAACAGATTTGATGTATGTGTTTCAATTGAGGCATGATGGGGGTCAGAGCGATTATGGTGAAAGGAGAGAAGCTTGGTTTTAGATGCATTAAAATTAACCAGCCACTTTTTCCCCATTGCACTACGATCTCAAGATCAGAATAGAGAGAATCAGAAAGACTACGAATCAAATTCAATGTAAATCTGAAATATTCAAATTTTCTAATAGTTTCTGTACCCACGTCCCTCCTGTCCAACGTTTAAGATACCAGAAAGAATAGTTATTTATTCATGTCTAATAGCCATTGTTTGATTTTCACAAAATCTAAATTTTCACGAAAGTCTTCCACATTTTCTTTTTCCCCATTTATATAAAACATAATTAAACTAAATATATCCCTCATTGCCAAACCTTAGACCGACAATAAAAGGTAAAAATGTAATATGAATATATAAAGCTCAAGAGTCCATATAAACATTTTTGTCACTTTTCAAGTTCACTCTTGATAAAGCCCTCCTAACAGTTAGACAAAACGTTGAAATAGACTCATAACTTTTGATTATCACTTTTTCACTTTCTCTTCATCCGCTCTCTTTCTTTCTCTGTCTCTCTTTCTGTCTGTCTCTCTCCCTCTCTCAAATATGGAGACAGAAGGCTTCCCCACGTGTGTTTTGAATTCAATTATATTTTTGGTGGTGGGGTGGTGGTGGGTATGATGGTGGTGGGTGGAGCAGTACGTATAAACATATATATACACATATATATATATGCATATATATATGTGTATATATATATATATATATATATATATATACATATTTTCATTTTTCAAGGTAGGTTTGTTTGTTTGTTTGTTTGTTTTTTTTTTGTTTGTTTTTTTGTTATTTTTTATTATTTAATAAACATCTTTTATTATTTAATAAACATATATATATATATATATATGTTTATATATATATATATATATATATAAACATATATATATATATATGTATATATATGTTTATATATATATATATATATATATATATATATATATATGTTTATATATATATATATATATATATAAACATATATATATATATATATATATGTTTATATATATATATATATATATAAACATATATATATATATATATATATATATATATATATAATTTAAAGGAGATTAGAATAATAGTCTAAAGAGCTAAGTGTATTTTAATGTAATAGTGAAATTACTAGTTTAATTAAAATACAGGAAATGCTCGTTGTTACAAAAGAAACCCTAAAAATTTTAAAATATGAAGATATAAAAAGCACAACCAAACTAGTAAATTCAAGACACGAGCTTCTATCGTGTAATCATAAACGTTGGTTTAAATTTAATAAATATAAACCACCTTAAATCATTAAAAATTACTCATTAGTAAAAATAGATTTTTTTTTTTAATAAATTAAGTTAAACCAATTACCGCCCTTAGACTCGTAAATCAAATAATAAATAAAGCCATGACAATTATCTCCCCTTAAAAACTTGCAAAAAAAAAAAAAAAAAAAACTCTCTCTCTATAGATATTAACTGTAGCGTCTTTAAATCCAAATACGCTAACGGAAACAATTTACTGCACGAGCGTCGCCCTTTTAAAATTCATCATTCAATAAAATAAAAAGCTATAGCAAACATCTAAATGACTACTTTAAATACAGTTCCTGATTTCAAAAAAAGAAAAACCAAAAGGTAATTATATATCTCTATATATTTTTAAATCAAATCTATTATGTAAATTCAAAATATATATATTTTTTCTACTCATTTCTATCTCTAACCTATACCAATTTTCTTATTAATTTTCTTATAAATTTTAAATCCAAACCTTTTACTTCAATTTTTCAGATTCATCTGCCTTACTTTTAATGCTAGGTTTATTTTTGGTGTCTTTTCAATTCAATAGAAATCCTCCTAAATTTGCTGATGAGGAGACCGTGCTTACCAAAAAAACTATGTATAATTATTCTACGTGACTTCATGTATACCACAAATAAAAAGCACGGATTTCCGAAACGATCGTACAGATAATTGACTTTGTTGTTGTTCCTTCTTATGAAACTGATTTTTAATTTAATTAAATTTTGATTTTTAAATTTTAAAAATTTTAAAACTTTTAAATTATAAATCACATTACTTAATATATATATATATATATATATATATATATATATATATATATATATATATATAAGAGTAGGTACTAGTTTGCTTGAAGCATTGATTGGTAAAGAAATATATATATATATATATATATATATATATATATATTTAAAGCCAAAAACAATTCGGAGGAAGACCGGAAAAGATGAAGTAAAAAAGAAAAACAAACAGATGTAGACGAGTATGTCTGTTTGTTTTTCTTTTTTACTTTATCTTTTCCGGTCTTCCTCCGCATTGTTTTTGGCTAAATATATATATTTAAATAAGGGAGTAGTCACCAACAATGTGTATTTTTTAACATTATTTTATTATTCCGTCTCTTGGTTTTTCATTGAGAATTATGTTTTGATCATTGTAATAATGTTTTTAAGTCATTGAAATCGTTTACGCGCGTTTCAGACGGTCTGTGATGCGTCCTCGTCAGAAATTATTTTCAAATGTGTAAAAATGGCGATTTTCGTAGTTAGTTTGAAGTTTTTCCAAGGGGTGGAGGCTTGTAAGTGTTTATTATTCATTGGTATGCTGAATTTTTATTGCTCTTTTATTTGGCTTGTCCAGGGAGATGTTGACCTGGCTGTAGTCGCTATCTCTTTCTGCTAATGTTTTTTTCTTTTCCTTTAGGGTGGGGTAGTGTGAGTGTGTGTATGTGTGCGTGTGTGTTTATGTGTGTGTGTGCGCGTGTGTGTGCGTGTGTGTGTTTGCTTTTATTGGTTTGAGAATGTGTATATTGTTTTATAGTATTTTGGGGTTATTTGCTTCCTTAGGAAGGCGGCTGTGGTCCGAGGTCGTTACTAATGTGTATGTGTGGGAAGGGGGGACTGTCTCTTCTGAAATTAGGGTAGGGGTGCTTTCATTCTATTTTGATATTTATTTTTTTGATTCTTGGATTTTAGTATTGTGATTTTTCGTTTTAGTCTTATATTATGTTTGTTTAGAAAGAGGGGTGTATTTTGGAGAACAAAAATGTGAATAAGAGGAAATGAAGATATTTAAAGTCTGCAAAAACATGAATACAAATAATATATATATATATATATATATATATATATATGTATATATATACATATATACACACCCACACATAAATCAGAACCGACACATTAAAACGCACACACGTGCGCGCATACAAATACACACAGACATAACAACCCTATCTCTAATACAACACACTGAACAATACCAACCCTACTAAACCTCGAAACCAACAACACTAGGAGACACCTAGAACCATAGTATAATATCTGTTCCAACACCTCGCTCCCTCCTCAATCAGTGCAGGAGAACCCCCTCATGACTGAAACGACTATCATCCCTCCTATCATCCCCCTCCCATACCTATACCCCCTTCCGCCCTGGGGAACAAAATCTTCCCCACACTAGGAACCGATCCTGGGTCTGGCCATACCCACATGGGGAGACAAATATATAGAAGCATTAAAAAATCCCCTATTTTAAATACACCCCTCTTTCTAAACAAACATAATATAAGGAATACCCGAAAAGACTAAAACGAAAAATCACAATACTAAAATCCAAGAATCCAAAAAATAAATATCAAAATAGAATGAAAGCATCCCTACCCTTATTTCAGAAGAGACAGTCCCCCCTTCCCACACATACACATTAGTAACGACCTCGGACCACAGCCGCCTTCCTTAGGAAGCAAATAACCCCAAAATACTATAAAACAATATACACATTCCCAAACCAATAAAAGCACGCGCACACACACACACACACACACACACACACACACACACACACACACACACACACACACACACACACACACACACACACCCTACCCCACCCTAAAGGAAAAGAAAAAAACATTAGCAGAAAGAGATAGCGACTACAGCCAGGTCAACGCCTTTCTGGACAAGCCCAATAAAAGAGCAATAAAAATTCAGCATACCAATGAATAATAAACACTTATAAGCCTCCACCCCTTGGAAAAAATTCAAATTAACTACGAAAATCGCCATTTTCACCTCCAACACATTTGAAAATAATTTCTGACGAGGACGCGCGTAAAAACGATTTCAATGACTTAAAAACATTATTACAATGATCCAAACATAATTCTCAATGAAAAACCAAGACACGGAATAATAAAATAATGTTAAAAAAAATACACATTGTTGGTGACTACTCCCTTATTTAAATATACATCTTTCTTTCGTTGGAATTTCTTAACCCATTTTATATATATATATATATATATATATATATATATATATATATATATATATATATATATATATATATATATATATATATCGGGTGCCCCCCCAAAAGTAATATATATATATATATATATATATTATTTTTTTTATATAATTATCCACTGACACGTGTTTCGTCGTCTACGACTCATCAGAGTGGCTAAATCTAGCGCTAGATTCAGCCCTCTGATGAGTCGTAGACGACGAAACACGTGTCAGTGGGGAAGTATATTTTAAAAATTATATATATATATATATATATATATATATATATATATATATATATATATATACCGCTCCCCATGTGGGGGTACCAAATTGGTTAAAGGGAAAATTATTCCCGAGGGAAAATGCACTTTCGTTAATAATTGAATTCATTGAAAACGTATCGCAAAAACAAAAACAAATAACATATATATATATATATATATATGTATATATATTTATATATATATATATATATATATATATATATATTACAAGAAATTTATGTTTCCATAAAAATATCCTGTCCCCATCAACTTCTTCAGATGTTTATCCATTAGATTTTTACAACAAAAGGTATATTTTTAACATGCTGAACATCGTATTTGGGTAAAAAGATTTCCAAAGCCATGCCTCCTCACTTCCTCCATCTTTTGGGTATATATATATATATATATATATATATATATATATATATATATATATATATATATGATTTTCAGAATGTGAGAGATTGTATATAATAAATTCCACAGCCAAACAACGTCGCAGCTCACAAGAGCCATGACAGTCAACGACCCCGAATACCAAGACTCAAGTTTCGCCCTCATTTAGGCTCATCTGTTAGACACATCCAAACTCAGGATTCGAAACCTGAACCAATTGCATGCAAGGCAAGCACTCTACCAACTGAGCAAACGCCCGCACACAAGAATTTCTATTAACCAACATACATCAAGCAAACCTGGTTGGATGGCCGCGCCCCTTGTTGAGACGAAGTAGGTTCATTTCACAGTCGGATTTCGGCGCGGTTTGCTTGATCTGTGTTAGTTAATAGAAATTCATGTGTGCGGGGCGTTTGTACAGTTGGTGGTGTGCTTGCCTCGCATGCAAGAGGCTCGGGTTTCGAATCCTGAGTTCGGATATGTCTTACTGATGAGCCCAAATGAGGGCGAAACTCGAGTCTTGGACTTCCGGTTCGTTGACTGTCATGGCTCTTGTGAGCTGCGACATTGTTTGGCTGTGGAATTTATTATATATTTTATTTTTTTTTTACGTAGGCATCACCACATTATCAAGGCCAAGAGGCCACTCAAGGATAAGGGTTAAAGAGTTTACAGTAGAAATTGGACATTATAGTAATCATTAGTAATGAAAATTTGGTAAAGTTGATAACTTATATGGAACGGCTCATCAAGAACTTATTTACGTTAGACTTGAAGACAACCATATTGTAGTCAGCCGGAAAGCAGGAAAACGGGAGACAATTCCACAGGCGTGCAGTTCTAAGAAACAAGCTTTGTTCATGGAATCTACGTTTAGGTTTAGGCACAGATAAAGAGTGGGGGAAATTATTGATAGTGTTTACAGCTAGACGAGTGTTTCTTGTGAAAGTTTGTCGAGGGGGGACCATAGATTGAAGCTCATTCGAACACTTTCCATGAAAATAACGATACATCAGAGACAAACTCGCAACATCTCTTCTGTGAGATAAAGGTTGTAAGGAAGAGAAAAGGACATCTCCTACGAGGCTACGAAGTCTATTTTGAACTCTATCAAGGCAGGCCAAGTCCTTTCTAGCAGCTCCTGCCCAGATGTGGCAACAGTATTCCATCCTTGGACTACCTGGCTCTTATATAGATAGAGAATAGCATCAGCAGTGAGATATCTACCGGATCGATAGAAAGATCCCACCATGTAAAAATTCTTCTGATGGAGAAATTTCAAATATGTTTATTAACATCAATCATTACGTAAGCAAGATGAATAGATAAATAGACAGACGAGCACATGACCTTCAGGTCAAGATATAATACCAATTATATGTTGTATTATTTATATTCTTCGGACAACTGTTCTCATCTGAAGTGACATTTTCACAACGTTTTTACCTTCTTCAGCTATATGTTGTCGAACTCGAGAATTTTTTCTGTCGAACTCGAGAATTTTCATGGAATTTCGAACGCAACCCTTTATTTACTTCACGGGGGTAGCATGTTCTTGTTCCGCCAGCCAGAAATCCTAAGTAATTCGCAATTGTATTTTTTCAGTCGCCTACACTGAGAATTGAACCTTCAATCGTCAGGAGAATACCACTATGTCAATTGATTTTTTTTCAAGTACTCTACCCACCGCGCCATGAAGGGTACATCACTCAAAACGTTATTACACTCACGACAAAACAATATTCCGAAGAATCCAAACAATACGAATAACCAATCCTCAACTAAAAATTCAGAAACGTAATAACACGCCTTTCGAAACTGAATGGAATGGGTTGATAAAATGTGAACCCGGTTTGTTGATCACATAATCCGAACGATAATTCAAAATGTCGATCCTTCTCCAATTTGTTTAGTGTTTTATTCATACAATTAAATCGGAAAGCGATTAATATCAATCCTTTTTATTGAAATATGAAATTGTTCACCACCAAAGTTTAGCAATTCATTATTTCGTTCGGTTGTGGATGTCTTTCGAAAAAAAAAACAAAAAAATGGCCGGTTAACGAAAACAGGAAACGGAAATGAAGCCATAATGAAGAAAAACAAATATGGACGACAATGACAGACACAATATAATTGACTGTTTCTTTTTCTCTTTAAATAAACACAGTTCACATTTAATCAAGAACTCGTATTCTAAAGATGCGTCCATTCAATCTGCACGTATATCGCTAATAATACTATATCAAACTTAAGCGTGGCAAACAGGCGGAATAATTTTTATACAGATGAGTGGACGCTATAAGATGTTGTGTTTATCCGATTTCCCTTATGCGATATTTCTATCTGTTGATTTATAAAACGTTTTAGTTTTAATCATGTTTGATTAGTTGCGTCCATTTATCTTTATAAAAGTCTCTGGCTGTCAGCCATTCCGTCACGCTAATTTGAAATCTATTATTAAAATAACGCCTGCTTTTATATACTTTCACTCCACAAAATGCTGGAATTCGCATTATTCGCATTATTCGGATTCTTCGGACTATCGTTCTAATTTTGAGTGTCATTTTCTTAATATTTCTGTCGATGTAACCTCCGACCTTCTTCAGATGTACCTTGTTGAACTCAGGAATCTTTCTGTAGAACTAAGATATCTTTGATTTGATGATTGAACTTTGGAATCTGAACGGAGTTTCGAACGTAGCCCTTTATGTAATCCATGGGTGTAGAATGTTCTCGTTCCGTCAACCGTGGCTGGGCAAAATCCTTAATAATTCGCAGTTGTATTTTGAGTGTCGGCCGCTTTGATGATTCAACCTCAGAAGAGTAACGTTATAACTGAATATACTTAAAACCCCAGAAGAATGAAACACTAAGTACTTTATCCATTACGCCACGGGCCCTTCCCGAAAAAAAAACAAACAAGCTAAAGATGAATATAGTAGTCCAAAGAATCCAACGAATACGAATAAGAAACGTAACATACTGAAATATTCTTTACTTCTGGGATTGAGTTAAGTTTTAAAAACGTTCATTTCTAATTAGCTGTAAGTTTGTTAGTTAAGTCATCTAACGATCAGACAAAAGTATAAAACCATGATTAAAAGTAATTGTAATTATTTTTAGTGCTTTATATTATCAACTATAACTTAGTACTATATATTATGTACGTTAGTAGTAGTTCTAGTATTATTACTATACCAAACATGAATATAAATCAAAATTTATTTGATAATGAATTTGGTTATCAGATTAATAACAACTAGCGGCGAGATGTTATGTTTCATTACAGAATCTATTAGATTTCTAAAGATATCGCAAATGAAACACGTGTGACACAATGTTCGACTGAGGTCGTTAAATACTGGGGGGGGGGATAGAAAAAATGATAAAAGAAAAGGAAGTAGGTTTAGCGAGTAATAAAAGAACTTATCAATACAGACTTGCTATTCCTAAATGGTCATCCATCTGGTATTGACCAAGCTCAACGTTGCTTAACTTCGTTGATCCAATGAAAACCGGTGCGTCAACGTGATAATGCCGTATATGTTTTACCGTGACAAATTACAAATTAAGCTTCGAAATCTAGTGGTGAATTATCTCTTTAGTTTCTTAAAACAAAATTTACTACTCTCTCTATCTCTCTCTCTCTCTCTCTCTCTCTCTCTCTCTCTCTCTCTGTTATGTCTTTATTTCAATAGAAAACTGGAAGGTAACGTTGGTTAAGTGGTTAACGACACTGAAGAACGATCTGGGTACTCCAAGTTCGAATCCTTTTCATTCCACAAAATCATTTTTACTTAGGATGTTGGCAACCTCCACGTGGTCCCTCCGGTAAGTACCCAACGTCTATCTCGAAATAAATTTTAAATAATCTGACTCGGAAAATATAGGGGAAAGCAATGCTAACAATAAGATCATATGATTCTTACGATATGATGATGTGCCATGGAAGACTAAGCACAAATACGTTTTCGTTGGATATTCACAGCAACAACAGGTTTTCCGGCTGTGATACTATGTTCGACTGAGGTCGTTGAGTGCTGGAGGTAGGAAAAGAACAAAAGATGACAAAAGTAAATGAAGTAGGTTTAGCGAGTAATAAAAGGGCTTATCAATAGATAATGGATAGGAATTTGTTCTTAACGCAAAGAGAAACAAAGGTAGGGTATAAAATAGGATGTGACGAATGACAATAGATAAAGGACTGAACAATGGACTAAGGATTAAACAGTAGGAACGGCACTTGACGGAGAGGGGTGATCAGTGGTAGGCTTAGTTGGTACATTTATATATTTTTTTAAAGAGCAATTCTCAATTTTGGAAAACACGTGTTCTTTTATTTTCTCATAAAAGCATATGTTACAGATCCGTTTCGTTAGCCATCTTCAACAAACAGTAATGGTATGTAGAGAGAGAGAAAGAGAGAGAGAGAGAGAGAGAGAGAGAGAGAGAGAGAGAGAGAGAAATGTTTTTATGTTCCTTTTTAAATGTGCCTCTCTGAACAGCTGTGAGCCGAGTTCTGCCGAATGCATTTTGAAATACATTCATAAATCCTTTATCTTTAAAAAAGCTTAAACGGAAGTAAGCTTAATCTATTTCAGCGTTAGAAAATAATTAAAAATAAATACAATTAAAGATATATTAAATAAATCAACTTGAAATAATTTTTCTAAACACAAGAATTAAAAAAAAATATTACTGAAATGATTTTTATATATATACTAGCATTTCAGCCTTTAGTTGCCCGGGTGTTTTGAGATGTATGTTGAGAAAAAAGAGGTCAATTTTTTAAAATTTGACCCCAATTATGACCCCTTAAAATTTATTGTTTTGGGCTCAAATTGCGTTATTAAGTTAGATCCATATCCAAGGAACCTATATCTAAAATTTCAAGTGTTTAGACCCAAAATTGTCGGAGGAGTTTGGTAGAGTTCTCAAAGGTCAAATCTTTGGACATTGACCCCTTAACAGACAAATTTCTGGCCGAATACCGATCACATCGATTTCCCCAAATCTCTGTACCCTGTATATTAAATTTTGTGTCTGTAGACTAAAAATTGACAGAGTTATTGCGTAGGGAAATGTAAACAGACACACAGACAGACACACAGACACGTTCACTTTTATATATATATATATATATATATATATATATATATATATATATATATATATAGTCATCCATATACTGTACTGTTTCGCTGTATCACAGCTCATCAGTGCGGATATATATATATATATATATATATATATATATATATATATAGGGTGGCTCATAAGTCACTTTACAGTTTGAAAATCAAATAACTTTTTTTTAAATGACTGTATTTAATTAATTCTTTTTTTTATCACACAGTGTATCGTGTGGAAATTTGTTGTGACTTAATTACGAAAGATAATGTCTCTTAAATAGCCTCCATTCTAGGCTTTGCAAATTCGAGCTCTTTCTAAGCTATTCTTTATGGCAGCTCTTAACATCGGAGGTTGTAGGGAAAGAATTTTCTGCGTATGTTTGCCTTAAGTTCTTGGATGCTTCGAGGCTTATTTGCATACACTTTGTCTTTAAGATATCCCCAAAGCCAAAAGTCTAGTTCTGTCAAATTCGATGAACGTGGAGGCCATTCAAAATCGAAATTTCAAGAGATTTTTCGATCTTGAAGCATCACAGTTAATAACTGCATTGTTGCTCTAGCTGTATGTGCAGTTGCTCCATTTTGTTTCCACCAATACCCTGGCATGTTTACTTACTGAGGTTGAACAAATTCAATAGCATATCTTTTAAGAGGATATTGAACATTGAAATGGCGCATATAAGATCTTTGCATTGTAACAATTGATCGTCCATTTTCAAAGTGAAATTTAATTATCCTCAATCGTTGTTCTGTTGTAAACTTGTCTATACAAAAAAATCCAAAGATTCTATTTTATAATTCTGAAAAGAGAAATTAAAATATATTAATAGAAAAAAGTCATTGAATTTTTAAAATGTAAAGTGCTTTTGTCTTTCTTCCTCAACACTGATAACATTCCATTCTTTGCATTGCCTTCATACATAACTCACACAAGAAAACTGCACTTCAGTATTATATATATACACACACACACACACACACACACACACACACACACACACACATATATATATATATATATATATATATATATATATATATATATATATGTCTAGCTGAATCCACTGTGAAAAATTTCCCCCACTCTATATCTGTGCCTAAATCAAAACGCGGATTTCATGAGCAAAGCTTCTTTCTTAGAACTGCACGCCTGTGGAACTCTGTTCCGTCTGCCTGCTTCCCTCCGGACTACAACTTGGATGTGTTCAAGTCTAATGTTAACAAATTCCTAATGAGCCGCCCCCCTAATTAAACACTTCATAAAATCTCCTCACTAACGTGATGTACTTACAATAACCCTTATCCCTGAGTGGCTTCCGGGCCTTGATAAGTGGTGATCACTGTGTAAAAAAAAAAAAAATGTATATATATATATATATACATGTCTGGTTAAACACGACTGAGTTCGTCTTTTTTTCATTTTTATTGCTTATCTCTGTTGGTAATTGCTTGTCTAGGCGCACTGACGAGTTGTGATATACCGAACCAGTATTGTATGTGGATGAGTCTCTCTCTCTCTCTCTCTCTCTCTCTCTCTCTCTCTCTCTCTCTCTCTCTCTATATATATATATATATATATATATATATATATATATATATATATGTATGTATATGTATATATATAACACAAAGTCACACACACACACACACACACACACACATATATATATATATATATATATATAGAGAGAGAGAGAGAGAGAGAGAGAGCATAAATGACAAAAAGTTATATTCCACTATTCATGATGTTGACCATCTTATTATTTATTCCTTTAATTCAGTTGCCTTGTACAATATAGAATTATATAAGAATTGTATAAGTCAACTGAATCAAAAGAATAAAATATAAGATGGTCAATATCATGAATTTTGGAATATAACTTTTTGTCATTTATTCTCTATATTGCTCTGTAATTACATTGAGCTTCTTATATAAGGATTGATAATATAATAAGAAAATATATTTCTACAGAAATATATATATATATATATATTTCTACAGATATATATATATATATATATATATATATATATATATATATATATATATATATATATATATATATATATATGTATATTCTCATTATGAATACCAGTCTCGAGTTTCTCTTTTAATGTTTCTTTTCTTGTTTTCCTCGGCAGTGCATCTGCAGTCGGCATATTATTTCATGGATATTTTGCATGGCAAAAACGTATCTATTAGGCGGTTAAGAACACTGGCCACCAACCAGGCAACGTAACCCAAGAAGTGACCTATACAATCTCGACCTATCACCTTCACGTACATCTGCATCGTGTGTACCGACATGTGCACATGACCTGTCAGTTTTTGACAAGGACTTAGGTGAAGAATGACTTGCAAGAGATTTGTGAAAAAAAAAGTAAAAGAAAGAAAGAAACGTGGCCATTTGTCAAACGACGCGTTTAAAGGTCACGTTGAAAAGCGCCCGTAAAGACGCTGGAGTCCTGGAGCAACCGTCATTCGATATTGCTGTACGTGCATCGCTAAACCCAAAGTATTTTCCCCTTTAGTCTGCAAGCAAACTAATATCAAAGCAACCACGAAGCGAGAATTGATTCGATACCAAATAATCTGGCATTAGAACGTGCGCTTAAGTAAAAACAGTTATTTAAAATATATTTTAGTTCAGATCAAAGTGTAGTATCAACCTAGCTTTTATTTTCGCCCCTGGCCCTTCACTGATTGCTTCCATCTTGGCGTGATATCACATACTCCCCAAATTCCCTAACCCCTATCCCCCCCCCCCGCTGGCTAGAATCCAACCCCATTTAGAGATCGCCCTTTTTGTTTTCGGCCCCCATTTTTTTTTTTATTCAATTTTCACCCCAAACAAGGCACAGTGCCACTTTGAAGCAGGGGGCTACTATTAGGGAATTAATTAGCGGGGTCATTATGAAGGGAGAAGAGAAGAAAGATGTTTGTTAACATTACACTTGAACTTCTGCATATCATTGCAGTTGGGAAAGCAGAATCCCGGAAGGGAGTTCCAAAGACCCGCAGTTCTGGGGAAGAAACTATTGGAGTAAAAGGCTTTCTTGCACCTAGGGATCTCCACTGTAAAGGGATGAGACTTAGTAGCTTGTCGGGTTTGTCGGGGGTAGTTACGTCGGGGAGGTACAAGTGTTTGCAGTTCGTCAGAGCATTCACCATTAAAGTATTTGTAGAACAGGCAGAGGGATGCAACATCTCGTCGGTGGGACAGAGGTTGAAGCCTAGATGACAGTTCAGGACCTATCAGGTTGGCGGTTCTTCTTTAACTTTTTCCCTCACACACAATAGAAAATTTTTTTTTATTAAATAGAAACTGTATTTCAAAATTTATTTTTCACAGATTATATATATATATATATATATATATATATATATATATATATATATATATATATATATATATATATATATAAAGCTGAACGTCTCTGTGTGTGTCTGGCCACGAATAGGCTCCTATATGGTTGACTATTAAATAAAACTGATTACATACAATGATAGAAGATGTATCGATACACAGGATCTGGCATAATGATGATTCAATAAAATTGTGGGGTCTGCGTACGCGCCTGGTCCACAGAGTATGGTAATAAAAATTAAAAAAAAAACTTTACAAGTGTTTTTGATATAGATGTACATAATAATACTTTGATAAGTATGTTTTAACTTAAATAGGGATGGTATAATAAAATTGTGGGGTCTGCGTTCGCGCCAGGCCTTGATAGAATGGAAATAGGCACAAACTTTAATAAAGACGTTATCTATCTGCGTAAGTATACTTTGGTAATTATGTTTCAGTTTGAAGAAATATGGTATAATAAAATTATGAGGTGTTCGTTCACGCCTGACCGCCATAGAATGGAAATATGTCACAAAGTTTAACAAGGTTTTTTTAATATAGATCCATAGAATATTGTGATAAGTGTTTCAGTGTGAACAGGTATGGTATAATAAATTATGGGGTTTATCTATTTCATTTTTACTTTCATCATATTTTGCTTTGGTTTTGATACCTCCAAATTCGAAGCTATCTCTTTACAACCCTTCCTTTTCATAACTATCATACTTTCATAAATCAAAGTCCATTTTCTGTAGGCTGTTTTTGAACCCAGTCAACGACGGGTACTTTTGCTAGTATATATATATATATATATATATATATATATATATATATATATATATATATATATATATATATACTTATTTATTGTTAAATAAACATGTTTACATCCCGTTGCTACAAACAGCCATTTGTTTCAATCAAACAACAGATATCATCAGGCAGCGACTTGACTATTCAAAAGTTCAATAAATAAATGGTTTATTTATTGAACATTTGAATAGTCAAGTCGCTGCCTGATGATATCTGTTGTTTGATTGAAACAAATGGCTGTTTGTAGCAACGGGATGTAAACATGTTTATTTAACAATAAATAAGTATTATCAGCTCTTTTTATTGAGCACTATCTAACAACCTCGTTGAATTCATGAGTTTATTACTTTTGAATAACAAAAACCCGAGTATATATATATATATATATATATATATATATATATATATATATATATATATACACTAGCAGGTCACCTAGCATTGCCCGGTCGTAAAATACGCTTACATATATTTTCATTAATGGAGATGTCGTATTAATTATTATATCATAGTGGATCCAATATATAGTAATGATTCTAAAAGCGCAAAAAAAAAAAAAAAAAAAAAAAATGACTCGTGCGCCACCACCAAGTATCGAAGCCAAAACATTTAGCTTAAGATTTACTTCTTCATTTGACGCCAATGAACTATGAAAGCATTTGCTTCAAGATTAAAAATTAAAACATGAATCAATACCTATTACGTTACGCATACATATTCGTAATTCTGTCGTTCTACCTTCAATTTTCACACTTTTGCACCGATTTACCCCGCCTAAAAGTCACATATGAAGTTTCGCATGGGTTCTGTTGCGATATTTTTGAACTCTAATGGGGTAGATATTTAAATTGGTGCCAACATCACCAATATTTAACACAAGGTCGAGAAAGTGGGGATCAAATGCAAAAACCGGCTCAGCATCAAGAACCAGTCACCTCCAGATGTTGATGTGTACTCTACTCTGTTTCCCTGCAGCCAAAACTGCTAGGAGACAGTGAAATGGGTAATACCAAGGAGGTCCACCCTCCCAGGCCTTACCACCGGGCTTTCTTGTCGGAGTGAGGTATCATCCCATCAAAACACTTATAATGGGATAGATATTTAAATTGGAGTCCACATCACCAATATTTTGACACAAGGCCGAGAAAGCGGGGATCAAAAGCAAGAAAGCCCGGTGGTAAGGCCTGGGAGGGTGGACCTCCTTGGTATTACCCAGGCGGTGTACCTCACTCCGACAGGTGCTGAGCCGGTTCCCGGCTCAGCACCTGTCGGGCTGAGTGTCAAAACAGATCCTTGACGTGTACTACTACCCTGTCTCCCTGCAGCCGAAGCCGCTAGGAGACACATCCCGTCATAGTAAGACTATTATGGGGTAGTTATTTAAATGCTGCCCACCTCAGCATTATGTGGCACAAGGCCGGAAAGTGAGAACCCCACAGGCTCCCCTAAAGGAGAGGCACTCCTGCAATTGTAAAAATTGCCTGAGTAACCCCGTCGGCATTCCCCGGTCGGGGCGCCTCAGGCAGCAAGCAATAAACTTGCCCCACCGGAAAGCCCGGTGGCAATGCCTGGGAGGGTGGACCTCCTAGGTATTACCCAGGCGGTGTACCTCAGTCCAGCAGGTGCTGGGCCGATTGGGCTGAGTGTCAAGTGACGAGTCCTTGACGTGTACTACCCTGTCTCCCGGCAGCCGAAGCCGCGAGGAGACACATCCCATCATACAAGAAGTAGAAACGGGAGATTCTGTTTATATTAAAAATTGCCAGAGTAACCCCGTCGGGGGGTATGATCCCAAACAGTCGGACGATTCTATTTGTAAACGATGCTGCTAGGAACTGACGAATCAAATTAATTCACGTTCTGCTACCAACCAATCAGAAATCAGAATTGCTCCATAAATATTAAACCTTTTCTGTAGCATTTTCGCATATGTTTTCTTCGTATCAGCACGAGGAGAATTTTTGCTCTGTTGATTCCAACTCGAGAACTATCTACTGAGAACCAGTCTCCTCCAGGACTTGTGAAGAACAATCAATCATCGGAAACTGTTCTGGCTACTGAGAACCAGTCTCCTCCAGGACTTGTGTAGAATACCTAACGATCGGAAACTGTTCTGAAACTAAACATGGCTTACAACTCTAGAATACACTATATATTAAGTTTCATGCTTGTAGACCAAAAACGGACAGAGGAGTTTGGTAGGCATTTTTTTAAACAGTAAATATACATATATATATATATATATATATATATATATATATATATATACATACGCATACATAAATATATATAGAAAGAGGTTTGTGTTTACTATAAAGTTTACATAAAGGGTATTCAGACATACAACAAGCTTTTTAATCAGTTTTGTGGCAAAAATCTGACTGCCAAGAGGTCAAAGTTGAAACAGTTGACGGTTGCAGACTTTACCAAACTCCTCCGTCAATTTTTGGGTCTAAACACTTGAAATTTTAGATGTAGGTTAGCTGGACATGAGTCAAACTTACAATATATATATATATATATATATATATATATATATATATATATATATATATATATATATATATATGCACATAAAATTATGAACAGTACATAGGGTCCGAGCAAAGCTGGGCTGAACTGCTAATAGTTTACTAAATTATTATATCGATCAGTGAATCTATTTTGCCCTTCGCTCATCAGAAGAAATAGCGACAATCAATCTGTCAAAAGCAAATGACGTGTGATTTGCCATGATTAAAATTCGAAAATTGCAAGAGAAGCCGCAAATATCTTTATATTTTTCTATTACGCCATTTTGAATATATATATATATATATATATATATATATATATATATATATATATATATATATATATGCCAGCATCTCTGCTATGCTGTCACAAAATGGGTGGGTAGTACAATTTGCAAATGGAGCACTATCCACAGTAGAACATATTCCAAAATTCATGATGTTGACCATCTTATAATTTATTCCTTTAATTCAGTTAATTTATGCTTATGCAGTATCTGTTTCATAGCGCAAAATCAGTCACTTGATTATTATATCAATCAATGAATCTATTATGCCCTTAACTCATCAGAAGAAATAGCAACAATCAATTCATCAAAAGCAAATGAAGTGTGATTTGCCATGATTTAAATTCGAAAATTGGAAGAGAAGCCGCAAATACCTTTATATTTTTCCATTACGCCATATTGAATTTTTATTAAACAACTATTTGTACCAAACTGTTCTGTTTAATAATACCACAATAGGAACACAGATTAATTAATCGTGTGGTATCAAGTCTTACAAAATATTTTGTAGGTAATATTATATAAGACAATCCCAGCCAAAATGATGATAGCTGAATATACTTAATAGAACAAATAGAATTTATAGTTTTATTGTTTAAATTTCATTAAGATAAACATCAATTTCCAGAACAGAAACGTATTGTTTGAATTCAGATTTTTTTTTCTTAACCCATGCGTTTTCGATGTAGGCTCACTTCCTCTGAGAAAAAGTCATTAACAAATATTAGATCTAATTTGAAATAATATTGTTATTTAGCATATACAAAGAAAATATATTCAAAAATGAATTACATATTTTTATGGGGCATAGATAAAGAAAATAGATGAAATGAGATTAGATACAATGAAAGTATATGGATTCATGGTATCCGGGTGTTGTGATAATCCTTGTATACAGTGGTATAATGTAGTCAGAGTTTGAGTTTGTTGAATTAATCCACATCTTGGGTAGATTCCAATTTATTGGAAGCTATTTTTGGTCCTTAATGATAAGTCTTTTAGTATTAAAAGTCCAAGGTTTATTCCCCCTCATTTTTTGTTGGGTACAATCCCTGTATGAAGTGTCCGCTGGCAGTTATTTTTCTTTTGTAGATTAACATTATATATTAAAAACCTCCGTGATATTTTTGATAAAACTCAAATATTTTAAGGGTGAACTTGAAATAGAGATACAATAAGATAATGCTTAACAATTACATCGAGAGCATTGCCAGGGTCGCTGCGAGGAAGGTGGGCTCTCTCTACCGAGCTAGAAAACTTCTAACACCCGAAAGTATCCTGTACCTCTATAAGGCCACTATTCGCCCATGTATGGAGTATTGCTGTCATATTTGGGCTGGTGCATCGGCTACTAGTCTCTCGCTCCTTGACAGGGTTCAAAAGAGAGTTGCAAATCTGATAGGCCCTAAACTGGCCTCTGTGTCATCGTCGAAACGTTGCATCCCTCTGCCTGTTCTACAAGTATTATAATGGTGAATGCTCTGATGAACTGCAAGCACCTGTGCCCCCACGACGTGAACACCCTCGACAGACCCGACAAGCTGCAAAATCCCACCCCCACACTGTAGAGATCCCTAGATGTAAAAGATCTTTCTACTTCAGTAGTTTCTTCCCCAGAACTGCTAGACTTTGGAATTCCATTCCAGGTCACTGCTTCCCCAACTGTACTGACTTTCATAAGTTCAAGTGCAACGTGAACCAACATCTTGCTGCCCAAATCTCTACATAGTACCCCAGTAAATGTTTCCCCTGATAATAGCCCCCTACACCAAAGTGGCAATGTGCCTTGTTTGGGGTGAAAATGTAATTTAAAAAAAAATGCTCATAATATACAATTATAAGATCTGTCATATACGGTATATTTTGAGCATTTTTTTTTCTTGCGTCCCTAGCATTTTAGGGGCATAGATAAAGAAATAAGAGTAGATACAATAAAAGGATATGAATTCATGGTATCCGGGTGTTGTGGTAATGCTTATATCCTGTGGTAAGAATCCGAGTTTGTTGAATAAATCCACATTGTAGGTAGGTTTCAATTAATTATAAAATATTTTTGGCACTCCTTTGAGTATGGAACACTTCAAAAAATAGCTTACAGGGAACACTTCACACCGGGACTCTACCAACAAAAATGAGGAGGATTGAGGTGAAAGATTAACATGTACTTAGTTTGTGGAAAGTATTGAGATGGTACCGCTAAATTATAAATGGCTGAAGTGAAAGGTATTGTAAAAAATATATTAGGAATATTATAGGTTAATCAGGTGCTAACTGTGTGAGCACATTACAGCAAAGTCAGACAGATTGGTGAGGTAAACAGATTTGGTTTGGTGTGGATATAGTCTAGAGTCTGGATATATTTAGATAGAAAGATATATATATATATATATATATATATATATATATATATATATATATATATATATATATATATATATATATATTAGGCACCGCCAAAACTGGGGGGGCAGGTCAGTACTTTTTGACGGACCGTCTTTTTAAAAATCTACCAAAAATCAGGTAATTATCCGATCAATACGAAATTTTCAGCGATTATTAGGAGAAGAATGAACTTTATAACAGTGTACTTATTTTTCATAAACGATGTTTATATATATATTTTTTTTTGCTTACAACCCCCCCTTGTTTTGAAGTGGGAAAAAATATGCTTAAAATAATCATCTGAGACTGAAATCAACATATTGTGTTGTAAGGGACAGAATTATAGATTAAAAAAAAAAAAAATTGTTTGCATACCTTATTTTGACGTCTGAATATCAGAACTTCGATTGTGTTTAATTATCCCGCTTTTGAGTTTTGAAGTGTGAAATTCGGTGAATATGTTAAGTAAAATAATTAATTTAAGTTAAGCAAAACAAAAAAAATTTTTTTTTTAATATTTATACGAAAAAAGCTATTTTAAAATTTTTGATAAATAAATTAACAATTTTTTTTTAGCGAGCCGAATAATGCATGGCCATTATTAAACAGGGCATGCTTTGAATAATCGATATCAAAAAAAAAAATTCGATAAATATTGTGCCCTTTGTGTTAAAAATAGCATCTTTTTTTTCGATCCCGTTTGAAAACGTTTGCCGCCTTTGACTATGGTGGACCAAACGCGCTGAAATAATTTTTTTTTATTCTGCTTTAAATTGCCCCCCCCCATTTTGGGGAGTCTGGCCCCCACACACATACACATTAAAAACCAAACGCATACAAATGGTCACCCATCTGGTACTGGCCAGCCTCAGCGTTAATAATACATTGAAATTTTCGTCACTGAAAAATAAGTTTTTTTTGGCCTGTTTGGTCTTCCATAGTTTGCTTTTTATCAGACGAAAACGTAAACAGAGTCGATCTCTGAACTCTACGTCAACGCGAATATCTGGTTACCTATATGAATAAGTGGAATTATTTGAAATTCAGGTACTTATATTATAATATTTTTGCATATTCTCTTAGAAAATCATCCTAAATCTTAGTTAGACAATAAATAAATTAATTAATTATTTCAAAACCCCTTTTTTTTTTAAATATTTAAGTACGTTTTTTGTGCAAGACAAAAAATGTCAATTGTTAACTTTTTGGGAAAATTTAACATTTAAAATTGAATTAAAAATAGTAGAAAAAGTTTTACATTATTCTGTTTTCTATATGATAAAATTCAGGGTTTTATTTTTCTGGAAAAAAAAAGTTACTCAGAAATAATGGATTTTAATAAACGTAATTTCGTTTTAAAAAACAACAACAACTTGATTTTGCGGCCATTTTTGGCGGTGCCTAATATATATATATATATAGAGAGAGAGAGAGAGAGAAAGAGAGAGAGAGAGAGAGAGAGAGAGAGAGAGAGAGAGAGATTTTCCCATTTCGTTGAAATTAATAGCTTAGTTAACAAAAGACGCATACTTAAAACCGTTGTCACTTTTGGAAAATATTGATCCGTGTTCTAAAAAAAAAAATCGATTCATAATCGATCTCATGGAATTTTATATTTATCTGATCGAAGATTTTGTTATTATTACTAATATCAGAGAGAGAGAGAGAGAGAGAGAGAGAGAGAGAGAGAGAGAGAGAAGCGAGGGATCGAATCCTCTTACAGTCCGAAATCCACTTCCTTCCACAAATGAAATTGTGAAAAAAGATAGAGGAACTCAAATTCGAGTCAATTTGAAAAGATATTTTCTTCTCATTTATATTATCGAACAATAACGTTTACATAAAATGCTTTATAGTTAATAAGATACAAGATTCAGAAGACGGGATTCCGAGTTCAATAAAAGTTCGAGAGCGCAAAATCATCTTTTTTTTTTTTTTAATTTTTAATCGCGGTCATCGTTTTTCTTTTTAAAAATATTTTTAAAAAATTTAACAATTCATATTTTGATCTAGCAACTTTTTCATTCTTTAAAAACAAAAAGTCCTTCTTGCGATCTTGC